>NW_026057584.1:50688328-50902089 GCF_023721935.1 Panthera uncia | reverse complement strand
TTAGAGTGGGAGAGAGCCAAAGCATAAGAGACTGTTAAAAACTGAGAACAAACTGAGGGTTGATGGGGGGGTGGGAGGGAGGGGAGGGTGGGTGATGGGTATTGAGGAGTGCACCTTTTGGGATGAGCACTGGGTGTTGTATGGAAACCAATTTGACAGTAAATTTCATATATTAAAAAATTAAAAAAAAAAAAAGAAAATAGATTCTTAGTATGATATTTCAAAAAAAATTACAATAAAGTAAAATATTTTAAAGTAATAAAATATGGAAGTTTTATGGCACTCTTGAGTGATCTGAAGTACATTAAAATGAAATACCATCTCAGGACACCTGGGTGGCTCAGTCGGTTGAACGTCTGACTTCAGCTCAGGTCATGATCTTACAGTTTGTGAGTTCAAGCCCCGCATAGGGCTCTGTGCTGACAGCTCAGATCCTAGAGACTGCTTCGAATTCTGTGTCTCCCTCTCCCTCTGGTCTTCCCCCACTCATGCTCTGTTTCTCTCTCTTTCAAAAATAAATAAAATTTTTTTTTAATTTTTTAAAAAAATAAATAAAACGGAATACCATCTGAACAGTAATATTCAAGCATTTTGAGTATTAGGAAATTTACAGAAAGCAAAGCCTAAAAAGAAAGATAGTATGATTACTGTGAAATTATATTTTATTCATGTCTATTAATGAAATCATAACAAAGTCATAATGAAATCTAGTTCTAGTCTTGCACAGCCTAAAAGCCACACCCTTCAACACCTAAAAGGGTCTTTCTACTGCCTAAGAAAATGCTGTTTATATTATGGTAGCAACAAATCTCTTCTGTATAGAAACACTTTCAGAACAAATGCCTGAACTTTATCTTTCTTTTCCCTCCTCTTTTCTTTACTCCTTCTGGAGACAGTATTTTATGTCCTAAAATTCCTAATAAGTGCCTCATATATGACATATCAAATCTATGTTGGTGTTTGTATGGTCATCACAGTAAATCATATGACCCAGAGAACACTTGATAATGTATGCTTGCTCATTGTTTTTGTTTGTTTGTTTGGTTGGTTGGTTGTGTTGTTGTTGTTGTTTGTTTTGTTTTTGTTTTTGTTTTTTTGCTCGACCTCTGGAAGAGAAAATTTTCATGAATATAATGACTCTGAATATAATGACTTCTGAGTAGCTCAAAATAACTTTTAGGGTGATTCAAATCATCTCCTTGGTTAGTGAGAATGGATTATACCTCAAGGAAGGATAGTATGGCCAGCCTGGCATACACATTAAGATGTCCTAACACTATCTTTTATAAAGATGCAATCTGTAATGGCGAGCCACACTCAATCTGTTCGTTCTTTTTTTTTTTTAATTTTTTTAATGTTTATTTATTTTTGAGACAGCGAGAGACAGAGCATGAATGGGGGAGGGTCAGAGAGAGAGGGAGACACAGAATCTGAAGCAGGCTCCAGGCTCTGAGCTGTCAGCACAGAGCCCGACGCGGGGCTTGAACTCACGGACCGTGAGATCATGACCTGAGCCGAAGTCGGACGTTTAACCGACTGAGCCACCCAGGCGCCCCAATCTGTATGTTCTTAATATCAGTACTCTTTAATGTTTCTCCCTCTGGCTGGTTTTTACCCCTTGAGCTTTAAAAACATCTATGAAATGGAGATCTATATAGTTTTCTTTCTACTTCATAAGAATATTGTGTGAACATCTAGTATAAAAGATATAAAAAAAATGTTTTCCAAAACTCTTTTTATGGGATTCTACATAAGCATAAGCCATCATTATTCAAAATGGTATTATTTGCAGATTTTGAATCATCTGCTTTCACTAAGTGTGAATTTAAAAGCAATGCTTTAAAAAGAAATCTCTTTGGGATGAAATGAAGAAAAAGGCACCAGAGCTAGGTAAAATGCTGCCAAACTTGTGTGTACATGATACCTGGGTGTGATAATCCACAGATAACTCCCATCTGTTATTTCTTAATTTACCCTCAGCTGTTTCAATAACATGATATTGTTCATCATTTCTCAATCTTTTCAAAATATTTCTTCTTCCTTTTTTTAAACTCACACCATTGCAGTTATGTAATAGAACATTAACTATTCTCTCAACTAGGCAACTTTATTTGCCGAGTTTCTCTAAGAGTAGATGAAAAATATTAACTATAGATAAGTTTCTTAGGGTCAGACTATCTTCCAGATAACAAAAATAAAAGAAGTAAAGGACGAAAAAAAACTAAAGTAAAGTGAATCTCAGAAAAATAAAGGAGACATATTTGGGGAAAATTTAGAGAAACTGAAATGTGTACCTTGGAACACTAATTTCTGTAGATATTAATAAGAATTATATAGAAATAGAATAAATTGGGGGAAATATTGGGCCAAGCGAACTTCAGTTTTACTGCAAAAAAATATCTAATATGACTTGTAAATTTCTAACAGGAGAATGAGTATGACAGGCAGTATTTCCCAAACTTATTTTATGCTTCTGTTTGGAGTATCTCAGGGGAATGGTCTTCCTTGAGCTCAGGAGTTTAGGAGTTCAATTCATCAGATTTGTCAGTTTTAACAACAAACCAGATGGGTGACAGCACATATTCACAAAATGACTGCAGTATGGCCCTTGACTCACTAGTGCTAACCACTTGAAGCCACACATCCTCAACTCTCTGCTAGCTAATCAGAAGTTCTCCTTATGCCCCAAATTCTCCCAAACACTTCATGAACTTTTGTAATCTCCTGGCTTTGCTCAAGCTATACCACCTTATTAATATCCTTCTCTTCTTCCACTTTCCTGTCAAAATCATACAAACCTTCAATGTTTATCATCAAATGTTTCTCCCTCTCTGTCTCAGTACTTCATATGTGCTTCTCTTTGGGACAGTAGTTCTCAAACTTGGCCGTACATTCAAGGTATCTAAAGAATTATAAAAAACACTGATCCCTGGGTCTCACCCACTGATTTTGATATAATAAGTCTGAGATACAACCTGGGCATTGGGATTTTTTTTTAAATTCCCCAGTGATTGTAAGATACAGGCAACGCTGAAAACCATTGGCTTGGAGTTCATGGTAGTTTGTCTCTGTACTTTATAAACCTATGTAGATTCTAAAAAAGGGTTTAAGTTTTTTAAAGGAGAAATATAACCCCCTTCATTTTCATAGGTCTCCTGTACCCATAAACATTTTTTAATGAAAACTAGAAGTTCTAATTTGGCTTATATTTTCAATAATGATGCCAAAATTATCAAAACGTTGTCCAAACTACTCTGTTCCTCCATTCCTACTCAGGTAAATTGTATCATTAAGGAAAGTGGCTCCCATATCTAGCTATGAATCAACATAAATGGGAGAGCATGTGGAAACACATATATCAAAGCTTTCTAGTCCCAGACCTACTAAAGCAGAATATCTGAGTTAAGGTTTCAGAAGCTTGTTTTGTTTTTGTTTTGTAAGCTGCAATTCTAATGTCAATAACAAACATCCGTTTTGTGAATCACTGATTTAAAAGAGGAATTATGTAATTTGGCTTTTATGAAAGCATTTACTCATTATAGTGGTATTTGGAAGGGTTCAGTAATAGAAAATAATATCATGATTTTATAGTACAAAGAATAAATAATTTTTAAGAGACAATAATCGTAAGTTCCTAGAGAATATGCATTATGGATGAGAATATGCATTATGAATACCAAATATGGTCCAAATGCAAAAGGAAGCATTATTTTATTTTAGTATTTACAAGCCCTCCATTCCGGGTCATGGTTTTCGTGGAATTTAAATTGATTGCCCAAAATTATATAATTAATTATATTCAGTTTGTATTAAAATAACTAATTGTCTCAAGCCTGTTAGCATGACACTTGGTAAAAATTAATTCTCCAAAAGAAACTGAGAAAATATGGGCCATCATCATGGGCATAATAGCTCATGTTTTAAGCAATTAGTGAAACTTTCTTAATGTTTAACTTTTTAAAACTTTTTTTAACCAGGAATTTCAGGCACACTATAACTCTGATGTCAGGTGAAAAATATTTGACCCATCAACCACATGAGAGTCAACAGAACTTCACTGTTTTATTTTATATATATATATATATTTCCATCCTCAGATCACTTCAACAACATGAAATAAAAATTCAAATATATGCTGTCTTTTCAACTGTCTGAATGAAGATGGACTATGGATGGAATAAAGGAAAGAAGAGTCAGAAAAAACACAAGAATTTTCAGTGAGCATTAATTGCATTAATTGACTCAATTATATATGCTTCTTTTTACTAATATTCTCCCACACCAACTCTGGGTTTCGCCCTGTGACTTTTTGACTTTTACAATGGGACAGAACAACTGATTCAATTCAGACTCAATCAGAGCCTTGAAAAAATGTTTGTGAGTTTCTGTTTCCTCCATAGTTTCCTGTTGTTACTACGAAAAAAATATCCAGGCTAGTCTGCTAGAAAGATATGTGAGATACATGAAGGAAATTCAAGTCATGTAACCCAAGGTCCTCCTCGGTCAGCCAGTTCACAGCAAACCTATGATCTGGCTACAGATGCAGAAGAAAGCCCATTGAGATCACAGAACCACTCAGCTGATCTATAGACTCATGTCATTTTAAGCCCCTATGCTTTAGGAAGATTTATAAATAGCAATCACTGATACAAATGTCTTCAGCATTTGAAAGACTGTCCTGTGAAAGAGTTTGGATCTTTCTTGGTCCAGTTCTACTAAGAGAGAAAAAAAGTTTATATTGACCAAAAGACAGATTCCCATTTAAGAAAGTACTTTGTAACAAGTTATGGTTGTTCAAAGGTGGAACGGGTTACAGGCACTGAATTTGCTGATTCCGGAATAATTCAAGTTGGGGCTAACACAAACGCATTTTATTCATTCAACAAGTTTGTTTCTTCATTTTTTCCTTTAATGCTACAAAATTATATACAGATTCTATAATCTGTATATTATAGTGCATTGTAGAGTATATTGGTTTTCTCATTCTCAATTAGTATTACAAACAAGAAACAAGCTACCCATCCTTATAGCAATCTTCCTGGATATGGCTGCCAGAATTTTCAGCCAAGACTTACTGGCCATCATTCACCCTGAAAATGGAGCAATCCCCATTATGTAGACCTAACTAAACAAATTATTAATTCTATCATTCATTCATTTCAAGGGTCACCAGTTAGCAATCTGTAGCTGGATTTTGTTTAGACTCACTGTTTTTAAAAATGTGAAACTAAATGTTTTCATTTCCTATCTACCATAATTCCCAACACCTCCTATTTCATACATTCACAATACTGACTTAGTCTCTTTTTGAAGCCAAGTGCTTATTTGTCACACACATTCCACCAAAATTTATGGGAAATACAAAGATGAATTCAATATTAATTACAGCCTCAGAAATCTTACAGGTTTGTTTTTAGGAGGGTTGACCTCCTTACTCAAGTAATTATAATAGGGATGAAGCGATATGTGCACTAAAAGAAATCCAGATAAAATGACATGAGATCTCTGAGTTAGAAAAAATTAGGTGCAGCTGAACTGAGCAGCATATGCATAATTAGTGGCCACAGAAATTTGCAAGAGTCTCTTTTTTCTCTTTCATGTTGATCCACAAAAATATCATCACTGGAATAGCTATAACCATTTGGAATCTTCATTAGAGAAGATATCTAACAAACAGGTGGTCCCAGATTGTCACATTTCTCTACTTTCATCCAAATTTTGATTTAATTATATAACTTAAAAATGACTTTGACCCAGTAGGATTTTCCTTTCCTTCCTCAATTAGGACTCAAAAATTGCCACATTTGTACATTAAAGATACTGACATGCTGTTTTAAATTACTTGGTCTCCAAACAATTTGTTCCAAGCTCTTTGATCCTTGAAAATGTCAAATTAAATATTAATATTTTTAAAGCTGAAGTGGTGATTTTCATAATAAAAGCCCTTGACTTTCAATGCCTGTAAACAACAGGTTAATAAATACATAGTATTTTAATACCTGTCTTAACAAACAACTCTCCTAAAAATAATATCCTATGATGCTAAAGGCTGGAGTGACTACAAATGGTTACCAACTTATCTCAGAATTAGTGTTTCTCCATAACAAAAAAATATGGCTTTAATGGAGCAGTTTGGGGATGTTATGAAGATGACAAATCTCAAAGTTTTATCATCTGCTTCTTCAAATGCACAGTGATTTGCTGCATTCACTTCCAGCATTTCTGGTTCAGGAAATGTTGGATTTTCCTCAAGCAGAGCTCATGGCCAAGTGACCTTAATCAAATACATAAATAAACGGAAGCTTTCCCATGAGAACTAACTATCACAATTATGTCATGTCCAGTCACAGAACTGAAGAGACTGGGTTTATAAATACTGCAGACCTCTTTAACTTATTCAATTTTGATAATCCTATAGGTCACCTTAATCTTATTACTATGATTTTTCATTGCTTTTAACCTAAACACTATATGTAATAGACTGATTATTCCAAATATAAAATTTTCCAAAACATTAAATTATCTAGTATATCATTTAACCTGGATAACATTTATTTTCTTATTTCAAACATTACAAATCTTTGAAAAGCTATTTCTAAATCATGAACACAATGTCTAAGATAAACACAACTATCACCAAACTTCCCTAGGTTAGCAAACAAAATTTGTGTAGTTCCTGAGAGAGAGAAACTTTGTTGTGTTTTAATCTATTCTCTGTTCCTGGATCCATACCCAAATTATAAATTGTGGATTTACTACTTCTTTAAGGAATTGTTCTGAAGATTATATACCTGTAAACTTTATTAAAAATACACTAGGGGCACCTGGATGGCTCAGTTGGTTAAGTGTCCAACTTTGGTTCAGGTTGTGATCTCACAGTTAGTGGGTTCAAGCCTCCCGTTGGGCTCTGTGCTGACAGCTCTGAGCCTTGAGCCTGCTTTGGATTCTGTGTCTTCCTCTCTCTCTCTGCCCCTCCCCTGCTTGCACTCTGTTTCTCTCTCTCTCTCAAAAATAAACATTAAGATAAATAAATAAATAAATAAATAAATAAATAAAATACACTAAAATTTTAATAAACAGCAGCTCTTAATATTAACATTAATAGCTACTGCTATTGCCATGCTGCTGTTGCTGGTGATGGTAAGTTTATTGGAGGTAGCTTAAATTTGTGTTGATTATGGAGGAAGTAATACCAGCAGGAGTAAATTACTTATTGCCTGACTTTAAAATGTATACAAATTATGGTTTATCTACTGGTGATGACCACTTAAAAATTAGAGCTATTGTTGTCACAACCGAAAAAAAAGAAAAGGCAGAGTTATGTCTGATAACTTGCATGATAAACATTACCGTATGTCTTACACTCATATTTGTTTGTTGTTTTGCTTTATCTTTGTAGTCAGTCCATTTTAAAGATCAACTTGTTTCTGTTCCTTGCCTTATAAGTCATGCAATGACCTTTAACCAGCAGCAATAACATCCTGATGTAAACAATAAAAAACTAATTTTTAATAAACATGTCTATTATAAAATATAACTGTTCTTCTATTAACTAATGTTGTGCCTGATAGTGTCATAAATGGTAAATTCACTTCACTATGTCTATTTTCCAAAACTATTTTTCCTTTCATAGCAAGGGGAGAATAACTTAAACATAATTATTTTTTTCTATCAATTAACTGTCACATAAAAATCATCACTTATTTAAAAGAAAAGCCATTAAACTAAATTTCCAACATGTAACTATGTAACCATTGAGGGTAAATTCATCTTTTTCTCTTTTTTTAATAAACAAATTCATAATCTCCTTTATTTTAGAGCCAAAAAATGTTAAAACATTTTCATAAATACAGAATTTTATTATATTTTGGATTTTATTTACATAGAACTTCTTCCTTTGAGGAAATTCATTCCATAAAAAAGGTATTTAACATATTATACTACTTCATCAGCTCGTACTTAGTTTTATTCTACGTAATTATTTTTCACTCTGATGACTTGTACTAAATATATTCCTGTCTAAAGTATGTGTTTCCGGTGAGAGGAAGGTGTTAAAAAGAGGATTAAATTACAGAATATTATAAATACTTAAATATGAATGAGAAAAAATCCCAATGTCCAACAATGTATGACAATTAGTTTAAATTTTAGAGTGCTTTGATATTTTATATCTGTTCAGGTTTTTTGTTGTTCCCAAAACACCGAGGGGAATGGGTTCACAATGTCTGAATAACTTAATACTATCCAAACATTTTACCTAGAAAACTACCGTAAATCTGCAGTCAGTCAGGTATTCTGCGATGTCAACATGTAAAAAGCTGAAATGCAGTGTATCCCTTGCGTATTAGCAACTTCTGGTTTTGCGGTAACACTGATGTTCATGCACTGAACTTAAACGTGGAAATAGAGGTGCTTCGGTGGCTCAGTTGGTTAAGCATCTGACTCTTGATTTCGGCTCAGGTCATGATCTCAGGGGGTGAGATGGAGCCTGGCCTCTGGCTCCATGCTGGGTGTGGAGCCTGTTTGAGATCCTCTCTCCCTCTCTTCTGCCCCTCCCCCACTCATGTGCACACTCGCACACATTCTTTCTCAAAAAAAAAGTGGAAACATAAAAATGATTACACTCCAAAAGGGGTAGCATTTTAAATATGTAACAGATATTTTATGCTGTTCCTCTATAAAGCATAGATCACAACCTTGAAATTAGAAATCAGATATACCAATAGGTACTAACCATCCCCATTAGGTCCACAAAGAACATTAGGATCTGTCTTTCTTTTCCTGGGCTTTCTTATTTCATCTTTCTGCTTTCTCCATCTCTATGTGAAGAGAATATGCCTGCCAAAAGCACACTCAGAATTCCTCTGCTAACAGATACTTGTAAAAATAAGAATTTTGAAAAGGCATAAAGAGAAGAAACAGCATGTTCTAAATGCTGTGAAGATCTCAACACAATTTTCATTAGTCTCAGGCCCTGGCAGAAATCTGACTTGCACTTTAATGTCTCAGATACTGGATGCATAGACCAGTTCTCAAATCTAGGGCTGATGAACAATTATTTGCATATTTTGTTTGTGGCATTTTGGTGCTACTACTAATGGAAAGTCACCACAAAAATAGCATCCATTTTGAACACTGAAGCGGTTCAATAGGTTGTTAGTTTCAAAGAATACTAAATAAGGCTTAACATGTAAGAAAAGTTTCAATTCATTTGTTTAATTCATTTTTTGCCTACCTACTTTAAGAAAAAATTTGAAGCAATAAATGGAAAACAATACACATATAATAGAATTTGATAAAATAAAATATCAAATCGAGTAGGAGATGATAATAACAAAAACCCAGACTTAGACTTCATGGCAATGGATTCATATAAGAAATGTTCTCACTGATGCAATTTTATTAGGAGAAACAGATTTTTCTTGATATAAACGTTAAATGTTTATTTATCCCATGAGAATATAGAAAGTTCACTAAGCAATACAAATATGCAATAAGATGGAAGAATCTTCAGCAACTGTTTTGCTGGAGTTATATAAAGGTAATTGATTTGAAATATATTAGAAATTGATTAATCTATTTATATAAAGAAATAAATTATTATTACCAGAGATAAAACTCAGTGGTAACACAGAAAAAGAGGTTTTTTAAAGTCTAATACAATGTTTCTTTCTCTGTGGGATGCCTTTAATGTCAAGTGTTTATTCACATCTTGGATTTTAAGGTTCTGTATAATTTTATTTGCTAAGTACTGAGGAACAAACTTTGTGATGCATATTTAAAAGACATTAATATACATTCTGTGATAGTATTTCCTTCCAGGAAAATTATAAAATCTAAAGAATTTCTCTTGAGTAAAGGAAGAATCATTACTTTTCTGTACAGTTTCTGAGCTACAGGAACGTCTACAGGCAGAACCACAAAGTGTGTTTGAGATGCACCATTTATATATCCTCAGGGCTGAGTGGTCAGTCTCACTGATCCCAAGTTCCACATAATATGCATAAAAGATATCCCATAAACCCACCTTGGCCATAAAATAAACTTTTCCTTTGTTCCTTGCCTCACAGACCTGGTGTGAAAATATATATCTAAAATTTCCACAAAAGACTTTTAAAACATAGATTTGCTTACTTAACTAGGTGAGACGATTCAGCGGAATCACTATTGCAGGAGACACATTCTTAGAGGCAAAATCTAAATAATATGTAAGATTTCTCCCAGCCTCCCCAGTAACATATCCAGCCATGGAATTTCAACATCTATCATCTGCTCTGACACCTCTCAACTAACTTTTTACATTTGGATGACTTTTCCTGTCTGAAATTTAGGGAGATTATGTTAATTAAAAATTCATGTTCATGCAGTCTCAAAAATTAAATTAAAAAATAAAATATTGCTATTCTCTATCAATTCAGTAAGGTGTCAGAATTAGTCATCATTGAAAGCTGTCTTATTATAATTTTTCAGGACATTGTCACCTCCTTTTTGGCACCCATCATCTGCCTGTGCCATAGTTACCTAGGTGTATACTAGATGACATGTCATGTGAAGGCAGTTACAATTTGTGTTTCGTTATCATGTCTGACCTTCCCAGTGCAGTCAGCCAAATCTAGACACTTATAATCAATCAGAGAAGGTCAGGTGAATTGAATTAAGGCTGTGGATTCTGGGGTGCCTGGGTGGCTTAGTGGGTTAAGCATCTGACTTCAGCTCAGATCATGATCTCACAGTTCCTGGGTTTAAGCCCACACTGTTAGTGTGGAGCCTACTTGGGATTCTCTCTCTCCCCCTCTTTCTCTGCCTCTCCCCCACTCGCACTGTCTCTCTTTCTCAAAACAAACAAGCAAACAAAAAAGCTGTGGGTTCAATCGCAGAAGAAAGTAGTCTGTATATAAAATTTTGAATGGTGTCAATATGTCAGATATTTCCCCAAAAAATCCCAGACTGATCTCCCTTAATAACTAAAATTCTAAATGAAGTGTTTATAAAGTCAAAACATTATTTTCACAAAATTTGTTAAACTTATAACTAACACATATAAAAGAGTCTAGCACATATAAAAGGTAAGCACTAATTTGCTTACCAAGTGGATTGAGAACCAGTATGCAAATTCCTTAGGAAGTAGGGTACAAAGAAGTACACATTGAGAAGGAAAGGTCTAGTACATGGATCTGACCAAAAAAGCAGACTTGAGAAAGATGTCTCAATGTGAGAGGTGGACAGTTCAGTAATAGCCCAAGGAGACAAGGGACCTGAGAAACGAGGCCAACAAGGAAAATGAAGTGGGGCATGGGATAAGGACATCAAATGCCAAAAACAATCTTAAACCACTTCCTAACTTGCTCAAAAGTACAACTCGCTATCAGAAAGCCAATGCTGTGTTTTGCTGAAGAATATCCCACAAATTTCTCTGGGGAATTATATCTAGTCATTTGAATACTTTATTAAGGTACTCTCCACCTCCCGTTTCCCTCATGACAATCATATCCTGAGAAAAGCAAAGCCAGCTGTCAGTGTGCCAATTGACCAATCAATTCCGGCCCGACATCTGGCCTTACCCTGTTTTCAGTCAGCAACCATTTCTGCACATATTGAAACAGTTGACTGAGTGAAAGGAGGTCCTCTCTGGCAGCTATGTTTTCTCTTCTAAGTCACCAGGATCATGAAGCAATCATTTGAATTTAGCAAATTGTATTCTAATTATTCGGGTAAAGAATTTCAACATCTTTATATGAAAAAGAACAGAAGCACAGATGAGTTGCCATTCTCCTGTGAGTGGCACCTAAGCACAGAATTCAGCACGAGGGGGTACGGGTTCGCCATAACCAGTGGTGAAGTACCACCTGCTTCAATCGCAACAGCTTCCTGATGGGGTAACATAATAAAGATACTGGCTAAGTGGATTTGACTTTATCCAACATAATCTTGCTTTCCTGAATTTCTGCAGGTGCCTTCTTTTAATGGTGCCTCAGTGGAGTTGAGTTTGGAATTATCCATACTACTGTCAGATCTTTTGAAGTCACACATGCACTTGGGAGAAAATAGATATTAATTACATAACACTGAGAGATTTTTTTTTTCAGAAAATATGGCAGGTGGATTCAAATTCTGAGGGTCAGTTTGGATTTTTGGTGACTTATTGCCATCAGTGCATACAATGTACAAATGTATATTTGTGTAGACATAGATTATATTAAATCCACACATACATATTTAAATATCATTTATCTTCAAGAGAAGGCTGTAAAAGAGATTTGAGCTAGCATTTTTTAAGCTTTACAAAAGTATACTGTTGCTACTAATAATACTATAATAATGCTTTAATAAATGCATAAAATATGTGCCTTAAGGCCCACTCTTACGCATTATGTGACAATCACAGAATGCCAGGAATTCCATCCATAAACTTCTATTATCCTGTAATTAATTCTAGATCAACAACCGGTGACTGTAACTTGACTTTAACATTTAGTTTTACTAACATGTAGTATCTCTGCTCTGGTTAGGATATTATTTTGGAGGAAGTACAACATTGATAAATAATTAACTTCTTTTTTAAAATATTCTGTCTTAAGAGGCAGAAACTGTGTTGAATTTCTATCTTCTTTAATTTTTTTAAATTCCTAATTCTGAATTCTAAAGTACATAATAAATAACTAAAGAATCAAGGGTTAAGAAGTCAGTGAAGAAATTGCTGCTCTCTAGAGAGTGAGTCTCCCCCCAAAATAAAACCTTAGCTCAATCTGTTACACTGTATCTACATATCTTCTGGCCACAAATTTCACCACAGTATAAAATTTTTCCTGTTGCCCTATTGTTTCCTAAATTGCAGAAAGACACTCCTGAACTAGGTATAAAATGTACACTGTAGTATAGTAGCCATCAAGTTCAAATTTGTCTTCCCACATTACTGCAAAAAGGTATAGCATTTGCTGCACTAAAACACTATCTCTGAGTGCAATTAGTTGAAATAACCAAGCACAGTATTTCCAACTTAGAGGGCTGTGCAACCATTAGAAATAGCAAGGGATTGCATAATGTTGTAGAAGTTTTTCCAGTGCTATGTCATTCATGTGCTTGAATAGCTAGTATGTTTTTTAAATAAATTTTGAGTTGATAACAGTTTGTGCATAGAGTTTCAGAAAATAGAAAATAAAAGAACTCCTTGGGTATGCATGAAGTTAAACGTTAGACACACTGTACTGCTTCGCTGTAACTTAGTGCCAGAATTCCCAAGTTAAGGATGAAGAAGAGAAATTATTTTTCCTGACAACCCTGGAGCCAACTGGGGTGTAGCATTACTTACCTAAAGATGGGTCTTTGGAGATGTTTCTTCCTGATTGTGACATGGTCATCCATTTAAAGGTAAAAGTTTAACTTCTTCCTGGAAACCACTCCAGAAATCCAGGGAGGCAATGTAGAAGTCTATTGTGCTGCAAGGAGCCCAGAAGGAAAAAGTAGTTTCCTCTTTCTCTTTTTGGGTGCTGGGAGAAAACTTCCCTGCTCTCTGCCAGCTGAGCAGTGTGTCCATAGAGGCCACATAAGACAGGCACGTTGGGGCACTCCCCCACAGAGCAGGGTGTGCAAAAACCACCGACAGTCACGTTGATACAGGCAGGAGAAGCACACAGGACCCTCGGGAACAGAAGGAAACAAACAGACAACTTCCTACTCTAGTGGCACCCAGGTAGGAGCGCCCTGAGTTAGTGCAGCCAAGAGAGCAGTCCTTCCACATGCTGGTCAAGCTCTGGAAAGCTAAGTCCCTCCCTGTCTTTAAAACTGCCTGATCTGAGGCTCAACTTTTTTCTTCAAAATAAAAGTTGTACAGCTGGTTCAGCAGTCCCATGTGAGTACCCTCTGGAAGTTTGTTCTGTTAAAATAAGAACTGTATACAAATTAATGAAGGAAGATGGGCTCAGACTGTGTGACTGGCTCTGCTTCAAACAATTATAATTATTTTACAATATTGCTTTTCACACTTTGAAGTGTGGAGACCAGACCGCTCGTGATTTTTGGCACTCATAGCCTAATAACCTACACTTGGCTGAAGTCAAAGTTACAATTTCAACTGATAGAAGCCCATGTGAAGCTGGCCAGAGCTACGAGAGTTAGAAAAACAAAAATTGCTCAATTCTATCAGTGACAATGTGCCCAGATGTCTGTACCCAGAGTAGCTTTCCAACTAAGTGGGGACACTGAAAAAAACATATGAAAACACATGCACACAAATACACACACACTTTTTTAAGGCCCCTAAACTTCCTGGGAACCTAAGGTGGTTTTTGTTTTGTTTTGTTTTGACTATGTGATCAAATTTGAATTTTAAAAATAAAAAGAAAGAAATGTAGGTATTAGAAGTTGTAAACGGCCGAAAATAAATGACATTAAAAATTGTTTTACTTGGAAGCCTTAGACTCACACTGCAGGAACTCCTGTTCTAGTCACAGATAAGATGAACCCTCACATTTTAATATAGTGTATTTTGGAGGCATTTCTATATCTGAATTACTAACAAAATTCCTACTCAATCAATAGTGTCATGAGATTCCAGGCCAGAAGTTTGGTATGTAATAAAATAAACCATGATTAAAATGTTTTTAAAAAGCACATGTAATAAAAGGCAGGGGAAACTGAGAAACACTCGTGCCTCTAGTTGAATCATCAAATAAGGGTCAAATGACACAAAGGAGTTTATGACCTATATGGTCTCAATCTGAAGTTCTTAGCACTTTCTAAATACCTTCAGCGGGAGCAATAGGTATTTTTTTGTTTCGTTTTGTTTTTGTTCTCTCAAAGGAAAGACAAAGAAGAAGAGAGTTACAAAGAAAGAAATCACTGATTACATGGAGCACAGTTCTAACACATACTTTTTTTTTTTTTTTCATCTTTCTGATGATGTCAATCTGAGACAGAATTGAGCTAAAAATAATAAATGGGTTCTGGTCCTAGTTCTATCATGAAAATGTGAGCCATTGTTGGAAAAATTCTTGACCTATCTGAGCCCAAGTTTTTGTACTTATGAAGTTGCAATATTAATTGAATTCTATGTTCCTTTCCAGCTTTAATGGTGGTATCATGCTATCTATAAATATGATTAGTTTGCTTCTTGCGAAGGATCTAGCAAAGAAGTTATGATGCCTAGTACTCCAAAAATACATGCTTATATGTAAAGTTATAAGTAAAGAAGTCCTAAATAAAAAGATAATTTTATATTGTATGTATCTCTGTAGATATTACATATTTACTTAAAGACATCTAAATCAATGTTCCCTTCACCATCAATAAGCATCCAATCATAAATTCACATGTGTGTGATACTGCAGTTAAATCTGGAGACCATCTATATGCAAACTGATATGCAGACCTTTGGAATAAATGCATTATTATAACCATGTGTCTTGGCTTTCTTTGTATAGGAAGGCACATAAGAAATAACATGCTATGCAGGTCTTCTGGAAGGATTTTTGTATTTATGGGTGGCAGACAATTTCTGTACTCATGGTTTATTTATAATACTATTAATTTAGCATAAATACTCCTGAGGGCCAACCCAAGAGAATAGTAAGCTCATCAACTTTTAAAATTAATTTTCATTTTGTCTACTTTTGAATTAGAAAGGTGAAATGATTTTTTCATTTACATGATGAAGGAACTCACCACAAATACTAGGAAACAGCCAGCCAAGGGACAGCTCGAAGGACAAGCCAAGTATGAAATCTAACTTGAGGCTCAAAGGTTTAATTATCAACTGCAGAATCTGACTGTTGTTAAATTAATTATAGGAAAATAATATTTTTGCTCCAGATTAAGTTTATATTCTTTTTGCTCTTTAGCTATTAAGGTAGAAAGCTCAGCTTCCCATTTATATCAAGTGCCATTATTTAAACCCAATATAAAAACCTAAAGAGCCATGAGAAAATATTGGTAAGTTAAATATTCACCGGACACAAAGAAAAATATGTATTTCTTAAATATTTTTGTAAACTTTCTATCAAAGAGCATTTAAATTTAACACTGGGGGAAAAGTTTGCTTTATTAACTTATTCAACTCTAATGTAGTATTCAATAAGATAAAAGGACTCCACTGTTGTTGCTCAAATTACAAATTATATTCCTTAAATGAACACAATTATACTGTTATATTTAAATAATAAAATACTAAAATTTATTATATCAATAACCAGGTCAACTTTCCTATAAAATAAACCAAATACAACTTATTATGAATATTTTTTCCCTGGGGGTAAGGATCAGAAATGTTGTTTATATTTTTCCTGTTATGGTAAAATCTCTTTCAGTGTGACCTTGCCTAACACTTTCACCCACATCTCCTGCTCTCACATGTGCTCACTCTGTCTCTCTTACACACACAATTTCCCCCACTCAGCACTGTTACAGACTGTCATAACAGGTGTTTAATAAATATTCCTTAAGTTAATTTGTTAAAATGTTCTGCTGAAACACACCAATGTATCCAACATAAGCCATGGTGTGTGACAAAAAACAGATTAGCTCCATGACTTTCCCAAACAAGTGAATATGAAATGTGTCATGGTATTTTGTGTTAAGCATCTTGGAAAATAAGTAAGATTTACTTTCCCTTATTTTTTTAATGTTTATTTATTTATTTATTTTTTGAGAGACAGAGCATGCGAGCAGGGGAGGGGCAGAGAGAGAGGCAGAGAAAAAGAATCCCAAGCAGGCTCTGCACTGTCAGCACAGTTTTCTTTTTTTTCATTGTAATTGTCTGTTCTATAGTAATAGCCTATTCTATAGCTCTGTTTGTTATATGTAAGTGCCAAAAAGCATGCAATGATAGAAAAATTATGTAATACTAATGGCAGCCCAAGAACTGGAATATGAATGTATCTACAGGTTATCACTTTACCATATAAGTCTAATCAAATATCAACCTGAAACAAAGTGTACTTTTTTCTTACAGAGTTTCGTTAAATGCAATGTTGTAAGTTATATAGTTAAGTGAGTTTTAAATTAAGTGGAGAAGTGAGAAAGAAATGCAAGACAGAAAGGATCAAATGGCATTTTAGATTTTATCACTATATACAAGTAATATCACTTAAATAAAAAAAAAAAAGATTCTTTCACTCTTGCCTCTCTGCTTTCCCTCCAGGTGAGCGCTAGCCCTGTGTGTGATCGAATGTCTCCTATACCTAATCTTTAGTTGAGTAGTTCTCAGTCCTATTTATTTTTGACACATCATACATGAAAGATGATATGTGAATATGACACTCTATCAGAAAAGTACTTAAATTTTGATGAAAACAAAAAAAGGAAAATGCAGGCACTGCCATAATTTTCCTTCGACATATAAATATGGAATCAGTAAAATGAAACACCACTTGGTCAACTGTACCATGAGATAATAGAAGGGAAACTATTCTCAATGTGCCAATCATAACTCTACCCCTTTAGAACTGGGCAAAAAAACTTTTGTGTGTAAGTGCACAAGACTGGTATCATTTAGAGATAACCCTAAGGAAAAAAGATATCCTTTTAAGGTAAGTCATTTGCAACCTTCAGCATTTTACTCATATTTTATAATAAATTTCCTGCTACAAGTTTTTACAACTGATTACAAAGCTTGTTCATAGGTGGTAGAGTTGGAATTTGAACTCAGATGTCTCCTTCTTGAGCCCAAGCTTACCCCTGCTGAGTAGGCTGTCACTTGGTGGGGACTCTGCCACTCAGGTTGCTTGGGTTTTTTTCTGGGCTATTTTTCATATTCTTTCTGGGCTATATTTCATATTCTATTGAGAAAGAGGAGGAGGAACCGGCCACTCTAATGAGTGTCTATTCTCCTAATCCTCTACCCTACTGAAATATCACCGCATTGCCCAGGTGTTCCCAATACTTGCAAAAGCAAGCCCTAGAGAGGGCTCAATGAATATGTTCTCCTAAAATTCAAATGGAAGCACTGTTCTATTACAAAGAGCCCTGGACTAATGTCAAGGAACATATATTTTCACCCCAGGTCTAGCAGTGATTTTTCTCAACTCCCTGTATATCTGTTTCCTTAGCCATCAAACTATGAAGTTGGGCCTTATGATTTCAAAGATCCTTTCCAGCTCTAAATCTTTGTGACTCTATGACTGACCCTGTGATAACATGTCGAGTTATTTAAACTTGGTGTCCAAACAAGAATAAGCTCTATAGTGACTTTTAGCTTTTCTTACCCCTAATGAGACAATGCATATCACCAGAATACTTTTTCATCCCCATAGTTGTAGGTTTAAAAATATAACACACTACTGGGGCACCTGGGTGCCTCACTAGGTTAAGCGTCAGACTTTGGCTCAGGTCATGATCTCGCGGTCCCTGAGTTCGAGCTCTGTGTCAGCTGACAGCTGACAGCTTGAAGCCTGAAGTCTACTTAGGATTCTGTGTCTCCCTCTCTCTGTCCCTCCCCTGCTTGCATTCTGTTTCTCTCTCTCTCTCAAAAATAAATAAACATTAAAAAAAATTTTAAGCACTTTAAAAAATATAACACACTACTATTCAAATGTGAAAATAAATTGTAGTGTCTCTAGTTGTTCTAATTAAGCTGTTTCCTTTTTTTCTACAGCTTCACTTTGGAACCACTGTCACTGGAATGTAAAGTACAGGAAGAAAGGGATTAGTGTCTGTTGTAGTCCTTGTGCAGGAAATATAAGAGACATTCAGTGGTTATTTGTTGAATGAATGGAACATGAACCAAGTGCCTATTAATGCTATCTCATCATCCTCTTGTACATTCTTTTTCTAAAAACCCAGTAATATCTGCTAAACGTTCAGTCTTTCATATTTTCTCCAACCCACTGTTTTCCTTCAAGGAGGCCTTATAGGGAGGTGTGTTTCTATGACTGTAGCATCAGAAAAAGGTGGCCTCAAACGCAAACCTGCAATCCCCTGTTCCCCTTTGTTTTCTGTGGTTTCCATGACAATGTCCCTTGTCTGTCTGGTCACTTGGTTCTCTGAAAATATCTACTGTTGGAATCTATGGCTATTTTTTTCAGGTGGTGCAATCTGGGAACTATGGTCTTCCCCTTCTGACTGAACCCAATCTCAGCCTTCACTGGTGGTGCAGGATCCTCAAGTGTCAATTACATCCTTCAGCTGGATCTCTGTGGAGGTTGTTAACCTTTTGTTTCCTGTGTGGGATTCCCTGACTCCTCACTATGGGCATCGCAGGCTCATGGCAGATAAACTGCTCCTATCTCAGCAGGACTTCTTGAGCCCTCCATCCCAGAACAGGCACTAAGGAAGGCTTGGGATTGGACACACCATACCACCACTTTTATTCTGTTGTAGCTAAACACACAAAGTCACTGGGAAAATTCTCCGCTATAAGCTTTCACTCAGCTTTCATGGTCCCCACTCTGGGATTTCAGCTCAGAAGTAAGAGATCAAAATATTTTGTCTGATCATTTGCTTAAAACACCTTCTATCCAGGTCCCTTTTTCTACATTTCACCAGGGCAGAAGATACATGCTTTCCCTATCTCAAGTGGCAGAAGATCTCTTATCTCCTAGGTGTCCTCTGTCCACAGTTTATAATAAACTCAATATTCAAATCTACAATACTGAATCATGTACGTTAGGTAGAGCTACCAGAACTTGGAAAACCCTCTTGGTGTGAACAAAGCCTGGCTTTCAGGACCATTATCTTATGGTGGCTCAAAAGTTCCATTTAGGTACAGTCATACTTTAATTGTGCTTCCCTTTTTTGAGCTTTGTAAGTATCGCATTTTTTTGTAATTGAAGGTTTGTGGCAAATTAAGCAAGTCTATTAGCACCATTTTTCCAATAGCCTTTGCTCATTTCACGTCTCTGTGTCACATTTTTGTAATTCTCACAAATATTTCAAACTTTTTCATTATTATTATATCTGTTATGGTGATCTGTAATCTTCAATGTTACTATTGTAACTGTTTGGGGGCACCACAAGCCATGCCCATTTGAGATGGCAAGCTTAATCAATAAATGCTGTGTGTGTTCTGACTGCTCCACTGACTGGCCATTCCCCTTACTCTGTCCTTCTCCTTGGGCCTCCTTATTCACAGAGAACTAGAATTAGAAGTGGAGCCTGAAGATGTGACTGAATTGCTGCAATTTCATGATCAAACTGGAATGGATGAGGAGTTGCTTCTTATGGATGAGCAAAGAAAGCAGTTTCTTGAGAAAGAATCTACTCCCGGTGAAAATGCTGTGAACGTTGTTCAAATGGCAACAAAGGATTTTAAATATTATGTAAACTTAGATGATAAAGCAGTGGCAGAGTTTGAGAAGATTGACTCCAGTTTTGAAAGAAGTTCTACTGTGGGTAAAATGCTGTCAAATAGCATAGCTTGTTACAGAGCATTTGTGAAAGGAAGAGTCAGTCAATGTAGCAAACTTCATAGTCCTACTTTAAGAAATTACCACAGCCACCTCATACTTTCACAACTACCACCATGTAATCAATCAGTCAGAAACCATCAATACCAAGGCAAGACCCTCCATCAGCAAAAGGATTATTACTCTGTTAAAAAGAAAACCACAGGCCCAAGATGGAGTCACTTATTCCAGGCCAAGTCACCAAACCAGGGTTTAATACCTAACCTGATTACAGCTTCAATTTCTCCCAGAAATGTAGTCTTAACAGGTTAGTCAGAAATTTTCTGTTCATCATCCATAAAGTAATCTGTCCTGTGGGCCTTCTCCATCCCTCAAAGGAAGATGAGGTAATCTGCAAGATAAGAGCCCTGTTCTTCCCCCTAAGGGAAAGTGACTTTACCTGAAACAATCCTTTCTTTTCTTTTGCTAATAACTTCTTTGCTGCATCCTCCTTCCTACAAAACCCTTCCTTTTTGTACAACTCCTCAGAGTTGCTCTCACTTGCTTGATGGGATACTGCCCTATTCACAAATCTCTTAATAAAGCCAATTAGATCTTCAAATTTACTCAATTAAATTTTGTTGCTTACCAATTTGCTGAAAGCTCAGATGATGGTCAGCATTTTTTAGCAATAATGTATTTTTTAATTAAGGTATGTGCATTGTTTATTTAGACATAATGCTATTGCACACTTAATAGACTATAGAATAGTGTAAATATAACATATTATGCGCTGGGAAAACAAAAAATTCATTTGACTTTCTTTTATCCAATATTCACTTTATCGCAGTATTCTAGAACAGAACTTGAAATATCTGCAAGATATGCCTATATTAAAGTCTGGCTTCTTACTTGTTTTTACTTTCATCTGTGATAAAAATAATCCCACTACCTACACTGCATAGTGCCTCTGGCTGACTGGGAGAAGATAAGATCATTATTTATTAAATGGAAGAGAGCACGTTATTCCCATTATTTTATACAGCTTTCTTATTTATTTCAATGGGTGCATAGTGAGTAAATTATACCACAATCTTAACATTGGTCTCACCTATCTGTCCCCTATCTCATTTGCTCTTTACTTCATTTCTCATTAGCCACATTGGCATTTTGTTCCTTGAACACTCCACATTCTTTTCAGCCTCTTTTGCACATACTGTTTCCTTGTCTAAAATGCTATTGCTTCTGCTCATTGTTCAGATTTCAGCTGCAGTTTCACCTCAGAGAGGTGACTTCTCTGACAACCCCATCTGAATTCATAATGCCTACAATACGTTGCTCCCCTATTAGTATCATAATCTATGTGTCATAATATGTGCAATTATTTATTTGCAAATTCATCTGTGTAATGATGAAGAAACCGATTCTTTGGGATATAGTAGCTGAGGAAAAAATCAGAACATGTAACTAACTGTTCCTGACTACCTTAAACATAAATCTAGTCAAGTTATACAAAAATATATTTTTTCTTATATGCATGTCTGTAAAGGGAAGCAAAATACACCATTCCAAAATATACCTCTTTGGCATATGGATTATCTTAAGCAGGTTATTTTTAAGAAACAGAAGATCCTGGTGAAGCTCAGAAAACTGAGTAGAAGTTACCCTTTTGTAAGAAATATTTACATTTATAAGGGAAATCCCCATCTGTAAGGTTGTCTCCCTGGCTATACTAGAAAAACGAGGATGCCTAAATCTTTAGAAACTGGGGCACCTAAGTAGCTCAGTCAGTTAAGGGTCTGACTCTTGATTTTGGCTCAGGTCATGATCTCATGGTTTGTGAGTTCAAGTGTCACCCACATCAGGCTCTGCACTAACAGTGTGGAGCCTGCTTGGGATTCTCTATCTCTCTCCCTCTCTCTCTGTCTCCCTCCCCCCACCCCCCGCCCTTCTGCTGCTCGCACACAGGCTCTCTCTCTCTCAAAATAAATAAATAAACATTAAAAAATAAAATAAAACAAATCTCTAGAACCTACTATCAATGGAGAAAGCCTTGACTTAACTCTGCATAACAGTCTTATTTTTGTTTACTGGGCTCTTCCTAGAAGCCTCCTATAACTGACTTCCCACCCCCATAATCTGTCTTTAGCTGAAAATGATACTTAAGTTGATGGCTTTGGCCATTTAGGAGTTACTCAGTTTTTCTGGGTCTCTCCCATGTACCCATGTTACTACACTTTTGTTTACTTTTCTCCTGTCAATCTCTCTTATATCAATTTAATAATTAGACCATCAAAGAACCTACAAAAGAAGAAGAGAAAACTTTTCCTCTTATACAACTGTAAGAACCTAAAAATAGTCTCTTACTGATCTCCTGCAATGCTTCAAAACATTTTATAATACTTACATATGTTTCATCTTGAAATGTTTGTCATTATACTTCTTTAAATGAGGAACTCTAAGTAACTGAGAATAAATGCATTGAATATTAAAATTCACAATGCAGCTGATAATCACTTTGGAAATGGTTCTCAGTTTGACGAAAAATGTTTTCTGCCTTGCAGACATAAAGCAGATTTTACCCTGTTAATAGTTTTAAACTAGATACTTCTGACTTGTGAGTCAGAATTAAAGTTTATTAGCCATTTACTCCATAATAAAATCCATCAAAATTGTTAATTTCTTAAATGAATTCATAAGGAAGACCAGGTTTATGGCTTCAAGTGGCAAGGAAAAACTGTTCCCCAGTTTGTTCCTTCAGCCAGGTATCAGAGCTTCGCCTTTCTGCTTCACAAAGTAGGAGAAATTCCTCTTTGTCATTTAAGTGTGGAAGCAGGTCAGTTAAAGTTTGATTGGCTCCAATTAGCACTCCCACAGGTTCTGACAGCTTAGTTCTGGCAGTAGGACAATTTATTTTGAATAAGCGTGACATTCTGTGAAAACATCAACAACAACAACAAAGGAAATCATTTAAAGCAGATTCTCATAGCAAACACCCACCCACAGCTCACTGTGTAATCAAGCAACATATAAATTCCCTGTAAAAGGAAATGACTATTATATAGTGGGTAGTTAAATAAACATTACAAAAAGGGACCTCCTTAATATAAAATTCCCTTTGAGTCAGAGGACTAAGAAAGAGATGGTAGAACAGGGGCTTAATGATGAATGGATATTCAGTAAGCAGGCGAAGACCAAGGGCAAGTAAAGTGTTTCATCATCCCTAAGCACCAAGCAACAACAGTTGTTCAGAGGGCACACTGTGGCCGAAGCAGTATGCAGCCGTTTCTGCCACATTAGCCTGCAGAACTGGAGAGGCTCACACCGTCACCTAAGAGGGGTTGTAATGAAGGAAATAACTGATGTGATATAATAGTTCAAAAGCACGTGATTCAGAGGCTTCCATTACCCCTGAACATGCCAAAAATGTTCTTCTCTGCAGTTTTTAGTCAGTGGAAAGTTGTCCAAAGGTAGTTGCATGCTGAGACTTGTTCAGTTTCTCTGCAGCTCTGAAACCTGTCACTAAATCATTAACTTAGCTTCAGTACTGAGTCATCATTACCAGCTTTCCTCCATATTTTAAGTTTGGTTTCAACATGACTCTAAACTCAGTCAGTAGGTTTTTTTTTTTTCAGTCTGTCTTAAATTTCCAGTAATGCCTATGAATAAATGTGCAGAACTACAACCAAGAATGAATTAATCAGTGTCTGTAAATGGAAAATTCCTAAATGCTAACCTATTGACTCTCCAAGCTTTTAGAATTAGACAGCAATAGAGATAATCCTGACTCACATTGACTTTGAATAGAAGCAGTCACTCAGTTTGCCAAGGCTTTAATAGTACATGTGGTAAGTTCTGTGAAAATAACTCAAATGTATAGAAATAGGTCATTACCCCTATTACCTTTGTAAAACAAAAATGAGTTAGCACAGAGACTAAATACAGACCACATATATTTGTGCCTTTATATCCATTCGTTCCTCAAAAACCTCATTCCATCTTCAGCTTTTTGCTCCACTTCTACTTATGTTCCCCCACGTTATATCCATTGGAATGACCCATCCTAGCAAATCTTATCTCTGGAATTACTATCTTATTTCTCATATCAATATATTATTCCTATCAATTGTTCTGTGACATGCAATAGTTGCCATAATTTATTAGTACATTCATTTAAATTCTAAATTTTAATTCCATTCAGGGTTTAAACTGGTCAGTGAACATTTTCCCAAGCCCAACTAGACATGTTATCAAAGCCCAATACCTGAGAGAATATTAGAAATTAAGTCTATTTTAGAAATTCTGCATCTTTTAAAAAAAATTATGAATCTTCATCTTGCTCTATGGTCTCCCAAAATGGCAATCTTCTCTCATCTGCTCATTTCTCCACCTGGACCAATGCAAAGCATGGGTACAAGAGAGTTGACACGTGTTTATTGGTCATTTACTATGTGTTAGGCACAATACTTTTCTACCCACTATTTCAGTTATGCTGCATAACACACCTAAAAGATAGATTCTCTTATCTTCCAAGTCACACTCAAGGAAACTAGAGTTGAGAAAAGTTGTATAATTTGACAAATGTTGTACCTCTTATATGTTACAGTAATGGGATTTGAATCCAGTTCTATTTGATGCCAAAATCTTTGTTCTTAACAAACACTGCCTCTCCATGATCATATTCTTAATTTTAATAGTAACCTTAAATAAAAAGGTATCTTGGATGACCATACCTTAAAATATAATTTTTTAATCATTTTAATGAGACTGAATCCTAGCAACAATTCAGACTTGATTTCAGAGACACATTACTTTGGTTTGAGTTATTCTCACAATATAAGCCTTAAACATGCATGGATCAGTGAACCAAAAAAAGCAGAAGACAAATATGGAATCTTTAAAGTTTAAATTGTACCATTTGTTTGATGTATAATCTTCACTGAACAAAAGTAAACAAAACATTTAGTCAAAATATCACTGAGAAACCCCAGAAAAAAAAAGCAAGTCAGAGTAAATACATAAATGAGTTGTGGTTCTATCCTCAACATACGGAATGGATCTCCAATAATGAGGTTCATGTAATGAAAGTTTCTCCTTAAAATCATGCTCTCAGCAATTGATATCATTAAAAAATTCACTCATTAATTCTCTCCCCTCTCTCAAAAACATTATTAGGTAATTCATCTTCACACACAAAAAACCTGGATGGACTCCATTTGTAGACTTGTAAAGCTCAGAGTTGCCTATGAGATTACCTAGACCCTACATTCCACTACAAGGATAATATTGATAACTGCTGCCATTTATTGGACACATATTACATACCAGTCACTGCTGAGTGTTCTACAAATCCTATTATATAGAATTCTCCTGAGGAAAACCTGGGATGGGAATTAGTATCCCTCTTTTAGAGAGTCCAGGACTGCTTTCCTCCCTAGCTCATGCATTTATCTACTAACACCTCCCTTGACTGGGGCCATCTAATATGATTTGCTTTGATTCCCTTTCTCTGCTCCTCACAGCCATTCTGCATTTTTATCCTCATTCTTTTCTTCTGCTCCTGTTGTATTAACAATTTTCTTTTCCAATAATGAGCTTCAAGTATACTGATTCTAACTTTCTTAAATTTGTGGGAATTCTGTACTTATCTTTCTCAATTGTTCTGCAAATATAGAATATTGCTGCTGTTTTGAATGTACACATTGTTTCAGTATAGAAGTTCATGGACATCAATTTTTTGACCTTGAGTTAGTGAGTTATTTGTTATAAATAGAATTGTAGGCTTCTGGAATCTGAAAGGACCTTCAAGGTTAAGCTAGTCACTCTCCCAACCACTGCAGAATTTCTCTTGCTTTTCCTGTCAGAGGGGGCTTACTCACAAGTGCCCCTGAGGTATATGAAGTGAATATGCCATTCCCTTGATCTCCATCCCCAAGAACTTCTTATAACATGAGAATTGCATCTTGTTGAATGCTATTTATATTTAAAGATAGAGGCTTTTCTTATACTAACTTCTTTATCTTGTATATAATCAAAGAAACGACATGGTTCCAACAATGGAGGGAAAAATGGCTGTGTTGGGCTTACCATTTGATTTCCAATGCAGCAACTACCAATGCATATTGAAAGAGTAAATTTTTGTTTTAGGTCAATTTTTGCTTTAAACTCTACATTTAAATATAACACGGCTTAATTTCATGGGCCAATATGACAAAGGTTGTACCTGATGTTAGGAGAACAATATTGCTTAAACACAGGCATTGCCTCCAAGGAACTCAAGTTTAAAAGGAAAAAAAATAATAATGTACTTTTAAAGGTAATTTCAAAACAATTTAATAAGTGGATTCATAAAATGAATAAAAGGGACAAAGGAAGCTCAGAAGGGAGAGAAAGGAAAAGTCATAGAGGAAATTACTGTTTCAGCAAGGGTTAGCCAGTGAATAGAAATTTGCCAGGGCAGAATTGTTTACTAGAAAGATAAAGTGGAGAGGGGCACCTGGGTGACTCAGTCGGTTGTGTGTCTGACTTTGCCTCAGGTCATGATCTCAGGATTCATGAGTTCAAGCCCTGAGTAGGGCTCTGTGCTGACAGCTCAGAGCCTGGAGCCTGTTTCCGATTCTGTGTCTCCCTCTCTCTCTTCCCCTCCTCCGCTTGTGCTCTGTGTCTCTCTCTCAAAAATAAATAAACATTAAAAAAAAGATAAATGGAGAAAGCCAAGTAAAAGGAAAGTGGAAAAATAACACAGAAGCGTGAAATACCATAATATTTAGAAACTGGTACTGATCCTGGTGTGAGTGAGGATAAAACTACAAGGGGGAGTGACAAGAGATTAAAGTTGGAAAATTAAACAGAGGCCAAATCATTTGTGCCATATTGGGAGCTTAGATTACATCCAATAGGCAACGAGTAGTTACTGATTGGCTATAGTCAGAGAAATGGCACCTTCAGTTTTGCAGTTTTAGATCTCATTGAGCAAACTGTGGAAAATATTTTTTAAAAGAATAAATCTGAATGCAGGGATATCAGTAAATAATCTCTTAGATTCTTGGTGAGAGATGATAGTGGTTTAAAGTAAGACAAAGGCATTAATTGGAAAAGAGAGAGTCTATTTACAATATTACAGGATAAAAAGCATAGGGCTTAGTGAATAATTGGGTATACTGAATGAGGAAAAAAAGAATGCTAAGGCAGTACTTTCATTTCTAGTTTGTTATTTGGGGGGATGGTGTAGGAAGACTCAGATCATAAAAAGAATAATGATGAAATGCAAAGAAAGAAGTATGATCAAAGCTTATTGGTGAGGCACAATGAGTTTGCAATACCAAGGGATGGCCCAAGTGAAGATATTTCATAAGCAATTAGATATTTAAATTATGGGAGAGAAGAAAGGAGTCAGTTATAGACATAAATGTGTATGGGTGGGAGGTGGAGGTATTGCTACACAAATATAAAACTATCAGTGTGGCATGTATTGCTCAGAGAGAACATGTACGTTAGAGGAGTAAAGGCCCAAGAATAAAAACCCTGACAATTGAAGATATGGACAGGGAAGAGTATCCAGGTGATGATGTCAGAAAGACTGGAAAAGTCAGGAGGGAAAGTTTTTCCTACAATAGAAGAAAAGGGTTACTGGTACCAAAGGTACAGAGCAATTAAAAAGAGAAAGTACAGAAATATTTCCATCACAGTTGGCAACATGGAAGCCACCAGAGGCTTTAATGAAAGCAATATCTGTGCTGAAACAATCATATGTTCAGTAAGACAAAAGTTCTGAAATCAAGAAAATCATGAAACTTGGGGGATTTTTCTAACTAGATATCTCAAACTCACTTCATTTAATGCTGCCTATGGAAAGAAGATATGGGCTAACTTTACAAATATTTGGTGTCACAAAAAAAGAAATATGACCATCTGTTTATATGACAATAGTTTGCTTCAAGAAAGTGTTTTCAGGTTTCTTTTTTTCTACTTTAATTCCTTGATTTAAAATTTACAAGCAATGTTTTCTTTTGAGAGGACATGTGTAGTAACTCAACAAGAGATATGAATCCAATAAAAGATCAGAACAAAGTTGTCCTATGGCTTTTTAAGCTTGGCGTTCCCTTGGACAACCTTTTTGAGTGTGTGTGGTTTTTTTATAGAAAGAAAAGATTGACACTGCTGGACCTTCGTATATTATTTAAGCAGCCACAGTATGTCTCCTACGTCCCTTCACCCTTCAGCATTCACTTCCAGGATCCCAATGCTCCTATTCTGATTTCTGGATATTCAAGTCTTGAACTACAGCAACCATCTAGAATCAATGTCTGTGTATTTGCTTCTCATCTTGATTTCTATAAAAACTTAACTGTGTTCTGTGTTTCACTCCTTCAAACATGAGCCAGATAACCTGACAAAGAAACCATACTGCCAGTGGATTAGCAGATGATAAAAACCTGCTTTTACCTTCCAGAACATGATTATCAAGAACTCTAACGTTAAGTAATTATGATAGATTGATTGGATGCTATTTATTTATAGACACCTTTTAAATCATACCACATAGTCAGCTATCTATTCTTCCTAATTTTTTGCAGGCATATATTCCCATTCAATCCTAGTAAATGCCTATTTGTGTCTTCATTCATGCAAAAAAAAATGATAAATCCTTACATATTTTCTGTATCATTTTATTTTTTTAATGTTTATTTTTCAGAGAGAGAGAGTGCAAGTGGGAGAGGGGCAGAGAGACAGAAGGAGACAGAATCCAAAGCAGTCTCCAGGCTTAGAGTTATCAGCACAGAGCCTGACACAGGGCTCAAATTCATGGACCACGAGATCATGACCTGAGCCAGTCAACACTTAACTGACTGAGCCACCCAGGTACCCCTTTCTGTATCATTTTTAAAAAGATAGCTCAAACAAAAATAGTGCTCTTTGGGGAAATGAATTAACAGTATCTAAAATTTAAGGCTTACTTTCAATATGATGTAATTTGATTTTTCCAAATTACTCAAATTACCTATTACCCCAACACTATTTCTTAAAAATATCCTTTATTTTCTTCTTTAGTTTAAAATGCCATTTTTACCATACATACATTTAATTTCCATTTTTACTTGGCTTAGTCTCTCTTCTATTCTGTTGATTTTTCTGCACAAATACCACTCTGGTTTAATTATTGTAGCTTTTAGTATGCTAAAACATTGAGTGTTTAGACAGACTTCACTCAATTTTTTCTCCTCCCAATAATTTTTTTTCAACACTAATGTATGTTTGTTCTTTTGCAAAAAATTCATTCTTCTACACAATCATTTTGTCAAATGTAGAAAATTCCTAGTCTTGAGTGAAGGATTATTAGGGATAGCAAGAACCAGATTTCTCATGATTGGAGAAGGGAAGTCCAAATATGGAAAAGGGTAAGACTAGATTATATCCTGAGGTGTTGCATAGGAGTTTGAAGTACTAATATAAACTATAGATTATGTATATACTATATATATTTCTAACTATGTCCATTGAGAAGGCTGAGAAAGAATGAACACCAATAGCAATTATAGCAAACACTCAAAGTTTGGTTTCTATATACCACTCAGTAGTAAAAGAAACCAGGATTCCTTATAAAATAGGCTGAATCTAGAATTGAGGAGGGAAAGTATAAGATCAACTTATACTCTTGTACTAGAAAGTAAGGAAACATTCAAACAATGATGGGGATGTACCAAAAAACCCAGCCTTAAGAGTCTCCATTGGTCAAATATGGGACAATTTGAACATCAAACAAAATAATGATGGTAACATATTGCTACCCATTGAATAAAATAAGAATTCCTGAATCATTATTGATATAAATAATTGATTAAATAAGTTGGGAAGAAAGCTCCTCCTTAAAGTAAAATAACATCTAATAAATACCAAAGGAATGATGGAGCTATAAAATCAATGAATATTAAAACAGTGGGTGAAAGTATAATGAAAAAGAAACAGGATATTGATAGGGATCGCACTGAATATAGATGACTTTAGATAGTATGGACATTTAAAAAAAATTAAATCTTCCAATCTTTAAACATAGGATATTTTCCTATTTATTTGTATCATATTTAATTTCTTTCATCAGTGGTTTTTAGTTTTAAGAAGCCCTGTGACACTTTTCAAAGAAATAGAAAAAACAATCCTAACATTCATGCTGAGCTACAAAAGACCTCCAATAGCCAAAGCAATCTTGAGAAAGAACAAAGCTGGAGATATCACACTTCCTGATTACAAAATATCATCAAAGTTACAGTAGTTAAAACAGTATTGTACTGGCATAAAGACAGACATGAAGATCAATGGAACAAAATAGAAAGTCCAAAAATAAGTCCACACATATTCAGTCAATTGTTCTTTGACAGGGGTGCCAAGGATACACAATGGGAAAAGGATAGTCTTCAACAAATGGTTTTGGGAAAACTGAATATCTATATACAAAAAATCAGATTGGATCCTTATCTTACACTATATAGAAAAATCAATTCAAAATGGATTAAAGACTTAACTGGCTGTAAAAGATTTAAAACTGTAAAACTGCTAGAAGAAAATATAGGGAAAAAAACTCTTTGACGCTGTTCTTGACAATGATTGATTAGATATGACACCAAAAGTAGTGGCAGCAAAAGAAAAACAACTGGTACTGCATCAAACTAAAAAGCTTCTTCACCACAAAGGAAACAGCCAACAAAATGAAAAGGTAATGAGACAAAATATTTGCAAACTTTATATCTGATAAGGGGTAAATCTCCAAAATATGTAAAGAATTCTTGGGGCAACTGGGTGGCTCAGTCGGGTGAGCATCCAGTTCTTAACTTTGGCTCAGGTCATGATCCCAGGATCCTATGACTGAGCCTCATGTCAGGATCCACACTGAGCATGGAGCCTGCTTAAGATTTTCTTTCTCTCTATTCTGCCTCTCTCCCCCTGTCATGATCTCTCTCTCTCTCTAAAATAAATTTTTTTGAAAAATTAAAAAAAAAAAAAACTAAAAAGAAGTTAAAAAGTTAAGAAAATTCTTCCATATATAACAACATGGATGAACCTAGAGGACGTTATGCTAAATGAAATAAGTCAGTCACAGGACAAATTACATGAGATAATTACATGAGGTATCTAAAATAGTCAAGTTCATAGAATCAGAGAATATAATGGTGGTTGTCAGGGACTGGAGGGAAAGAGTAATGGGGCGTTGTTTTCAGTGAGTATAAAGTTTCAGTTATGCAAGATGAATAAGTTTTAGTTTTCAAAACGAATGCTGCACAATATCATACCTATAGTTAATAATACTGTATTATATACTTAAAAATGTTGTTCAGAGAATTGATCTTATGTTAATATTTTTATCACATACACACACACAAAAAGGGGCTTGAGGAAATTTGTGAAGGTAATAGACATGCTTATTACCTTGATTGTGATGATGGTTTCATGGGTGCATACATCCAAATTCATTAAAATTGTATACATTAAATATGTGCAGTTTTTTGCATATAAAACACACCTCCATAAAGTATTTTTTAAAAAGAAAGGGTATTTATATAATCTCAAAGAATCTTTCGACAAATTGCTTATTAATTTAAAAATAAAAGCTAAGACAGCATCATCTTTTCTTGATTAAAAAAAAAACAACAACTGAAGAAAGTAGGTATAGAAAGAACATACCCTGGGGCACCTGGGTGGCTCAGTCAGTTAAGTGACCGGCTTCAGCTCAGGTCATGATCTCACAGTGTGTGAGCTCTAGACCCACGTCGGGCTCTGTGGTGACAGCTCCAAGCCTGGAGCCTGCTTCGGAGTCTGTCTCCCTCTCTCTCTCTCTGTCCTTCCCTGCTCACTCTCTCTCTCTCAAAAATAAACATGAAAAAAATTTAAAGGGTGCCTGGGTGTCTCAGTCGGTTGAGTGACCGACTTTAGTCCAGGTCATGATGTCACAGTTCATGGGTTCCAGCCCTGCATCAGGCTCTGTGCTGACAGCTCAGAGCCTGGAGCCTGCTTCAGATTCTGTGCCTCCCTCTCTCTCTGCCCCTCCCCTGCTCATGCTCTGTCTGTCTCTGTCTCTCAACAATAAATAAATGTTAAAAAAAATATTTAAAAAATTTTTAGAAAAAAAGAAGGAACGTACCTCAACATGACAAAGACCATATACAAAAAACCCATAGCTAACATCATCCTCAATAAGGAAAAACTGAGAGCTTTCCCCCTAAGGTTAGGAACATGACAGGGATGTCCACTCTCATGACTGTTGTTAAACATAGTACTGGAAGTCCTAGCCTCAGCAATCAGACAACACAAAGAAATAAAAGGCACACAAATTGGCAAGGAACAAGTCAAACTTCATCTCTTCGCAGATGACATGATACTCTACATGGAAAACCCGAAAGACTCCACCAAAAACCTTCTAGAACTGATACGTGAATGCAGAAAAGTCGCAGGATTATAAAATCAATGTACAGAAATCGGTTGCATTTCTATATACCAATAATGAAGCAGCAGAAAGAGAAAGCAAGGAATCGATCCCATTTACCTAACCAAAGAGGTGAAAAATTTATGCACTGAAAACTATAGAAAGCTTATGAAAGAAATTGAAGAAGACACAAAGAAATGGAAAAACATTCCATGCTCACAGACTGGGAGAACAAATGTTAAAATATCAATACTATCCAAAGCAATCTACACATTCAATGCAATCCCTATCAAAATAACACCAGCATTATTCTCAGAGCTAGAGCAAATCCTAAGATGTGTATGGAACCAGAAAAGACCTCAAATAGTCAAAGTAATGTTGAAAAAAAGAACCAACGCTGGAGGCATCACAATTTCAAGCTTCAAGCTATATTACAAAGCTGTGGTCATTAAAACAGTATGGTACAGCACAAAAACAGACACATAGACCATTGGAATAGAATAAAGAACCCAGAAATGGACTCACAAATGTATGACCAACTAATCTTTGACTAAGCAGAAAAGAATATCCAATGAAAAAAGTCTCTTCAGCAAATGGTGTTGGGGAAAACTGGACAGAGACGTGCAGAAGAATGAACCTGGACCACTTTTTTACACCATACACAAAAATAAACTCAAAATGCATGAAAGACCTAAATGTAAGACAAGAAACCATCAAAATCCTACAGAAAAAAACAGGCAACAATTTCTCTGACCTCGGCCACAGAAACTTCTTACTAGATATGTCTCCAGAAGCAAGGGAAACAGAAGCAGAAATTAGCTATTGGTACTTCATCAAGATAAAAAGCTTCTGCACAGCAAAGGAAACAACAAAAAGGCCTAATAGGATGAGAGAAGATATTTGCAAATGACATACTGGATAAAGGGTTAGTATCCAAAATCTATAAAGAACTTATCAAACTCAAAACCCCAAAAAATAAATAATCCAGAGAAGACATAGGCAAAAGACACAAATAGGCACTTCCAAAGAAGATATCCAGATGGCTAACAGACACATGAAAGATGCTCAATGTCTCTCATCATCAGGGAAATAAAAATCAAAACCACATTGAGATACCACCTCACACCTGTCAAAATTAATAAAATTAATAACTCAGGAAACAACAGATGCTTGTGAGGATGCACAGAAAGGGGAACACTTTCGCACTGCCGGTGGGAATGCAAACTGGTGCAGCCACTGTGGAGAACAGTATGGAGGTTTCTCAAAAAATTAAAAATAGAGCTACCTTACAATCCAGCAATTGCATTACCAGGTATTTAACCAAAGGATACAAAACTGTTGATGCACTGGGGACACATGCACCCCAATGTATATAGTAGCACCATCAACAATAGCCAAATTATGGAAAGAGCTCAAGTGTCCACTGATTGATGAATGGGTAAAGACGATATGGTATATATCGTCTATATTGTGTATATATGTGTGTACACACACACACACACACACACACACAAGGGAATATTACTCAGTGATCAAAAAGAATGAAATCTTGCCATTTGCAACAATGTGGATGGAACTAGACTGTTTATGCTAAATGAAATAAGTCAGTCAGAGAAAGACAGATATATGATTTCACTAACACGTGGAATTTAAAACACAAAATGATGAACACAGGAGAAGGGAAGGAAAAATAAGATAAAAAGAGAGAGAGAGGAAAACTGTAAGAGACTTAAATACAGAGAATAAACTGAGGGGTGCTGGAAGGGTACTGGGTGGGGGGATGGGCTAAATGCGTGATGGGCATTAAGGAGGGCACTTGTTGGGATGAGCACTGGGTGTTATAAGTGATGAATCACTAAATTCTACTCTTGAAACTATTATTACACTATATGTTAACTAACTTGGATTTAAATAAAATTAAAATTCAAATTCAAAAAAGATAAAAGCTAAGAACTCTACTGTTACTTCATCCATATTAGGACAAACCAGGAGCATATTTCTCCTGATACAACACCACTCATGTCATATTTATGTATGAATCTACCCATGAGGAAATATCAAATATAACCAAACTGAAGGAAGGTCTACAAAATAATTGGCCTGTGCTCTAAACCTCACAAGGTCAAAAAACACAAGGAAAGACTGAAGAACTGTTTCAGATTAAAAGACTAAGGAGAGGGGTGCCTGGGTGGCTCAGACAGTTAAGTCCCTAACTTGATTTTGGCTCAGGTTATGATCTCATGGTTGTGAGATCAAGCTCCACATCAGACTCTGCCCTGGGCTCTGTGCTAGATGTGGAACCACTGCTTAAGATTTTCTCTCTCCCTCCCCCGCCTGCACACTCCCTCTCTCTCTCTCAAAAAAAAAAAAAAAGGACAAAGGAGACATGACAACTACAGATAATATGTCATTTTAGATTTGACCCTGGACTAGGCATAACATAGCTATAAAAGATATTATTAGAACAAGGACAAACTTTGAATATGAACTGAGGATTAGATAGTATTTTATCACTTAAATTTCTCAATTTTAATAATAGTACTGTAGATGTGCAAATGATTGATTAAAAAGTGTGTGTATTATACAATACACATTTAACTTTATTGTACTTACATAATAAAAATTAACATTTATATGCATATTAAATGGAGCAAAATATAAATAATTGTTCCTTTAGTTCCTTGCACTATTACTACCACTTTAAAATTATATAAAATATATTTTTAAAAAAGCTTTTTACTACTTTAACTTTTAAATTGTATTGAAATCTTAGACATTGAAAAGTCAATGCATAATTGACTTTTAACTGCACTATATAATTCATCAGTACCTTCAAATTTTATATCTTACAATAAATTTTACAATAAAATTTGCTACACTAAAACTTCATGGTGGGGTGCCTGAGTGGCTCAGTCTGTTAAGCATCTGACTTCAGCTCAGGTCATGATCTCACGGTTCGTGAATTCGAGCCCCGCTTCCGGCTCTGAGCTCAGAGCTCAGAGCCTGGAGCCTGCTTGAGATTCTGTGTCTCCCTCTGTCTGCCCTTCTGCTTGCACTCTGTCTCTTGTATGGTCTCAAAAATAAATAAACATTGGGGGTGCCTGGGTGGCGCAGTCGGCTAAGCGTCCGACTTCAGCCAGGTCACGATCTCGCGGTCTGTGAGTTCGAGCCCCTCATCAGGCTCTGGGCTGATGGCTCAGAGCCTGGAGCCTGTTTCCGATTCTGTGTCTCCCTCTCTCTCTGCCCCTCCCCCATTCATGCTCTGTCTCTCTCTGTCCCAAAAATAAATAAAAACGTTGAAAAAAAAATTAAAAAAAAAAAATAAACATTAAAAAAATTTTTAATAAAAACAAATTTCATGCTACCATTTTTCAGAATCAAGGTTAAAAACTTTAGGAGAAAAATATCTGTGTGTTGTTTATGTTCACAGTGACTAAAGACAAAATAATCAGTAATAAATAAAGTAATCTATAACCCTGAATGAGTTTTAAGCCCAACCAAAATGTTTTTTTTTTTCTCTTCAGAGAGGCTTCTCTCAGATATTCAAATAGAAAAAAATCTTCCAACTCTTAACTCACATACCACTGTTTCTCTAACTTTCCTGGGACAAATAAAACATATTTTGGATAAAAATTATTTATATACACATTATCTCTGACAACAGTTTAAATAAAACTAATTAGGGGCACCTGGGTGGCTCAGTCAATTAAGCCTCCAACTTTGGCTCAGGTCATGATATTGTTTGTGAGTTCGAGCCCCGCGTCAGGATCTGTGCCTGACAACTCAGAGCCTGGAGTCTGCTTCAGATTGTGTCTTCCTCTCTCCCTGCCCCCACCCCCAATCTCTTTCTCTCTCTCTCTCCCTCAAGAATAAATAAAAACATTAAAAAATATTTTTAAAAACTCATTAAAAGTAGAATCCTCATTTGCTTAAAATCTTTCAGTGGTTCCCAGATGCCCTCAAGATGGTTAAACTCTTCAATATTATATTATAAAAATCGTATATAATATTATATTAAGTTTCATAAATCATATATATTATGTATTCTAGCTGTATCTGTCAAAATTCCCCCACTCACTCTGATGAAATGGATATACATTCCAGGCTTCAGCTATACTGGATTATTTTCAGTTCACTTAGATCATTATGTTCTTTCTCCAGAAATTTACAGTTTCTAAGTTCCTCTGCCTAGAATATACTTCCTTCAAATTCTTCCCTTAGCTATGTCCTGCTTACTGTTCAGTCCTCCGTATAGACATGTCTTGCTTCTGGAAGCCTTCTCTGGAAACCAAGTCTGAGATAGATGTCTCTTACCTAGCTGTTGAACACCCTTATTTCCACTGCTAAGGCATCTATAGCATAATTGCAATAATTCTTTTACTTCTTTTGGTCTACCATTAACTGTAACTTTTTGTGTTATTTTGTGTTGACAAAATAACTCATTTTTGTATTCCACATTACCACGTGTTAAGTAAGTTGGCAATGATTAAACGCATATCTATATTGGACTTTTGCAAAATGCTACCTATGAATTTTGAGTTTGGGGAGAAAGCTATCTCCTCCTGTACACTGAGAGCCTACAATCACTGATAATTCAATTGAAATAAGCATACCTATCACCAGGATATTGGCTTCTATCTAGCATTCTCTACTAAAAGAAATTTATCTAACCTATCATCTATCCATGCATGTATATGTAATTAAACAAATAATATTTTCTTCAGAATGTCTTCAGTACTTATTTAACACTACTAGTCTCCTTTTCGAATAAAACAAGGACAAAAAGAGTGGAAAAGATAACTAACCCTTTGGGGTTTCATATGCTAAAACAGTCCTGAGATAACAAGATAAAGTTGGCATACTTTGGATCTGGGTCAAAAAATTGTTTTTATTGGCTGTGGAAAATGGAATTTTAGACTATGTTGGGCCATACTATAATTGAGTTTGGAAATGCATAATGTGATGGTTAAGCATTCAGTGAGATTAAATGACTATGGAAAGTGATTGTTTTTTTTCAGCACTTAGGTCTAATGCAGACAAATAACAATGGAGTTTAAGACCATTTACTAAAGATCTAGAAGATCTAGAAGATCTAGATATTTGCAAAGGACAATGAGGAAATATAAAAAAACTTATTTCTAAATATAAATATTAAGATCTCAACAGGGTTCATAGAATGGGCTAAAGTCAGCTTTTTATTGGTATAAGAACAACAGTAAAACAAATCAGAGTAAATAGTTTATGCCTTGAGCTATCTCCTCAAAACAAACATTCCATTTCCCATCTGACATAGAATCAAATGACATTGTTTTCCTTCTAAACAGGATTATTTTTTCTAGGATCGTGAATGTTGGTGATTCCCTTCAGGAGAGTTGAAACCTATAAATATTGTTTTAGGAAGCTGATCAGGGAGTTTAAAGGAAACTATTTATGCCAATAAGACTCAATTAGCTTCACTGTGAAAGCTATACAAAAGATGAAAATATATAGCGCAAGAATATATTTCAACCATCTAGGCAATATTAAGAGCCTAAATATTGCATAGCTTTTAATACCATTACTTAGATCAGTTTCTGCCTACAGCAATAACAATTTAAACATTTCCTGTTTCATTCCTGCCCAGTATTGTTGTTTTTTCCATTATTGCAACTAAAAAATACTTGGGCTGTTTTAAAGATTAGTCTGTTGGCATAAAACTTCACATTCCTTTTAAGAGTATTTTCTTTAACCCTCAGTCATAACTTAGTATTTTAAAATTCAATATGGTCAAGGGCCTTTAGCATCAAAACAAAATTTCATGGAACCTTATTAGGCAATTAGTCATGACAGAAATGATAGCATGCTGGGATATGCCTATTCAATATTTATCACTACTTAAAACGCTAATATGCAAGATAAAAGTAGAAGTATGTTTTTCAATTCATTTCAACATAAATGGCAGTTTTGTCATCATGTTTACATCATCTCAGCTTTTATTATTACATAAGTATTTAAAATATGATAGCTAGAATAAATTCATTAAAAAGTAAAATAGTTAGCAATGGTTTCTCAGAGATATTTTATCTTAACATGGTACGAAGTAAAAGGCATGTACAGTTACCAACCCTGCTTGGAAGGGGAACTGGACCATCCAAGCCCGGCTAAACAGCATACCAGTGGAGTGAAAACTCACAAGATTCAGTTCACAGGGGACAAAGATAAATTTATCTTAGCCGTCGATCACACGAAGGCATGCTGTTTAGCACAAATAAAATCAGGTCAGAGGGTGGAGGGAAATGTTATTGCCACTAAACATTTATTAAATTAAGTACAGTCTCCTGTTTGGGTCAGGTGACAACATACCTCAACTGTGACTAATAATTCTCTGTCTGAAATGTCAGATTTAAGAACTGACAACAGACGTCCATTTGCTGCAATGTAGGGAGTAAGTATTCAGATTGACTATTCCTTTTGCAAATGGAAAAGTAAGGAGAACAAGAGAATTTTTAAATTTACTAATTTTACTGTTTGGTTATTAAATGACCTACATACGACATGAAAATGTTTAGTTCAAATAGTTAAATAATATTTCCATGAGTCCTTCATCATACCTTCTTTGATACAAAGAGCATGAAATCTCTGAAATGGCCTAATCTGGTTAGAATCCCAGCTCCTCTTCTAACAAAGTGCAAGATCTTTGGAAAGTTTAAAATACTTAAGCTTCAATTTCCTCATCTACAAAAAAGGGCTAATAGTTACGAGCAATTCATGAGATCTTGTTTTTTAAAAGAGGTTATATATGTGTGTATATATATATATATATATATATGAGGTTACATATATATATATATACACACATATATATATTACTGCCTGATACATGGAAAGTTTGCATAAAATGTTTTTAATTTTAAACTGTACATTAATCTTTAGAATTATAACTGATTAGGTTCAGAAGGACAACCTTTGGAAAAATGCTTACCTTGAGGATTTTCACTGTATCACAGTTCCTAAATGCTAAACTGAATGAATCACGATTTTTGCATGTGTGATGCCCCGCCTGTCTCAAGATGATATAAAGTTCTCAAATCTACTGTTCTTTTGGGTATTCACTTTTTCCCCCACACAAGGAATAAAAATTAATAAATTTTATATACCTTTTCTCCTCTTAATCTGCTTGTTGTGAGTTTATTTCAGAGACTCAGCTCTGCAATCTAGTAGGGTAGACGTGTCTTTCTGCCACTACAGCACATGTACACACACGTTTTGTTCCTATTTTACATCTCACATTTTATTACAAGGTACCTCTTCTTATATATTTAGTATTCCTAATTACCAAATACTCCTAAATAATGTTGCGCTTATTTTGATTTCCTAATATCTCATGTCATCTATGAGTAATAATTTCCAAATAGGTCAAAGAGAGACATAGCCATCTAAGGAGACTATATCAGAACCAGCTGGGACCTTTTACACACTGCAGACATACACCTGTATCTCCCCACACACTTCTTCCCATTCCCATCAAATTCCAACCATTTTCAAAAACCCTCCCTAGCTCCAGTTCAGTTCACAAAAAGCCCTCTTTGCTGATGAAATTGTATACCACAAATGGAGAGGAAGAGAAGATACATACTGAAGACCATCACCAAATAAAGGTCCTCATACTTCCCAAAGGGTAATAATTTGGGCAGACTTGAAAACTAAAGGATCAGTGCTATGAGGTGCCCAAACCTACCTTGTAAGGTTCAGCTCAAAAGCCATCTGTTCAATGATGTTTTTCCTGGTGCCCCATACTCTCTCTGAAAAACCACAGACCTTACCTATACTTTCTTACAGCATGACTCACTTTCTATATGTATTGTTGTTGTTGTTGTTGTTGTTGTTGTTTAAGTTTATTTTATTTAGAGCTCACATGGCAGAGGCAGAGAGAGAGGAAGGAAAAGAGAATCCCAAGCAGGGTCTGCACTGAAAGTGGAGCCTGATGTGGGGCTGGAACCCACAAACTGTGATATTATGACCTGGGCCGAAATCAAGAGTCATACGTTTAACCAACTGAGCCACCCAGGTACCCCATATGTATTGTAATTGTTATGGTCATGGTATCTTCCCTACAAGGCTTTTATGGATTGTAGATAATAAGTGGTTGATGAATGGATGGATGAATAAATGAATGAATATCAACTATCAACCTTCGAATTATGTCTAAACTGCTTAGACAACCTTGTGCTTCAGATCTTTGCCAATATTCTGTTGTAAAGATGTTTGCTAATGTGCAATGACTTTGGACAATTTTGACATTATGTTGCTAGAACCCAAGCTTGTCTTGGAGCTCTCACTTTGCTTCCTTGACTATGAAGCTCTTGTTCCACGGCTCTGGGTATTATGGCTGTTTTCCAAGATCCCAGGCATACCATATGACCTGAAGTTGCATTTTAGCATTTTAGCACTACAGTGTGAGCTCAGTAAATCTTCCCATTATGCAAATCTTTGGCTTTCCTAACATTTCAAGCTCCTAACTCTCATGCTTGGCACATTGGGTGTGCCCAAACTTTTGATTTTCTTCCTTTCTTTCTTATTTTAAACCATTCGAACCATGTTGGAACATATGTTTCAAATAAAAATTTAAAAATTTACATTACTTCCTTAATTCTATCATTTAGATTGTTTTTATTTCTCATACTGGAAGCAGTTAAAAACAGAGAATTTAGAGTTAACTTCAAATTACTTTTCAACTTCGGAGTTTCCCTTCTTGAAGTATGATTTACAGGTACCCTAAACTCCATAATTGTTAAGCACATGTGACTTTTTAAGATCCAGCAACAATTATGGACCACTCTGCTGTGAAAATTGTAAGGAATCTCAGATATTTAGAACGGAGAGAAAAAACTTCAAAGGCGTTCCAAAACAGCTCTCTGTTCTTTTCACATAACATCCAAAAAAGCTATCACCCACTGCTAATGACTGTGCATGCCAGCCAATTTTCATCTACCAGCAAATGTATTCACTTACAGTCCCTTTCAGCATAGTCCTAGTTAGTCTAATTTAGTGTGGTTTAATGGCTAAAGTTGAAATGACTTTTTTACTTAGCGGCTGTTTGCACTACAGAATTGTCATCATCTACTGATTCCATTCCATGGCAGGTACAAACATGAATTATGGTGGTAGTGTGGAAAGTTACTTTAGAGATCATCTAGGTCAGATGCTGTATTTTCCTCTGGGGAAACAGAGGCCACAAAATGGAATAAAGCAGTGTCCTTTTCCTCTAATCCACGAATCTGAAGTTAATGTATTTTTAAATATACTTTAAAATTTAAAATAAATAACCATCAGAAATTGATAGATTGTACTATCTACAATAACATACCACACACACACACACACACACACACACACACACACACACCAGAAATTCTTCAAGATCTTCCTTCTTAGGATACTAGCATTGTCAGACCTTATAATAAGCCTGTGAATAAAAGGTATCACTGAGTGACCATATACTCAAATGTGGAAGTGTCCCTGCCAAATATGTAGACTGATCCAGGAAAAATATACCACCCCCACAAAAAAGCATATGAAAAGATCATCAACTTAGCATTCACACACACACACACACACACAGTGAATGAAAACTTCATTCAATGAAAAATGCATTCAAAACCATTAATAATGAAGAGAATGGAAAGAAAAAACACCTCTTTCCCCAGGTACCTGGGTAGCTCAGTAGGTTGAGTGCTGGACTCTTAATTTCGTCTCAGGTTAGGATCTCACTGTTTGCTTCATGAGTTTGAGTCCCACGTTGGGCTTGTTGCTGCCATCCCAAACCTGCTTGGGATTCTCTCTCTTTCCCTCTCTCTCTGCCCCTCCTCTGCTTACATGCTCACTCTCTCTCTCTCTCAAAATAAATAAATAAACTTAAAAAAAAACACCTCCTTTCCTTTATTACCTCTACTCCTTCAGCAGAAGGGGGTCTCTAAGTTTTAAATATTGCCAACAGCAATTCAAGTTGGAAAAAAAAAGTGTACCTGTCCCATTTTTATCCCATTCAGGTTTGTTTTCCACATTCACTTAGGGGCACTCAACACTCACTCTTTGAAATTTTCATCTTGAGAATAATAACTCCTTTATAGGATTGCCCTAATAAATGGAATCACAGTAGATATCGACAACTCTATAGTATATGTAGCATTTACATTTTTAAAAAATGTTTACACTTAAAGCCATTAAATCACACTAAAGTAAACCAATATAGACAATCCATGTCAGCCATTTATAATACTAACTCCCAAATGAAACATGTTAACTAAAGTTATTTTTACCTCATAGGGTTGTTATCAAGATTGACTAAGATAAAATAAATATGTAAATTTTTGAGCACAGTACCTGGCATATAGTAGGACCTCAATAAATACTGGCTTTTCACTATCATCCTTGTTACTATCATTGGCATTTCCTTTAATTACTCCTATTGCCAATTGCCTGCTCTTTTTCTCTCATGCATCAAAAGAAATAAAAGCATCCTCAAGCAAACATCATATCTTCAAAAGACCACAGAAATTTAGTAACCAGAGAAAATGATGAAATGGACAAAGGAAAAAACATGGAAAAAATGGGGACATAAAGTGCCATATCGAGGCAGAAAGTTTTCAGTTGGAGAAACAAACTAGGAAATCTAGTTTGTGGAAATCTAGTGGATTTCGGGACTGGCCAGTTTATGACTTCACCTCAGTTTGTGTGCCTCTGTTAACTTAGGGGCCAAAGATAGAGCATTTACCCACACAAGTGAATTTATTGGGTCATGGCAGGAAACAATATACCAATGACATCAAGCTAGCTCTCAAAAAATTATTTTAATAAAATAAACGTTACTAGGGAAATGAAAATCCCCAACAGTTTAATTAAATCAATAACTGGTTAGATCAATTCAGGCTCATTCCTTTTAATGCTATTGTTTTGTTCTTCACATTTCCAAGGAGCCATGCTCTGGAAATTATAATTTATTCATCAGAGAGATTTACATTAATATTACATATGTGAACTGATAGCTTTTCATTATGTATAAAAAATACAAAACACACAAAAAATTGCTTACATTTGTAAAAAGTTATGTATCTTAACTATAAAAGAGGGAAACATATCTGCAGCTGGCACTGTTTCATGTACCAGTTTCTGGAAATAATAGAGAATGTAAAAAATATATGAATTACCATATGCGAGTGCTTTTTCTCTGACAAATTTAATTTACAGATAACTTATGCCTGTATTCTGTAAATCCCATTGAAGCTAATAAAAGTTGGGTCCCTAATCACATTTAAGTGACCTTATATGTTATAAAATGTTATGAAAATATGTACTTGAAAGATGTTTTTCTCTCTATAAAAAATATTTTAAGCATATAGAAATACATTAGCATATATACGGAAATATATATACATGCAAGGGCATAAATACACACTCACCCCAAATATATTTGGTTATTAACTGGCACGATCAGAGAATAATGTACCTTACTCAATTGTTTAAGTAACTGAGGCTTTATTCTTTAAACCTTTTAAAAATGTTTAACCATTTTTTATTAAAATCATTCTGAATTGTATTGTGTACTCCTGACCTTACAAAAGGAATTGCCAATCAGAGGGGATTTTGCTCTTCTTTCAAGCAATGAGCAGGGACCGAGGCCATGTGTCAGTGTGAACTCAGCGTACAGTCTATCCTCTAGTTGCTTAAACTCTTGATGGTACGAAGAACATGGAAAGAGATCAAGGATAACCTAAGAATGCTCAGAGTTGTACAGTGCTGCTGTCACCACTGAAGCTCAAAGCTGCCTTTCTTTTTTTACCACATGCAGAATATTTACTCTTTCCTGACCTCTCATTGCTTTATCTTCCTTACTACTTCTCTGGACTGCTTTCCTTCCATTATTTCTCCTTTCTCTCATTCACCACTCAGTGCCAACTGTGGGCTAGAACCTCTGCTGGGCACTAATTACATAGCAGTAAATAAGATAGACACATTCAGCTCTTACAAAGATTAAATTCCTGCCTCTTTTGCATATGTTCTTGGGGCTTTTTTTTTAATGATTCTCCAGTTTGACTTCTAGCAACTGTGATTCTAACAATGTAATCACTTCTATCTGAGAATGTATTTATGATTTGTGTTGGGCAAAGTAAAATTTAGTCTCCATTAGGCTCAAGCCAAAATTCTCACACATTTCTCTACTGATAAAGGAAAAACTCAACTATAAAGCACCAATATTATCAAACAAACACAACCTAGGAATACATGATTTTGAGATACTTATTTTTTAAAAAACAGTATTTATAGCAAATAGCTAGCATGAAAACTTTAGGAGGATGCTGTCGATCATCTTGAGATAATGTGGAATAATACTGATACAATGGGAAAAAAGCCAGACAAGATCATAAATCAAGTGTGAAAGTCCTCCTTATATCAAAGACTTTGGACCTAATCCCCAGTCAGAGACAAGCTTCCTAAGAAAGGCTTTCAACAGTTAAAAATAAGAATATTTTTATTCACTTGTGTAGTCAACAAAATTTTACTCAGTGCCTACCTTGAATATTATACAATAGGTGTAAGATAAGAACTGGTAAGAGTAAAGAAGCAGTATAAAAGAATAGAGTGATGGGGTGGTATTTTATATCTGGTACTAATTTAATCTTCACAATGGCACTTTGAAGCAAATAAAGAGAGTTCATTTGAGTCTTATACTAAAATGAGAAAACTAAGGCTCAGAGAGAATAACAGGAAGTAGCAGATCCAGGACTAAGTCTTAGAATTCCCAACTCAGTTTTGTACTCATTTTATTACCCCATCCAACTCTGATCTGGAGAAATTATGTCTGTTTGAAGAGCTTTTCCTAACAAAGTAAAATGTGGAGGAAGTCAGAACTGAAGTATAGGCAACCACTTTTTAAAAACACTAGAAAGAAAAAACAGTATCATAAATTTACACTAATTAAAATGATGCTAAGTGTTCTTACTGCACAAACAACTGTGCCAGCCCATTTTTCTATTTATTAATAATGTTAATGGTGGTCTCAGACAGTATTTTCACTGTCCTAAAATCCTCTATTCTCTGCCTATTCATCCCTCCTTCCCTCTCTCTCAACCCCTAGCAACCACTGATCTTTTTACTATTTCCATAGTTTTGCCTTTTCTAGAATGTCATATAGTTGGAATCATACAGTATATAGCCTTTCAGATGGCTTTCTTTCATTTAGTAAAATGCCTATAAGATTTCTCCATGTCTCTTCGTGACTTGATAGTTCATATCTCTTTAGGGATGAATAATATTCCACTGTGTAGATGTACCACAGTTTATCCACACAAGGATTGTTCCACAATATAATATTTATGAGCTTTAAATCAGTAATTAAATACATTTTTCCTGTAACTGATTTTCTGCATCTTATTAATATTATGACCCAAAGTCTAAGAATCTCAATATCTAAAAATATTCATTAAAAAACAAATAATTATGAAACTAACCTATATCTCATCCCCATGAATCCTATAGCACTCACAGCATACACACACACACACACACACACTACTATGCACATTTTATCCCATATCCATTAACCTCTAGATATAAGAAGCAAATCCGCTCTAATTTAATTGTGTTATATGAAAGAAGAGAATATTTATGCTGCATTGTATTCAACGAGAAAAAAAGCCACCTGCTGGCATTTTGATAGCCTCAAATAACACTGGTTACCATAAGAAAAGGGTTGTAGAAGACATACTTTTATTTTCTTCTGGCAAGGAAAAGCAGGAACAATTCGAGAATCTTCCCACTCACATACTGCTCTATATAAGGAAGAAAAAGTACACTACACAAAGCAAAAATTTTGCTTTGTTACTATTAAAGACTATGTAAGAGATAATGGCCTAGTCCCTACAGAGTTCAAATAATATGTAAAATACGAACAATCTATTAACAATTCATAGTTAATTTTCAAAATCACAGACAAGTACAAGCTGAAGAAAAGCATAAGCATGAAATCATACTGGAGATTCACTCAGGACTGCCAAGGAGCACTTCAGAGAGCCCATGGTAACTAAGCTATCTCCTGGCAAGGAAACCTCTGGCAAGGACACCAAGCCAGTGATGATGGGGAAAGAACGGCTTGTATGCCAACCCAACCTCTCACTATATCTGTTTGATACATGAGTAGGAGTTCAGAGTCATGGTGATGGCTTGGCTGGCTCCACCAAAGCTCTCTTCTCCATCCTGATCTGTCCACCTGCACCACACCACACAAATAATCCAGAACTTCCAAGATTTTTTATGTTTTCTCTAGGCTGCTGGGATCACAGAAACTGGAAGAATTTCCCACTTCTGTGAACTTTGAGTAGTCATTCCAAAACTAAAGTTATGAAACTAAATTTTATATTTGATTTTACAGACAAAGGCTCTCGTGTTAGAAAGGCACTGTCAGAGGAGAACTTAAAAAAAAACTTAAAAAAAACTTCTTTTTAAAGAGACTTAAAAGAAAAAAATAGAAGATGAACCTCTATCTGGAGCAACTTATGAACAGTTCTACCTATGACTGAAGATTGTATTTATTAGAAAACTTACAGGGGTTTCTTTGAACAGAGAAAATCTAAGAAATTCTGGAGAGAGACAGTGTTGAGAGTGGGGAGAGAGTTGTAACAAGTCATTTAGTTATTGTGAAGCCACTTGAGTTTGTAAATCCATTAAATACTTCTGGATGCTTTGCGAGGGTACTCAAATTCCTTTTTAATCAAATAGTAAAGATACTTATAAAAGTGAGCACTCTTATTTCCACTGCTATGACTTCCTTCTAGTCATAGTCAGTTATTAAAGAAACAACAAATTTCCACTCAGTTCAAATGATGCACTATGTTCAGAACAACAAGGTAGGATATGGAGCAAAAGCAGCCAATTATTTTTAAAGCCAAATGTCAGAAAAGTTTAGTGATAAAGAAACACCATATTCAGAATCATTCTTCACATTCAGAGTATAACAAGTTTTCACTTGTAAAAATACTTAAAAGGAAAATGATGTAAAGACCAAACCTTATTATTACCTCCAAAAATATCAAGGCCTTCTCCACTTCTCTACTTTGTTATTGTCTTTTGAGTCTGTCATACAAGTAGAGGAAGTGTCAAGAACTGAAATGGCATCCTGGATATGAAGGAAAAGCTATTTCCTTTCATATCCTAGCCTTTTATAAAAAGTTAATTTATTTTGTAGGAGCTATAAAAAGCTAAGTCCATTCTCCTGTACCCAATTTTGTGAACCATTTAAATGCTAGCTCTTCAACACCCCGAGCAATATCTCTCAGTAGGGCCTTTTTTTGGCCACCCTATGTAAAGCAGACCCACCAGCTTATTTCCTGTTCCACAGGAATTCCCTATTCCATTCTTTATTTCCTTCAAGTCACTTACCATTTTATGGAATTATTCTGGTTACTTATTTGCTATCTTTTTAATACCTGTCTTCACCAGCCAGAAAGCAAGCACCATTTTACATGGACCCTTATTCCTTCTTCACCTGTGTATTCCTCCTGCTAAGCACAACCACCGATACATGGCGAGCACTCAGAAAATGTGTTGACTGAATGTTTAACGAAAGAGTGAGACTGTAAGACTACTAAACAAAAGTAGTAGGTGTGTGTACTTTTTCTACCTCTTATTTTTATTTCATTTTTCTTGGAGAATTATCTTGGGTTGCTTAATTTGGCGTAACCTAATTTTCTTTGTTTATTTGGATAAATTTAAGAAAATGATAAAGAATAAATGGTGATAGCAAGAGGATGGGATAATGCCTTTGGTCCATAAAGATTTCACTAATAATAATTTAACAGGAATTGGCTTCATCAAATATTTCAAATTTAGCCTAAAGTTTATTCATAAATCATAGTAGAGTGACTAGTTTTTCATTTAGCTAAAAATACTGCAAAATGCATATATCTAAGAATGCTTACACCTTTCCTTTCCAAATATACATGATACAGAATTGGAATTTGAGTAACCAAAGTATATTTTGATTAAAAAATTTAAAGCAGTGTCTCAAAAACTTTCAATTGCTTATATGATACATCAAGAAGCTGTGTTAATATGTAACAAATCACAGGAATTACAAGTTTTTTTAGGTTGAAAAATAGATCCTTTTCAGTTTAGAAAACATTTCCTTCATCCTTTTGTCAGTATAATGTTTTGAAACAGCATCACTGAATTACTTAGTGAACATTAACCTTAAAACCTGTTTTAAGTAATTAAAAAAATAATTTTTATCCTCATTAAACACAAATACATATATTCTGGCTTCATGTTTACTGAATGGTGTTATCCAACAGACAAACACAAAAGCTATTCCTAACTATTTCCCAAATAAAGATTATTACATCCTTTCTAAAAAATAAATTTGTAGAATCAAAATTTTTTTCAATGACCCTAATAAAATTTTGGCATATGCATTTTTGGTAGTGAGATCACATTTATTCACTAAATGAACGGTTCACTTTTGTGTCTCCAGTGTCTAGAACAATGCCTAGAAAAAGTAGATGGTAAAAATAATATGCATAAATAAATTAAAGTAACATAAATATCTAATGTACTAAACATAATATGATAAGGTTTATGGTTATCTAGAGTAAAAATTTTAAGGTGTTGCACAAACCTAATTTCTTTTGTATCCTGCCAATTCTTTCTTCCCATGGTCTTAAAATGTGCTGTCACTGTTTAATTCATAGTATCTTTAAATCAGTATCTTTCTGTTTGTCCCACAACCTCTGACTTGACTTATCTCCTCAGGGATACCTCAACCTCTTAGTTTTTATACCTGTCACAATTTCATCTTCCTCCCTTCTATTTAAAGAAATCAGTTTTATCTTCTTTAGACCGCATTTTCTTCTCAACAGTTATCTTCCTAGGAACGTAAAAGGCTCCCCATTTCTTTGCAGATAAAATGCAAATCCTTCAGATTAAGATAGAAAAATTCTAGGTTAGAGTTCTTATTCCCATTCTCTCCTAAGTAAAGTGTTTGGCATTGATGAATTCATGCCATTTCTGTGGACCTCAGTTCTCATAGAGTACTGAGACAAATTAAGGAGCAGGTCAGTCCTACAACAATGAAACCACAGAAGTGGAAATCTACCAGGTGTGTTGGCAAAATAATCAGTGAACCATCTTGATTGATGTGAGAAGTGAGGATGAAAATATAACAAAATGGGAAGTTGGAAACTTGGAAAAATGACAAAGAAAAAGACTTAAAATACTAGACAGAGAGTTATATACTTTGTTTTATCAAATAGTAGGAAGTCACTGAATATTTTTGATGAAGAGTTAAGTGTTATTCATATTTATCACTCAAGTTTCAGGAAGGGACTCTTGAATAAAGCATCTAAAAAGTACACACAATTAGATCATGGCGCAGGAGGCAAAATGATTGGTTACAGTTGTAAATCAAGTCAATTTATGAGTTGTAAATCAATCAATCAATTTTTAAATTTAGTTTTGGTACATAAATAAATTTATGTACTGTGATTTATTTATTATTTATTTACAGTTGTAAGTCTAACTTCTTTTTTTTTGGCATACATGTGATCGAGTTTATTGTAGAGAAAGGTAAAAGAAAATGGAGTTGGAGAGGAAAAAAAAAGGTGGAGAGTCAACTGGATAAAGGCACTGGGCTTTCTATGCACAGGTCTCAGTAGCCCTGCCATGGATCCACCAAATTCTTTAGAATCAAGAAACTGATCTTGCCATTCATTTCCATGTTGTATGTCCTCCAGAAGGTTTTATAGCTTCTCCTCTGTCATAAATCCCAGTACTATTATTCCTCCTAACTAGTTCTTTCTTTCTGCTCACGGGAATCCTTACTCTTGAATTATAATGAACAGAAAGAAATACCCATACCACCAGTAGGGCATAGATATGGTTTTGGTGAATAGAACCTCAAAAAAAACTGACTCGGTGCTGGCCAAAAAGGACCAAAGAAGAAGAGTTCTCAGGGTTTGTCTACTGAGCTATTAGGCTTACCAAGGTAAAAGGGCTGCTAAAGATTAAACTGTGTACATACCTCACATCTTGGGAGGGAGAGGTGAAGAAAAAGAAAGGGAGAAAAGAAAAGTGGGGGATGGAGGGAGGATAGAAAGAAAATTACCAGTATCAAGAAAGAAACAGAGGATGTCACTACAGATTCTACAAACTTTAAAAGGTTAATTGGGGGATGGCAGAATAATAGCGGTGATATTATGAACAACTTTGTGCCTGTAAATTTGGCAACCTAAGTGAAAAAGGGAAAAAGCTAAAAAAAATTAATTGCATAGCCTATATTAATCAAATAAATTGAATTTGTAAATCAAAACCACCCCCAAAAGATAACCCTGGATCCAGATGACTTTAATGGTGAATTCTATCAAACATTAAAGGACAAAATAGTAGCTGCCATCCAAAAACTATTTCAGAGAAAAAAACTTATCAATTTATTAAGCCAAAATTACCTTGATTCCAAAACCCGGCAAAGATAATACAAGAAAAGAGAACAGTAAGCTGATATCTCTCATGAATATAGATAAAAAATTCTTTTTAAATATTATCAAATCAAATTGAGCATTATGTAAAAAAGATAATATACAGTAACCAAGAGGTGTTTATACCAGGAATGAAAGGTTGATTTAATATCTGAAAATCAATCAACATAATTCCTCACATTAATTTAATAAAGGGAGAAAAGCATATAATTATTTTAGTAGGTACAGTGAAAGCATTTGACAAAATTGACCACCATTTCATGATTAAAAACTCCCAGAAAACTGGAAATAAAAAGGAATGTTGTTAACCCAATTAAGAGCTTCTATGAGAAACTCCAGCTAACATCAAACTCAGTAATAAGAGGCTCAATGCATCCTAGATAAGATCAGGAAAAAGGATCTGTGCTCTCACTATTTTACTTAACATTGTACTTTAAGCCCAAAGCAATGCAATAAGGTAAGAAAAACAATAAAAAGTATACAGAACAGACAAGAAGTAAAAATATTTTTCTTATAGATAACATGATAGTGTATGTAGAAAATCCCAAGGAATCCATAAGAAAGCTATGAAAACTAACAAGTGAATTCAGTAGGGTTGCAATAACTGAGGTCATTATTAAAAAATCAAGTGTTTTCAATCTTTTAGGAACAAAAAATGTGAAATGAAATTTAGAAAAAACTGCATTCACAAAAGCACAAAAAATATATGGGAAAAATTTTTAATGAAAAGAGTTGTAAGATTTTACACTGAAAATTACAAAACACTGCTGAAAGAAATTAAACTAGACCTAAATAAATGGAGAGATACACCATTCCTCTCAAGACTGTTAAGATGCCAGTCCTCTCCAAATTGATCTCTAGACTCAATGCAGTCCTAATCATAAACGTAACTGGGACTTTTAAAGCAAATTAACAATATATATTTAACACTTATATCAAAATTTGAAGAGCTAGAAAAGCTAAGGCAATCTTGAAAAAAAGAAAATAAAATTGTAGTACTTATACGACTTCCATTCAAATTTTAATATAAAGCTACAGTAATCAAGACTGTGAGGTACTGGCATAAGGACAGACGTATAGATCAGTGGAACAGAATAGAACCTCTAGAAACAAACCCATAATTCAATTGACTTTGGCAAAGTTGCCAAGATAATTTAATAGGAAAATGATAGTCTTTTCAGGAAAAGGTGATGGAAAAAACTGACTGACTACATGAGGGTTAAATGAATATTAACCATTACTTCACACACAAAAAAATCAGCTTGGGATTATTGTTCCTAAATATAGGAGCTAAAACTATTAAACTTCTATTTAAAAAAATAAGAGAAAATTTTTGATATTGGGTAAGCCTCAAAGCATAAACTGTAAAAGAAAATAATTGGTAAAATAGATTTCATTAAGATCAAAACTTTCTGCTCTTTAAAAGTCAGTTCTGAATTTAAAAATTCAGGAAAAATAAGAAAACCAAAATTAGACAAAATATTTAAACAGGCACTACACAAAATAAAACATATGAATGGCTAACATAAAAAGATTCTGAATGATCACTAGTCATTAGGAAAGTGCAAATTAAAGCCACAATGATTCTACTACATACCCACCAGAATGGTTAAAATTAAAAAGATCGAAAATGACAAGTGTAGCAAAAATATGAAGCAAGTGGAACTCTCATACCTTGATGCTGGAAATAAAAAATAATACAGCCACTTTGGAAAGCTGTACGTCAGTAGCTTATAAAGTTGAACAAATAATTAACCAAGTGACCTAGTAATTTCACTACTAAGAAGTAATGAATGAAGACATGTGTCCACACAAAACCTATATGTAAATGTCATAGTAGCATATTCATAATAGCTAAAATGTGGAAACAATCTAAATGATAAGAAAAGTTTATTATATCCATTTCATGATATACTACACACCAATGAAAAAGAATCAAATATGAATACACATAACAACATGTATGAATTTAAAAAACATTTGCTAAGTAAAAGAAGTCAAACCAGGAGACTATGTACTGCATAATTCCACTTATATAAGGTTCTAGAAAATACAAAACTCTAAAGACAGAAAGCAGATCTGATTTTGCCTGGGCCAGAGGTGAGGAAAGAACAGGTCTGCTGACCCTGTTCAAGTATAACAAGACACAAGAAAAACAAGGAAATTTTTTAAGGTGAGAGAATTATCATACATCTTGATGTCATTTCATAATTGAAGACAGTTACAAAAATTTAACAAACTACACACTTAAAATTGATGAATTTTATCATCAGGAAAAAAAAGATAGAGAAGGAGAGAAAAAATCTATACTAAGGCTAACATCACAATACTGTGTCATAGGTCCTAATCATGGCCTCTCTTCTCCATAAGGAAGTGCCATTTATACATATTCCAAATACAAATGCAGGTACCTCCCTCTGTTCTCTACACAAGTTAAACAGGTCATCCAAGACCCTTCCCTGACCTCACCCACTTACACCTTTTTTTTCCAAAGATTCTGAATCTGTGGAGTGTGTCGTGGTAATCAATTTCTCAATATGAAATTTTCAATGTTCAGTTTAACTCAATTCTCCAAAATATTAATTGAACAGTTACTCTCTGTCGGGGGTTATTATAGGAATAGCTATTTAACAATTAACAAGAAGATAGTCCTTCCTCCTAGGAACTTAAGAGTTTAGCAAGAGAGAAAAATTAGAAATTTCAATAGAGACATGATAAGTGTGGCGATCTTGGTAAATACATGGTGCTGTAAAAGTCACAATGGAGGTGCTCTAACCCAGTCTTGCAGTCCAGAAAGCCTTCAGACAGTGGAGTCATGTTAAGTGAGACCTTAAGGATGAGTAGTTGACTTGGTGAAGGGAGCATGGCTGCAAGAGACAGTACACACTGTCCACAGAGCTGCAAGTAGGAAATATAAATGGATATATTCACAGCCTGAAGAGAGTCTCTATTGTCTTATAAAGCACTTAAAATAAAAAGTTTTGCACATGGAACATTAAGCTCAATCCAGGGGGAGATGACATTTGACTTCACATTTTTACAGAGATACTATGACTATTTTGATATAGCGATTTGTTTTTCATGAATTACTCTGTCTGATTTCTAAGTGATTTTTGTTCTTGAGTGCTGCATGTAGGTGGAATAACATTTCAGTTAAAATTATATACACTTATCTAAAAAACAGAAGGTAGGCAAATGACAATCTTCACAATTTAGTGAACTAAATTTTCTAAGTGGTTCCATGGAAATCAACTTGCTTTACAGACCAGTACATTTAGATTCAGAGCAAAAATATTCTCTTAAATCACCAGCTATAATACATAGTCACATGGTTTAGAAAAATTTATAAAAATTATAATGGAGAAATACATGTCAATAATTATTCATTGAGTAAAGGAGATGACATGCCACAAGACAGGAAGATGAAAAAAACATGAGCAAGAAACTTATGCGTAAAGAAATGACCTCATCTAGTACCACCACCATTAGAAGTCCCCAGAACTCTTATAATACACAGTACAATTGTTGGCTGTTATCACAGGAAGCCCAATTGAAATAAAACCAAACAAAGCATTCCCTTTAATCTGAATCGTGACTTTTCAAATCTGAGCTAAAATGAGACTAGCCTTCGAGTGTAGGATGGAAAGTTAAGGTGAAAGTCTCCAAAGTGTTTTTTCTCCAAGATATGCCAACCCAATTCTTCATACATACTAAGATGTTATGTACTGCTCACTACTAGGTTGAACTGTACTCTGAGAAAAGAATTTTTTAGGTTGGCATTTGGTTCTTTTTTAAGAACACTTTTTTTGTTGAAATTTTTTTTTCAACAGGAAAGAAATTATCACACTTCAGTGTTCCAGCTCTTTAGTGAATATCAATAAGAAAGTCAATGGCTCAGCAATGTGATTGCAAAAGGAGTTTCATGAGACACTCTTCTTCTCAAACTTTCTTATCTTGAAATCTATTTAGGAACTAAGAAAGACTTCTTTAATATAAAAACCTACCATTAGTGTTCCAATGTATAAGCTTCCTCAATACAAGCAATAATAAAGTGAATAATAAGCATATAGATATATATTTACTTGGGTCTAGGTACTTACTATCACGAAAATTTCATTCTTTCACTTTGGTTAGGATAGGCTCTTTTCTGAATGGGTGGAAATCTCTTTGTAAACATTTTTATCAAAGAAAAGGACCAATAGGAATGCTCCACATAATGTACACAGTAAGGCAACCTATTCAGTTCTCTAAACAACGAGGGAGTAAATTTGCTGAAGGAGCCAAATATTACCCTAGATGTGGCTGAGCACAAACCCTAGGTTCCAAGAAAATGCACTAGAATTGAATTTTAATTCCACTCATAAATAGCCATGTGATCTTAAGCAAGTTACTTAACTCTCTGAATCTTGGCCTTTTTATTCGTAAAATGTACATCCCTCTTTTTCAAGGATCTTGTGAAAATTCCATGAGATTATTTTGAAGCACAAAGTAGTTTCTTAATTAGGTTAATTCTCTTGGTGACATAGAAAGGACATATAAAGTTATAAAGTTACTGTTTTTCCTCAGTAAGATAGAAAAAGGAAATTATAGAGGATGAGAAAAATTATATATATATATATATATATATATATATATATATATATATATGGCATAATAAGATTCCTTGGTTTGTTCTTTATTTTAAAAAATGAAAGAGGAGGGCCAGGAACTCTCAATTACTAAAGTGATGCTATCACATCTTATTTACATGAAGACAACATGAAATACCAAGAGAAAAATGAAAGACAGTGATGTAGACAACTGGGTTCAGGCATATAGAAATAAAGACTCTCTCATAAACTGGAACATAAATACCTGCATAATTTCTCCCATGTCCAACTGGAAATGGACAATCTCTGAGAGAGGAGTCAGTAAATGTCAAGATGAGACCCCAGAAAAAATACCAAGATTGGTGTTGTTTGGGAGAGCAGCAACAAATGCAAATGGAGGCCTTCAGGTGACAGAACATTAATTAGCACCACTGATCAAACAAAGACAGGGAAGGAGAAGTGAACTAACACTAAATGAGTCTCCATCCTTCTTCGGCCCCACCCCACTCTCAAATAGATCTGATGTTTTATAAAGAGTATTTCACTGAGGACAAATATATAAAGTGAGATGGGATTTGTAATCCAAGCAACTCCAAAGGGTTGGAAATTGGGGTCAGACTACATTGTTTTATCATTTCCATTATTACTTTGATATTTTGTACAACTAACACTTCCTAGGAAAGCTACAGTTACATTTCTTGTCACTAAACTTATTTTACAACCTTTAGAAAAAAAATACTGGCTATTCACTCTTACTTCCATCCTTATACAAGTACCATAAAATGCTTTTCAAACACACTAGGTCTTTTCCTCAACTCTCTTGCCTTTAATGAAGTTGAGGTACAATTCCATTTTATTTAACTTACTAAAAGTGTTTTATGAGCTTCCTCAGGCTATATATCTAGAAAAGAGTATTATGAATGGAGGCAGGGCTTTTTTTCTTAAATCCTTAAATGTTTGCTTCCTAAAATGCTATATAATAATATTTCTGTTAATTCAATTTTACCCTTCAGATAATACAGTAAAAATATTAAAGAGGTAGGATGCTCTGCCTCCTGGTGCATTTAAGGTTGCAGGAGAAAAGAACAATTTCTTATTTTGTCATCCAAATAACACAGTAAAAGTTAAATTTCATCCATGAGATCAAAAGAAACATCATACTAATACTGAAAGGGCTACTCTAATATTGTGGAAAATTTTCTTTTAAGGGAATAATATTGGACAATAAATATGTATGCTCTATAGCCACAGATTGATCAACTATTAATTAGCATGAATTATAATTTTTACAATTAGCGTTACCCATTTAAGGCTGAATTCATAAAGCACACATTATTTTGATTAATATGCAGCACACTGATATGCCAACTGGGGCATTTTACTTAATTGGGTTTCAAAATTAACCCTGATTTAATAAAATTAATTCAGAATACCGCAAAATAGCAAAGGTGAAACTAAACATGAGAATTGAGTGGCTTATATTTTTCTAATTTTCACTCATCTATTTACTCCCCCTCCTCCAAAAAAAAAGAAGATATAAAACCAGGATATTTTAACATGAAAATGAAAATGTTAATAATAAAAGTGATCAAGAAACAATAATTACATAGAGAAGTTTCAATTCTTAATATGGCTAAAGCTTTGTGAACAAAACAAACTCTCAGCTCCTAGCTGAAGTAAAGAGGGAAATATTATGCATTATACACAACTCATTTCATCTCATGAAAGGAGATATATATATTTAAATTCTGTTAGGAATTTGTCACATGGGTTATTATATAAGGACAGCAAACAACAAAATAAACAGCATAATAATTCAAAAGCATTCATCTATTTCCATCACTTTAAAAGAACACCAATAAAAAGCCAACCATAGGATGTGGAGGCTCTGTAGCAATAATTCCACTGTAACATAATTCAAAATAATCCATATGTGTAGCTTTCTGATGATCTAACACATGCTGAGGATTGAGGATAAAAAAATGTAGGGTGGTTAGAATTTCTCTGATTATAATTTTTATTATGTCAAATAGTATTTATTGATTATAATAGCTGTCATTAATTGACTACTGGGCACCAGTGACTGTGCGAGCTGTTTTAAATATGTGACAATTTAATTCTCCTAAAATCCATTTTCCTCCAGACAGTTAAAGAAAATGAGACTCAGAGGGGCCAATGTACTTTGAGTCACAGTAAATAGTGAAATTGAGACAAGAAACCCCAATGTTCTTCACTTCGAAGACAATGCTTTCAACCCCTGTATCAACCTGCCTCCCCATTTGGTAATTGCTATGTTCTAGAAGATAGTGTACAGGGCTGAAAATTAACTAACACATGTTAAAACTGTACAAGAATTTTCACATATATAGTTTCATTTCACAAAACTACTCCTAGAAGTAAAGAGCACTATTATAGTAATTTCCATTTTACAGATAAGATTGTAAAGCCCAAGATTGCATATTTAGTACAAATTGAGTAAAGACTTATTAAAGATTTGGAAATCTAAAGCCTTTCCATGCTTTTGACAGAAGCTATATGGCATAGTTCAAAAATCCAGTCACAAAAAGATCATTAAAGCGATGTATGTGTCCTCTGTGGACAACTGGAGGGTCGCCCTTCTCTATGTACCAGGTGCACAGGAGGAAAAGGCGAGGTTTCGTTGCAGAAAATATAAAGCATGACTCATATTTTTGCCATGACAACGGACAGCTTCTCTTCAATATGGAGGGCAACTAAAGAGTGTCTGCAGGCAGGGTTGAAATTAATCTCAAAAAGAATCTATTCAAACCAATGTAAGTTGAAGCACAAAAATGACCCATTACTAAACTTTTTTTTTGACTAGAAGTCTGAAAATAAACAAACAACTTTAAAGAGAAATCTCTTTGTTGGTCTGTGCTTGCTACAATTCACAAAATAACAAGGGAATTTTATAAATTCTGGACAATTTTACTCAATTTATTTATGTAACATATCCATTGGTTACTACTATGAATCAAGCACTGGGTTGGTTACTCCTGTTATACACACACACAAAAAAAAACAAGTTCTTTCTAATTATGACAGACTGGCAGTGGATGCCAGAGCACTGTGTGGTTGTTGTGCAGCCTCAATGGGAAAGGTTGATATGACAGAGTAACAATGTCTGATATGGGACAAGAAGAAGAAAGTTTATGTGCATGCCAGATGTATGCAACTCCCATTGAAGGGGCATTCCTATGTGTTTTGCTATTTCCCCAAGTCATTTATCTCTGCAAATTGTTTTTGGTCCAAACCAAGTTACAATGGGAAAATCACAACACAGGTCCAAATATGATACCTGGATTATGTCTGGATATTATTGCTAGTCCATTTGTTCCACTGCTTGGGAAATTTTGTACAACTGCTTAGCCTTTTCTTAGTTTGGCAAAGTCAGCTGTTCTCTATATAGCTACTCATGTCTTGGTTCCCATTTGGAAGCTAATATAATGAACACCTCACATCTCTCCTCACACAAGAAACAAAAGGGTCATGAATTTACCTTACCACTTTTCAAAAGCTACTGGCTCCTGGTCTGGCTTTTGCTAACTTGACTACCACAATATTTTCTTGTTCAAACTAAAATTACAATGTCACAGTGTCTGATAAATGACTCCTTTCCTATTGTATTGTTTTATAACAGAGACTATCTACTATCTTACTCTAAAACACAGTGGATTTTATTGATGATGCTCACTTTAGCTTGAAGTTACTGAATCCACACATGTATATTACTTCCTACGGATCCCAGTTAGTTAGAAATGAGGATAAAGAATGGAGGCCTTAAATATTTTAAACTCAAAAAGATGTCAATGTTAATTCTATTAAGGGATAATCTTTTCAGATCATGTTTATAGGATAGTCTACATAGGAAGTGTTAGAATTTTCTTAGACAAACTCAAAGCATGAAGAGAGAACTTCACTTTTATAAAAATCAGCCATTGTAGGCAATCTTAAGGATTCATGAAAGCAATATTCCTGTCTTTACATTTACTCCCACTTGAATGTTCACGCAAAAGATAGTTATGTTGACAGCTTACCACGCTAGCAATCATAACAATTCTTAGATAAATTTGGGCTTTACAAGTTATATTGAAATGTGAAAGCTCTAATTCAACCCCTAATTGACAGAATCATTAGTGTCAAGTTCCCAGATGTAATTTTACCCTTTTCTTCATAAAAAGGAACAACAGGGAAAGAATAAAGGAAGGAAGGCAGACAGACAGACTTAGGACATATGACTTATTTAGATTTAGCTTCAAAGCATGAAAATGTGTTAATGCGCAGACTGACAGAACACTAAAAGACTGAAAAGAGTACAAACAAAACATAAATATACATTGCATTTCAGTTTTTATTATACACTCCATTTATTTAATAAATATTCATTAAATACCTAATAATGTATAAATCATATATGTGAGAAATATTAATTATAATATTTATCATATCTTGTATCACTATTTCTTGTCTGTATTTATTTCACTATCAGAGGTCCTTGTAATAGGCTTTTATCACAGAAGTCATTTGATTCCTTTATGTACCTAGAGAAGAAATGCAATGTAACCTTCTACAGAAAATTAACAGTGTTGACTAAATACAAATTCCAATATTCTGTTTCATACAGAGAACAGAACTTCAAAAATCATAGTATAAATTATTGTTCCCTTTCAGTTACAAGGAACTGTTGCATTTAAACATTCAGCACCATTGTGTTCAAGAACAACTAACTACAAAACAATAAAAGACCTTTACCAGGTTGATCATCAATAGCATTTCCATGTATGACAGCTAAGGCAAAAAAAAAAGTCTACGAAAAAAAACTAATAATTTTCCAACAAAGAGAATCCAATATCATTTTCTGCCCCAGCGACAAAAATCTACTACCATGAATGTGGTCAAGCAGTACGCATTCTATTTAACACATAGGACAGAATGGTTCTAGGTGCTGGAAGCTGCACATGGTGATTAAAGTCCACAGCCAAGAGCAAAAGCAAAAGACCTGTCAGAGAGAGCCACCTCCTTGTAGGACTTCCTGGAAAAGACCCTGTTAGCAGAACCAGAAATACACACACACACACACACACACACACACACACACACACACACGTCTCCTAATACAAAAAGATGGTTGATGGAAAGAAGGAGGTTACTTTTCAGTGAAGGCTGTATTCATGAACGGGGCATTCCTTCCTTTCCTTCTCTGCTACAGCCACCACCTGTACTTTGTAGTGACCTGGGGACACTGCCTGTCCTGCCCTTTCCCCAGGTTCAGCACCAGAGCATCTGAGGCCAGGAAGGAAGGTGGGGTGAGCAGTTGCCTAAATACAGAAAGTAACTCCTTCTAACTTTTGCACTTGGGATTGAGGGAGGAATGAAAAGAGTTTTAAAATGGATATAAGGCTGATAATTTTAAATACACAGGACCACATCTTTAAAATATATATATATTAATTGAATCACCAAAGTGATTGAGAAGTTTTGAAATGAGGCTGATATATTGTGAAGGGGGCCAAGACCCTGTGTGAAAAAGAGATGTATAATAATATAATCAGAGACAATCATAGAAAAAAAATTTGTTTAGACATCAAGAAACACATGACCCTTTATTATTAAAATTATAATAATAAATAAATATTAAAATTGTGGCCTCTCGTATATTTATACATACATATACATCTATCTATCTAGACTTCTTCCACTAGACTATAAGCTCCATGACAACCAAAATTTGTGTGTTTACTGCTTTACATGGCTTTCTGTGTGTTACTGTATATATTCCCAACATATAGTGCAGTATCTGGCCATGTAGTAGGTACTCAGGAAATATCTATTGAATTAAATTGATAAATAAATATAACCACTATTTATCAAATGTTCAACAATTGTCAAAGCAGTGTTTTAAGGCTTGGCATTTGCTGCTTTATTTATCACTTATAAAAAACCCTGTAATCATTAGGCCCACTTAATAGATAAGGAAACTAAGCCCAGGGATAAACTATCTTTTCTTGGTCACCCAGCCCCACGAAGAGGTAGCATGATTCACACCCAGGTTCACCTGATTTTAAAGTCAATGTTCTGACTCACCAAATGTATGCCTCCTATCAGTGGTATGAGACTTTTTCATTCTGATTCACCCCCAATGAATAGAGCACACACTGGGGCCATGGTGCTACCTGTTCTGCAGGGGCAAGATCTAAAAGAATAGAGAAGGGCTGGAACTAATAGGTAATGGGAGTGCTTTTCTGTGTCTTCTCCCACATACTCACATCTCCTGCATTACAGGAGTCCCCTCAGTCATTAGCTATTCCCACAATATGTGGTGCTTGCTTTGAGTCAGGCCCCTCCTTCATGAGGATGAAAAGTTTCATACCATAATTTCTCTGGGTTTGTCCATGATGATCAAATCAGCTCTTACCATTTTGAGTTAGTGGAAATTCTTTCCCTTTTTTTATAGTTAGAATGAAATATTTTCAGCACTTAGGAGGTGTTTTCATTTCCTGTTTGCCTATTCAGCATTTAGGAGATTTCTTTTTTTATCTGGTTCATTTAAGATTTGAAAGTCAAATATTAGGGCTATCAAAACAAAATGGACTCGATCAGGATGCTAGTGAGTTCTTCACAAATGGAGGTATGCAAGCAGAAGTGGGATGACAGAGATGCTCAACTAGCCATTTCTATCTCAGCTACAGAACTGGACATGTAGGACATCTTTCTCTCCTAAGGCTCCCTAAAATCTAGGAAATAACCTGTCTTGCTTACCTTCCTTACCTATTCACCAGAAAGTGGAATTTATACACAGTCACAACATTTTCTTACTAACACTCGACACATTTAACTTCAACTTCTAATCTGACAAAACTGACAAACTAAGCACAGCAATAAAATAAAGTCACTCTACTAATAACTGTAAGAAATTAAAAGTATAGATTTAAAAGACAAATCTTAGACTTTATAAAATTTATGTAACTTTGAGGTCATCATCTGGTCTTTAGACTATTGTCAGACCAAACAATATACTGAAGAGAGCTTTTAGTTCCAAAGAGCTTTATCTCAATGTTACCAATCTAATCCAAATGTTAGAAAACTAAAGAGTATAAATAGAGGGGTTTTTTTAATGTTTATTTACTTATTTTTGAGAGAGTGGAGAGGGGCAGAGAGACAGGGACAGAGAATCCCAAGTAGGTTCCTTGCTGTCAGCACAGAGGCTGATGTGGGGCTCAATGTGGGGCTTGAATTCATGAACTGTGAGATCATGACCTGAGCCAAAATCAAGAGTCAGATGCTTAACTGACTGAGCCCCTAAATAGAGGCTACCCTAAAATAGAGGTTTTTTAAGTTACCATTTTCATTTGTTGGAAAAAATAAAGCCAATATGTTTCATCAAAATATTTCATCAAGTCCAAAATGTCAGAAACTCTGGCTATGGAGAAGTAAAAAAATTAAAAATATTCTTTGCATGGTGTAGCTACTATGGAAAAGAGTATGGAAGTTCCTCAAAAAGTTAAAAATAAAACCAAACTATGATCCAGCAATCACACCACTGGGTATTTACCTCAAAATTTAAAAAAAATCCTAATTCAAACATATTCTGAACATATTGTGAACATGCATTCCTATGTTTATAGCAGCATTTTTACAATAGTCAAGATATGGAAGCAGCCCAGTGTCCATCAATTGATGAATATATACACACACATGCACACACACACACACACACACACACACACACAATGGAATATTACTCAGCCATAAAAAGAAATGAAATCTTGCCATTTGTAACAAGAGGGATGGAGCTAGAGAGTATAATGCTAAGTGAAATAAGTCAGTCAGGGGAAGACAAATACCATATGATTTCACTCATATGTGGAATTTATTAAACAAAACCAATGAGCAAAAAGGGGGGAAAAAGAGAGAGAGAGAGAGAATCATAAGAAGAAATAGACTTCTAACTATAGAGAACAAATTGATAGTTACAAGAGGGGAGGTAGATGTGGGGACGGGTTAAATAGGTATGGGGATTAAAGAATGCACTTGTGATGAGGACGGGGTGATGCATGGAATTGTTAAATCACCATATTGCACACCTGAACCGAATATAACACTGTATATTATCTACCTGGAATTAAAATAAAAACTTAAAAAAATATTCTTCATTAAGAAACAGTGATACAACCAGACAAAAATTGTCAAAAACACCCATTCAGGGCTCCAGACATCAACCAAAGGCAAATTACAAATTGAAAAGCATGTATTAACTAAAAACTACTGAACATCTGACTTGGAGCTACCTCCAACCACCACCAGCTAAGTCAATATGGTAATTTTATCATAGTGAGATTGGTCTTAAAAACCAGAAACTTCATTGCTAGAGGTGGCTGACTTGATTTGGAGCAGAATATGGAGGGAAGAAGGCCTACGACACAGAGAAAACAAGAAAGAAAATGACAGATGTAAATCCAGTTATATCAATAGTTCTATTAAATGTATTTGATTAAACATTCCAATCAAAAGCTAGAGATTGTCAGACTGAACAAAAAGGCAAAATCCAACCATAAGTTGTCTATAAAAGACATACGTTATATACAGAGATAAAAGTAATTTGAAAATAAAAGGATGGGAACATATAAGCCATGCGATCATAAGACAGCCGAAGTGGCCATATTAATATCATACAAAATGAACTTTGAGACAATAAATGTAACTAGACAAAGAGGAAAAATCACAATGATAAAAGGGTCAATAGATCTGGAAGATAATAACTATTATAAATGTATACCGAACAAAGGCCCCACATATCTGAAGCAAAAAATGACCAAATTGAAAGGTGAAATTAAAAACTGAAAATTAAATAATCGTAGTTGTAGATCACAATATTGCATTTCAATGATTGATAAACTGGACAGAAAATATACAGATATATAGAAGAATTGAAAAATAATCAGTTAGACCTGACATTTAGGGAACACTGCACCCAACAACAACAGAATACACAGTCCTTTCAAGTGCACAGATAATATTCCCCAGAACTGACCACTTGCTAGCCCGTAATTCTTAATAAATTTAAAATGATTGGAATCATGCAAGTATGGTTTCCCACCAACCACAACTATATTAAATTAGAAATCAGCAACAAAAAGAAATTTGAGAGATCCACAAATACAGAAAACAAATACTCTAAATAAGTCATGGATAGATGTAAATACACTAGAAATTAGGACATATTTTGAACTTAATAAAAATGAAAACACAACACATCATAGTGTATGAGATGCACCTGAAGCATTGTTTAAAAGTAAATGTATAGTTTTCAATTTACATATTGGAAAAAAAGAAAGATTTTAAATAAATGCTCCAAACTTCTACTTTAACAGCCTAGGAAAGAAAAAGGAAACTAAATCCTAAGCAAGCAAAGGAAAGATTCAGAAATCAGTGATCTAGATAACATTAAACAATAGAGAACATCAATGAAACCAAAAGTCCACTCTTTAAAAATATTAACAAAATCATTATTCCTATAGCTAGATGAACCAGGAAGAGAGAAGACACAAAGTCTTCTCTCAGGAATAAAAGTATGAACATCACTGTCAAGACTTCAGAATTTAAAGGACTATAGAAGAATATTTTGAACAACTCTATGCCAAAAAATTAGACAACATAGATGAAGTGGACAAATTCACAGAAAGATATTAGTAACAATAACTGACTAATCAAGAAATAGAAAATCTAAATAGATCTATAACAAGTAAAGAAATTACATGAGTAATTAAAAATTTTCCATTACAAAGCAACAGGCCCAGATGGCTTCCCTGGTAAATTCTATAATTTTTTGGTAAAAAAATAAAATAATGCTAATACTAAATCTACATAAACTCTTTCACCAAATACAGGCCAGAGGAATACTTCCCAACTCACTTAATAAAGTCAAACTCAGGCAAAGCATCAAAAGAAAAGAAAATTACAAAACAACATCCTTCATGAACATTTATTTTAAAAAACCTTAACAAAATAGCAGCAAACCAAACCTAACAATATATAAAGGATTATACCTAATATCTAAATTAGACTTATTCTAGGAATGCAAGATTGGTTTAAAATATGGAAATTAATTAATACAATACACCATATTAATAGAATAAAAGACAAAAGCATATCCTTGTCCCAGAACAAAATTTCAGAAAATCTAATACATATTCATGATTCAAAAAAAATTCAACAAATAAGGAATAAAAAGGAACTTAATTAACTTTAAGGACGTCTAAGAGAAACTGTGAATGCTCTCTACCTAAGATAGAACTAAGCAAGGACCTCTGCACATCATTCCTATTCATCATCATACTGATATCTAAGTATAAGCATACAAATCAGAAAGAAAGAAGTAAAACTGCCTTATTGACAGGCTACATGATCTTGTATGTATGAAATTCTAAAGAATCTATAAGAAAAAACCTGCCAGAGGTCAATAAATAAGTTTAGCAAGTTTGGGAGATATATGATCAATTGTATTTCCTTTTTTAAGTTTTATTTATTTTTTATTATAGTTTTCCATTTCTAATTGCTCTACCTTTTATATTATAAATTCTCTTTCCTAATTTCATTGATATGTAATCAACATATAGTACTGTGTAAGATTAACGTGTACAGCATGACTTACATGTATTGTGAAATGATTACACCATAATTTTACTTAATGTCCAACTGTATTTCTTTATAATAGCAATGAACTACTATATAAAACGAATTCCATTCAGGGGTGCCTGGGTGGCTCAGTCGGTTAAGTGTCTACTTTGGCTCAGGTCATGTTCTCACAGTTTGTGAGTTAGAGCCTCCATAGGACTCTGTGCTGACTGCTCAGAGCCTGGAACCTGCTTCAGATTCTGCGTCTCTCTCTGTCCCTCCCTCGCTCATGCTCTGGCTCACTCTCTCAAAAATAAATAAGCATTCAAAAATATTTAAAAAAAAACAAAAACAAATTCCATTCAAAATATCACAAAGAACAAAACAGTCAGGAATAAATGTAATTTTAAAAATGTAAGACTTATACAATGATAATTATAAAAACTACTGAGAAAAATTAAAGAAGATAAAAATTAATGGACTTTTGGGGTGCCTGGGTGGCTCAGTTGGTTAAGCGTCCAACTTCGGCTCAGGTCATGATCTCAGAACGTGAGTTCAAGCCCCATGTCGTCGGGCTCTGTGCTGGCAGCTCAGAGCCCGGAGCCTGCTTCAGATTCTGTGTCTCCCTCCCTCTCTGCTCCTCCCATGCTTGCACTCTGTCTCTCTCTCAAAAATAAATAAAGATTAAAGAAAAAATTAATGGACTTACCGTGTTCATGGCCTGATGACTTGGTATTGTTAACATGGCAATTCCTTAGGATAGATCTATAGATTCAATAATATCCCTATCAAAATCCCACCAGGCTTTTTTTGGCCACAAGTGTAAACTTGGTTCTAAAACTGATATAGAACTACAAAGAATATTAGAATAGTCAAAATAATACTTTAAAAAATATCAACGTTGGAAGATTTACACTACATGATTTCAAACTTACTCTAATGTCACAGTAATGAAGATAACTGAAATTGGTATAAACTGGCATATAAAGAGAACAAAATTGAAAGGCCAGAAATAAATCTTTACATTTTTATCAATTTATTTTTTTATTAAAGGTATCAGTGGGAAATAGATGGGCTTTTCAAATGTTACCAGGTAGGTTATTTGGTTATCTATATGCCAAAACATGAACTTAAACCCTCACACAGAAACTTCTTTAAATAGGATGATAGACCTAAATATAGAGATTTAAACTATTAAAGCTTCTCTAAATGTAAAGATTAAAACTATAAAAGCTTCTAGTAGAATATGAGAAAATCCTGTGACCTTAGATTAGTCAAAGACTTCTTACATATGACACTAAAAGCACAATCCATAAGAAAAAAAAATGATAAATTGGACTTCCATAAAATTAGAAACTTTTACTCTTCAGAAGACACTATTACTATTAAGAAAATGAAAGACAGCAATAGAAGAGAAAAAATATATTTGTAGGTCATATATCAGATAAAGGACTTGTAACCAGAGTACATAAAGAACTCTTAAAATTTAAAATAAGAAGTTAAACAAACCATTTTAAAAATAGACACAGGACTTGAATAGAAATTCTATCAAAGAAGCTATTCAAATGACTAATAAGCACATGAAAAGATGTTCACCATCATCAGTCATTAGAGAAATGCAAATTAAAACCACAATGAGATACAATTACACTCCCACCAGACTGATTCTAATCAAAAAGACTGCCTTATCAGGTACTAGTAAAAATGTGGAGAAGCTGTAACTCTTATTCACTGCTAGTGGGAATGCAAAATCATACAGCCACTTTGGAAGTTTAGCAGTTTATTAAAGGATTAAACATGAACTTACCATTGGATCTAACAGTTGCATCTAACATGTGCTTTCAATTATTTTCCAGTATTATTTGTGATAGCCAAACCTGTCTATCAGGCTGGTGAATGAATAAACAAAATGTGGCATATCCATAAAATCAAATGATATTCAGCAATAAAAAGGAATGACCTTTGATATCCACTACAAAAATATTAAAGACTACATATTGCATGATTCTATTTCTATGACATCTCAGAAAACAAACCAACCTTTCTCTGGGACTGGGAGTGGGTGGGAATGGGGAATGACTCCAATTGAACCATGGAAAATTTTTGAAGCAATGGAAATGTTTTGGAACTGGATCATGGTGAGGGCTGCATAACCCTATAAATTTGCTAAAAAAAATCATTGAACTGTATACTTAAAATGGATGAGTTTTATGATATGTAAATTATACCTAAATAAGGCTTCAAAGATGTCAATAGTAAACTAAAAACTTTAATTTGAAGCTGGCTTCCTAAGAAACTTTATAATGAAAAGGTTCTGTATCAGAAAGGCTCATGAATAATATGTTCAAAGGGGTTTCCCTATATTAATGTCAGAAAAAATATCAAACAATTATTTAATTCATATGTCAAGATCTGAATGCACTATTTGTATCTGTCATTTGTAATAAGTAAATCTTATCAGAGCAGCTTACAAAATTGAACCAAAAAAAAATAGTATAAGTTAAATAGAACACACATAATTTGGGGTTTAAGTAATGCATATAGTTTCACAGTTATTACCAACCTTTATTGTTTTCCTGCAAATTACTAAAAACTAGTTCCATCACATTTATTAGCTTTAATAAATCAGAAAGTTACAACTAAGATGCAATTCACCATTCACAATCTGTCAGCATCAAAATATGATGAGCCGTATAGTTCAGTTATAATGACTACAGCATTGGAGTACATCTCAATCTTTTCCTATGTCAAAATTTAATTTACCAAAATTTAACCCACCACAGTGGATTCTTCACAACTGCGTCATTTTGAATATCCAAACACAAGGGAAAAGCAAGTAACTGATCACAAATAAACCACAGAATGATATCTAAGAGGCAATGCATGAAAAGGAAATAATATAATAGAACTCCAAATATCCACCTTATTTGGGAGATCAGGTATTCCAAAAAGTATTGTTTTTTGTTTGTTTTGTTTCCATTTAAATACTCTGCTATGCTAACTCATATGATTTATATATTAACTTTACACCATTAATAAAATATCAATAAATCCATGTCTACTATATTATGCCAAATCAAGTCTTTGAAAATTATCAACACATAAGATGTAAAAATGAAAGGTACAAAATATGTCATCAAAAACATGTTTTTCTTGCTAACTTAGTGAAAATTTAAAATAATATGCAATGCTTGTAAGTATGCAATGAAAGTGATCCCAGAAATTATGTAATACACAATTTGATATGACTCAACAACTTGAATGCATAAATGCTATTCATTCATCCATTCAACAAAAAAATGGTGGATGTCAACTAGGTTGTAGGTATGATCCAGGCCCTGAAGAAAGAGCGTGATCAAACTAAAAATAAAAGTGCCTGCTTTCATGAATTTTGTATTCTAATAGGGGTAGACAATCAAGCAGATAAAAAATATGCTTAATGATAAGTGTTGTAAGTAAAACTAAAACACAGTAAAAGGTTACAGAGTGATAATAAGGGTACTGTTGTAAGAAAGCCTGTCTGAGAAGGTGACATCTGAGTAGGGCCCTAAGGGAAGTGAGAGAGTATACCATGTGTGTCTGGGGCAAGAGTGTACCAGTTAGAACAAAGTGCAGATACAAAGGACCTACGTCTGAACGTACTTCAAGTTTAGGAAAAGCAAGAAAACCAGCGTAGATGGAGCTGGATGAGAAAAGAGAAGAAGAGCAGGACATGAAGTTAAAGGTAGAGGAGGAGGCTAATCATAAAGGATAAAGATTTTTTATTTCACTCTGAGATAAAGAACCAGTGAAAGTTCTTAAAACAGAGAAGTGACATGACCTGGCTTCCCTTTCTTTTCTTTTTTTTTTTCCAGATTTTATTTTTTTAAGTAATTTCTTTACCCTGTGTGGGCACGAACCCACAACCCAGAGATCAAGAGTCGCATATTCTACTGACTGAGCCCATCAGGTGCTCCCTGTCTTCCCTATCTAAAGGAAGACTCCAACACTGTGTGAAGAATGGCAGAAGTGCCTAAGTGGAAGCAAGGAGAGAGCAGGCATGGCTGGTGGGAATATTCCTGGGGTAAGATGACAGTGGCTTGGACTAGGGAGGCTGCATTAGAGGTGGTGAGCGGTGGTTGCACTTTAGATATATTTTGAGGTAGATTCTACTGCACTGCCTCATGAATCAGATGTGGCCGTGAGCAAAAAAAAGGTCACAGATGACTCTAAAGCTTCCAGCCTGAGAAAATGACGGAACAGACTTACCACTGACTTAGATCAGAAAGTCTATAAGAAGAGACAGTTTTATAGAGAGATAAAAGTGGAGAACCAAATTTAGTTTGGGGAATGTTATGTTTCAACAACAAGAGATGTAAGATAGAATGTGGATTTTGAAGTCTGGTGAAGTAAAGTGTGGGGACATAAATTGGCACCAATCTGTAATAGAATATTACACCATGACATTGGATGCTATCAATGGAATGAGAACACAGAGAAGACAACTAATCTGAGAACTGAGTCCCAGGGTACTCCAAAATTCAAATGTTGGAAAATAAGAAGAAATCAGCAAAGAAAACTGAGAAGCAGTCAACAGTAGACAAAGCATCAAGAGAGTATTCTTCTGGGAGCAGTAAAGAAAGTGTTTCAAAGAGTAACGTTAAACCAAGTGGTAATGTATGCTAATGGACCAAAAGATCTGAAGGCTGAGAAGTGAACAGTTGATCAGGTGAGATGGAGGCCATTGATGATTTTTAACAAGAGCGGTTTTGGCAAAAAGAGATATAAAAAATTATTATTGGATCCAAGAACAAATAGAAAGAGAGCAAGTAGAAACAATATGTATGGACAACTCTTTTGAGGACTTTTACTGCAAGGGAAAATTTGACTTAAATGGAGGATGACATAAGTTAAAAGGTTTTTATTTGGGGTGTGCCTGGGTGGCTCAGTCGGTTAAGCGTCTGACTTCAGCTCAGGTCATGATTTCGCGGTCTGTGAGTTCGAGCCCCGTGTCGGGCTCTCTGCTGACAGCTCAGAGCCTGGCACCTGCTTCAGATTCTGTGTCTCCCTTTCTCTCTGTCCCTCTCCTGCTCACGCTTGCTCTCTCTCTCTCTCTCTCTCTCTCTCTCTCAAAAATAAACATTAAAAATTTTTTTTAAGTTTTTGTTTTTTTAACTTGGAAATATGATACACTTATACACTTATACAGAATTATATAGTAGAAAGGAAGAAAATGCAAGCTACAGCAGGCATAACTGTAGGAGTGATGTCCTTGAGTGGCACACTTTAGTAGCCTTAGGAGCACTGACCATTCATTCATTGTAACAGAAGGGAAGGCAGAGTATAGGTGTGGAGAAATCTGTGGGGTTGTAGACATGGATGGGAAGGGCCTTTGTTAGTGCTCCCTTTACTCAATAAAGGGGAAAGGAAGCATCTGAGGCTTGAGGAGACAGGAGAAGGCCTAGAATAGTCATTCATGGTTATAGGGAATGTGGTAGGTTTGTGGACAACAGTTAGGGTACACCTGGGGTTCCTAGTCATGCGTTTAAAGTAACGGCAATCAGCATAGCAGTGCGGTTTTCTCCAGACACATTCAGCTGCATGAGTGCAGGCATGAAATGATCTGAGAGTACGCTTTAACCAGGAGTAGGATTTTTCTGAAAGTGTGTACATGAGAGGAACAAGGGAGTTAATAAGCATACAAACAAGGGGTATAATAACAGACCATTGTATCTAAAGCTTGTTGGGGGCAGAACAAGCTTGTTGTTCCCTGAGGGGAACAAAGAGAAATGAGAGACAGTGAAAACGGATAATAAATTGGAGGTCACAGTAGGGTGGAAAATGTCCTAGAGGTGAGGTGCTAAAAGGAGTGGGCTTGAAAATTTTTAAAGAAAGGTGACTGGAGAGTTGGTCACTTGAAATTTAGATTTTACCCAGCAAACCTACTTCTGGAAATCTATCTGAAGGAAAAATATAGAATATGGGAAAGATGTTTCTTAGTGTTATCCACATAACAAGGATACATTAGAAACAACATAATTGTCCAGCAATAGAAACAGTAAGCTAAGCTCCATGTTACCATGTAAAACGTAATATATGAAGAAAATATAACAGCATTAAATAAAATGTAACAAAACAAGCAAGGCGGTCAGACATCAAGTTGTATGCACACAATGATTATGGGTGTGGGCATATATATGCATATACATATTTATATGTTTATGCATATAAATATGTAACATACATTCAAATATATAAATATATGTAATTATTTATGTGATTATTTGTGCCATTGTCTAACTCTCTTGTTAGCTTTTAACTGTTCCACTTCCTAAGGTTTACAGCTATTCTTTTTATCCATCTAAAAAGCAAACCTCAAGCTCTACATATGGTAGAAATTCAGTACATTTTATTGAATGAATTTGTGAGTGACTTTGTGAGTGAAGAATGGATAGACAATGAATGGATAAACGAAGATCTGTATGTACTTTTTACTCTCATATCTAAACCTCTCATACATTTCTAATTGCACGATTCTATCAAACTTCCTGGAATTCTGAGTTTAAACTGTCTGACCTACTAATGTAAATGGTTTAACGTTACAAAATCATCACATAAATGAGAAACTTTGTATGTATGATCTTAAAATTGACCATGGATCAAGAGAAAAATATTCACCATGTGAATTAGTTTCACTTAGGGAGAATTAATTTTCCTATCCTTTTGTGAGCTACAAACTTATTTATTGTTATACTTCCAAACAATGCTAAATGAATTTTATTTTTGATCTGGTGCAACATGTTTTTAAATAAAGTCTGATTCTCAAAGAGATTCTGTGACAAGAGATATCCACATGCCAAAAAGTCATTAGTGCTGCCTTTGTTATTAACTTAACTGTGTGGGGAATTACACAAACAATTTCCAGGCTCAGAATGAGTGTCACACAGTGCAATGCCCGTGTGTTCTATTACAGTGACAGAAACTGGGCAGGGGACCAGCAGCCTTTTCAACCACACTTATTTTATTGTGTAAAACATCTACTCTGTGCTAACCTCATTCTAATCACTGCAGCAGCTACAAGATCCCCAAACAACAGAACACTCCGGGAACTCAGAGAACAAAACCCTTAACAATTAGCCAAAGCATTCTTTGCCATATATTACAAAAATTCTCCCTTAACTTACACACACTTTCAATCAGCAAGAGGACTTTCTGGACTGTCTTTTGCAATGCATTTTATACCAGTATTTGAACAAATTCCAAACACCAGATGATGGCACTTCAGTAGTTACGTAATCAGAGAATGATAATGTTCCTTAATTTGGTGATTTTGCTGAATCCTTGAGAAATGTACATTTTAAAAAATCAATTGCAGTGGGCTTCAGAGGAACATACAAAATCATTTACTGAGTCATCAACACATCATGTATTATCATTTGAATAAAGTTTAATGGTCTTTACGGGACTGTCTCCTAAGCTAAGGTAACTTTTACCACCTACATGTCTAAAAGCATTAGCACCATCGATTTTGTTAACTCATCTATATGTGTAGTAAGGACCTTACAAGGTCACTTGGATTCTACAATGAAAAGAAATAAAAAGACAAAACAGAATGCAGACTATTTATAGAGAAAGTTTTATATCTCTTTTTACTTAGTATTTACTAATCATGCTTTCTCTACCCCGTGCTCAGCCATACTTCCCCACCCCCAAAGAACGTTCCCTATCCCAGGGACTGCAAATGGAGAACACACAGTTCTGGCACACAGACATGTGTCTTGCAAACACGTGTTTAAGAAGTATACTACAATCAGGAAAGAGTCTTTTTTCCCCCTCATTGTTCTTCCACACCCACCCTCTGGATTTCTTTGTTTCTACTATGGGATGAAATCCAGGTCCCACAGATTTTCTGGTCTCTTTCAGTCACAAGTTGATTTTCATTTGAGAAGTCAAAATGCCAACATCCAGTGTAACAATTAGTACTCCATATTCTTTCAAAGTGAAGCATTTTCCAGCCACACCCTCCTAACCCGAAGCTCAGAATTGCTTTAGGTTAGAGTTTCCTTTTTTCCCAACTCTGTAACTTATGAAGACAGAGAGGAAAGGGAATTAGGGGGAAGGGCACAGTTTTACCCAGCAGATAGAACTGCTTTCCTGTGTTGGTTCCTTCTAGATGCTGACTTTTTCACTAGTGAGATCCACCTACACACAGGATTTTTAGAGATCTTCTCTCTCTGGTCCTCTGACTACAATTCTTAAGGCAGATCATGCTGGTCTTCTACCTTACCACTAAGGACTTCCTCCCTCATCCCTAGTGGGATTGGTCCACTCTGCACAAGCTCTCTCTGTTAGGGTTGCTCTACACTTCCAGGCAATCATCTTAGGCAGCATCTCCTTTGAACTGACCCAGGCTGCCTTCTTTCCAAAGGTCTACTTGGCCTACAGGAGAACAGATTCCTCCTTGCCTTGATGTTGGTGGCAAAGCCCAGTGGACACTCCTCCTCGCTGACAAACAAAGATAGCATCAGCCACAGTCTCTCACCTTTACACTTTTCCTTGGACGTGATGAGAATACCAGCACACAGACACCTCTCCCTCCAAATAAGTCCTGAAGTCCTCCCTTTAGCCATCTCATTCAATATAGATGATGGTTTTTTCTAATGCCAGAGATTTCATTTTTGCACTGTTTTCCTGTATGGGTAGTCCAGCATGTAGTACATGACTTTGGCTAGCACCTTTTGCATTGTCCTTGGCCTTCACAGGTGGAACAGGGTGTACCTTGGTCTCAACAGTGGTTTTAAAGCTTGGTTTATTTGCTAACATTTAAAAATACAATGTTATTTTATTTTAAATAAATAAAATCAGCACATGACCACTATTTGCTGATACTCCAACAAAGAAAAAGAAGATGAGCTAAGAGGCTGCTGTCTCAAGGGGAAACAAGTATACCCTGAGCTGCCTCAGTCCCCACCCAATCCACCTCCCTCATTTATGGCCTCTGTTGGAATTTGAGTTTGAGACACCTTTCCTACCCCTCTCCCCATCCAAATCTTACTCTTCATCAAGGTTCATCCCAAACCTCAAGAAGCATCTTAGTATAAAAGGAAAACCACAATATTTAAATCCCACTCAACAGTCCAATGTCAGCATAATCTGTGGAGTTATCTAGCTGCCTTCAGTGTCTATTACTATTCTCTAAAATGAATATGGCAATATTAACTCATAAGATTTGTATGGAGATTTAATGAGATAACAAATACAGAGTTCTTGACAAACAACAGATGTTAGTATTTTTCTCACTCATAAAGAAAAATACATATATTCCATATTTTATTGTGTACCATCAATTAATAGGAGTTAGCTTTATCTACCCAGTTAAAGGAAAGACTGTCTTTTATTTCTGTATCCCACAAGTAGTCTAGTATAATGTTAAGTATGTAATATAGTTTCATATGCTCTGTGCAATAAGAATCAAAATATTATCCTATATATTTAGATGCCATCAAATACTATTGAGAACAAAAGCCTTGAAAGAACATGTCAACTATACCATTAGTGTATTTTATTTTTTTAATTTTTTTTAATGTTTATTTATTTTTGAGACAGAGAGAGACAGAGCATGAATGGGGGAGGGGCAGAGAGAGAGGGAGACACAGAATCGGAAGCAGGCTCCAGGCTCTGAGCCATCAGCCCAGAGCCCAACGCAAGGCTTTAACTCACGGACCACAAGATCGTGACCTGAGCTGACGTCGGACGCCCAAATGACCAAGCCACCCAGGCGCCCCCATTAGTGTATTTTAGATAATCATTCTATTTAGAAAAAAAAATTTTATGTGATTTTTATATTTTTTAAGATTTAAATATTAGTATTTTATTATATTCTTTTGTGCTATTTTTTAAATTTTAGAATGAGGGTGAGCAAGCAGGGGAGAGGGGCAGAGAGAGAGGAAGAGAGAGAGAATCCCAAGCAGGGTCCATGCTCAGTGCACAGCCCAACACAGGGCTCAGTCCCACAACCTGAGCCAAAATCAAGAGTTGGACACTCAACCAACTGAGCCACCCAGGTGCTCCAATTATTTTATATTTTTAAAATGAAAGGAAACAGTAGAAAGAAAAATGCTGAAAGTCACAAAAACTGAGATCCAGGTGTAACTCTGTCACAAACCAGCTGTATTACCACAATAGATGCTTCAGATTGAGCCATTCTATTGGGAGATATTTGAAAGCTAAAATCTATACCCAGGCCATTTTAGCTAAGGTTCTAGATATGAATTAGGTAATGCCTATGAGAAGCAGTCTCAAAGCATTTGGAATATTTGGAAGGCAAAGTTAGGAGGAACCATGTTCCTACTACTGATTTTGGCTCACAAACAAGGCCACGAGATAATTGTATTGGCTGGATTCACCTTTGCATATCCAGCCACTGGCTCTATGGATGTCTAGTGGCAGTAGGGTAGTACTGTCTACTGGCAGTAGGGTAGTCACTAATGATGGCAGCCCAGATTGTTTCTGCCTTTGAATCACAGCTGTGGCATTGAGCCTTTAACTTGCCAGTTTCATGGTGGCCCCTAACTTCCAGCTCCTACAAACATTCCTGATTTTATACACATCTATTGAATCCATATTGAATCCTTTTCTGTTTCTTCTTTTTAAGTTTATTTATTTTCAGAGAGAGAGAAAGAGAGAGAGAGAGAGAGAGAGCACAAGCAGGGGAGGGGCAGAAATGGAGGGAAGGAAAGAGAGAATCTCAAGCAGGCTCCACACTGCCAGTGTGGAGCCCAATGCAGGGCCCAAAATCATGAACTATGAGATCATGACCTGAGCGGAATTGGATACTTAACAGACTGATCCGCCCAGGAGCCCCCTTTTTCTATTTTAAATAGAAGCCTGGTTCCTGTCTTCTTCATTGAACTCTGTAATATAATCACTTTAAGAAGATCATCTCTTTTTGTTTCCTTATATGATAGATGGAGTTAGCACATGGTATTACCTCTCAGGGTTTTCAAGAAAATTAAAGTACAAAATAAAATTTGAATTAATTTTTTAAGTATTGGAAAACTCAAGTGCATCATTTTTTAACTATGGCTAACTGAACATGTATTTATCATTGTTGTCTCCTAAAACTCTTCTAACATGACAGTAAGGACATAAAAATGTTGTAAATCCCCCAGAAGGACAAACAGCATTGGAAAAAAGATAACAAGACACAAGAGAATAAACTCATAGTTTAGAAGTTTGAAATGGAGGAGTGGAAATCTTAGAGTACCAGCTAGAAACAGAAATTTCAACTTTTAACCATGAAAAGACACAAGAATTGGAGGCATTCGGCATTGCATAACTCAGAGAATCAAAGTGGGACTCAAAGTAGGGTTTTATTTGAAAGCCAAAGGAAACAGAAGGTAGATCTTCATTTTCTCCCTCAGTACCTAGCAACTACTGCTCCCACATCATTATGGAAGACTAGATATTTATTTTCTGGTGAAATTAAGCCACAGAGGTAAGAAATGTGAGTTGCTATATTTAAAAAAAGTAAACTAAGTAAAAAAGAAAAAAAACTAAATGCAAACTATATAATAAATGGTATGACCCCATCTCCTTTCTTCCCTCAGTTCTAAAATGAAGGCAACCAGATTTTAATATCCTAGACCAGAGATTAAATTATTTTCCAATAGAAAATAAATGGTTCCAGGGAAAAGACCTGTAGATACTGGCATTTTGTACCTAATTAAATGTCTAAGTACCTCCCACTCTATTATGAAGCCCACAAGTCAACAAACACTAGCTATTAACACCAAGCATCAATCAGCTTTTAGTGTCTGTCTTTTAAAATTGAGCAGACATCCTCTTTGAGGAAAGTCTTTAACAGGAAAGACAAACTGAAACAAACACACAGAAAACCGTAACTCAGTAGAAACAGCCTATTCAAGGAGAAGAAAAATTGTTAATCAACAAAAATGAACTTCAGAGCTATAAAAAGTGTTGCATGCATATGAAAAGAACAGAGTGCTACAAATAAGAATCAAAATAAGGAGGCACCTGGGTGGCTCAGTTGATTAAGTGTCTGACTCTTGATTCTTGCTCAGGTCATGATCTCAGAATAGTGAGATCAAGCCCCACATTAGGCCCCATCCTGAGTGTGGATCCTGCTTAAGATTCTCCCTCTCTCTCTCTCTCTCTCTCTCTCTCTCTCTCTCTCTCCCTCCCTCCCTCCCTCTCTGCTCCTCCCCTGTGTGTATACACACTCTCTCTTAAAAAAAAAAAAAAAAAAAGAATCAAAATAAGAATGAGGTCAGATGGAGGGATTGGTAGATATTCAAGTTTTTTTAAATTATTTTTAAAGCAAAAGTGGATGAGAGGAGAGGAAATATAAGAAAATTTGAGGCTTAATCCAGAAGGAGCAACATAAAAATCCCAGAAACAATAAATGAAAAAAATGAAAGGAAGAAAATTATCAAATTAAAAATGGAGAAACTTTCCAAAAACTGAAGGGCATGGCTGCATTTCTAGATTGAAAGGAAAAACCAACGCCCCAGTACAAAATTTTCACACCAATGTTATTATCATGAAATTTCAGAAGAAAAAGGAATAAACAGAAATTCCTGATTCATGAGGTTTGGAGAGAACATCACATGAAAAGATCAGAGCTAAATGGCACCAACCCTCTTGATAGCAGTACTAAAGCTAAAAGACAATGAAGCAATATTTTTAAAATTATGAGAAAAAGTAATTGTTAACATATGATTTCAGAGTCAATCAAGTCAATTCTATATCAAAACAGAATAAATACATTAATGAATATATTTCTCAAGTGCTCTATTTCAGAAAGTTATTAGAGAAGATCATTCCTTAAATGAGTGTAAACCAAAAAAGCATGGGATCCAGGAAACAAGAGACCCATTCATTAGGGTATTGAAGGAATTTCCCAGAATGAAGACAAAGGGCGATCCCAGGGTCATCTGTGCCTTAGGCTTGGAGAACCCCAGATGGAGCTGAGGACAAAGGCTGGAAGGACAGTGTCTCCAAGGAAAAGAGCAGGACAGAAAAAGCACATGATGTGCTTGGAAATGTGGGAAATATATTGAAGGGTATTTTACAATTCTTTTTCTGAATTTGGAAAGAATTAGTGATAGGTATGCAGTAATTAAGGCCAACAAAGAATTAAAATGAGATATTTACTAACTCCAGGAAAAACAAGGGGGCTGTACTCTACAGTAAATATATTGATATTCCATTTCTTGGCTCAGAAGTGAAGGCAATTCAGTCATAAGATGATAAATACCAAATATTGATTCACTGGAAAGGTAACAAAACTACTTTGGGAGAATGGGGGAGGGTAACTCAAGAGGGCCATCGTTAGAGCTTGGTCTAAGTGCTAAATTTTCAGCCACTGTTATATGAAGGCAGTAGATATGCTTAAAATCAATAAATCAAGAACCAACTACACTGAGTTATCATCTTGAAATATAGATAATTTATAGGAAGAAAGAATTAAAAGATAAAGTTGATGTCTCAGGAAGCAGACCTAGATAGTGCCAAGAATTAGGGGAAAATAAACTATTGTCATTGTCACATGGTACTATTTTATTAGTGTAATAAAAATGAGAATTAACTTTTGAAATTAAAATTGTTATAGAATGTATAGGATTAGTACCAAGGAAGCCAAATTTATATTTCTTTAAAGACCCAGTCAAAGCATATGACTGTCAATTTCAGACATTCAGGTACATCTTTGATGCCCTATTAATAGGAATCATGTAGTCTCAGATCATATTCAAGCCAATTTTCAAAGAGAGGGAAATCAAGAGAAATCTCTAGGAGCTAAGAAAGAAATTCAATTTACCAACAATAAAATGCATAGTATTACCTAGGGAATATCCCACCAAGGATCCAAGGATGCAAAGATTATTTGGGCATAAGCATAGGCCTAGTAGCAAACTTCAAATAAGATCAACCCTGCAATGCTAAATAGGAAATTCAACAAACATTTCAGAAGAGTAATTGTTAAATATCCACATAATCCATGTATAATTATCCCAAATTAGTTTGTTGCACAAAAACAGAAGGTTCAATTTCCTGGAAAAAAAACTAGATGTAAAATATATCTACAAGTGACCTTTACATTAAAGTTTTATAATCCATTAATACTAAGACCCACAAATTCTGTGTATAGTGACACTGTGACAAAAATCAAAGGAAACCATGACTTTCACTTCTCTTTCTGCCCGATCAGCACTTGTATGTGGTACTGAATGGCAGTTGCACTTACACCAAAGTGCGTGTCTAAGTATCATCATTTTGTGTGACTGTTTTATAAAATTTCAACCAAGACAAGCTTCACTCTTGGTATTACAGTCATCAAAGAAAGGGATAATTGCTTGCTTAGTGTGTGCAGATTGCAAAATGGTTTGTATCTCAAGAAGGAACTTAAAGTCTGAATTATTTAGGTCAACTAAAGCTACTATTAATGCAAACAGAGCAAAAACCCTTATGTAGTAAAACAATCTCCATATCCTTGTGATTAAAACCATATTTCACAATAGTCCTTCATTGCATACATGGCCTATTGCTACTGCTGCACACATTGAAATGTGTCGTAAATACTACAAATGGTAAAATTTCAGTCACTGAAGAAAAGTGAAGGAAAAGCCGTTATGTGTTCTCATGACACTTGTAAGGTTCAAGTGTAAAAGAGGATTGAATTTCCTTAACCAAACACAGTCTCATTATTTTCCAAAGCCAATTTTTACTGTTGTATGGCAATATTTAAAAGGCTGTTGTCAAGGAAAAGCATCCTAAAATTAGAACTGCGAGCTTTGTTTTCTTTGCAGGAATGGCCACACTCCTAATGGCCTCTTCTGTTTTGAAGAGAAAGCCTAATAACGAAAGGTAAAAGATTTCACAGGGGGCTTCTATAAACAGGAGAAGAATAAAACTTACCAGATATCATTTTCACAAACTGTATTTCTTGTATAAGCTTGTCTATACATAATATGTGTCTATTTTATCATTCTGGGTCTTTGAAAAGAACAAAAGTTCACTGACCCTGGTATGTCATTCTAGAAGTTCATTATCTATCTCCTTCTCTACCTCCAATCTGTTGACCTTATCCACTTTTTCACTGTCCATCATTCCCCCATATTCTCATCTCTCCCCTCACCTTAAACCTTAAAGAGGCCCTCAGCCCTGCTATCCCCTTCTTTATCCATGGCACTGGTATTTCCTGGCAAAATATGAACTCTGTAAACCCAGTTCTGCATCTGCTCTGCGCCTACATGGAAGCGGCTGAACTGAATGTAGCAGGAAAAAAGCACCCAGGGATGCAAACCGATCTCACTTTAAATATGTGATCGAGATGGATACTCAGCACTGCCCACCAGTTCCACTGCATTTCCTTAGTCACACTCCTTGCTGAGCTGACTGTTTCACACCTTCTCCTCAAATCTCCACTCCCTCTCTCCCCTCCTCCTCTCTACAAATAGTCTCTTATTTCACTGAGAAAATAAAAGTAACCAAAGGGATCATCACCAAGTTTTCACCTGCCTACTTGCAAATGTTCCCAAACATTCTGCTTCCCTCCTGTTACCATGGATGAGCCATCCATGCTCCTAGATCTGGTCTCTGCACTCAAGCAGTCCTTACCTCTCACCTATTCAAGGGGATGGAGATCCTCCTCTCTCTCTCTCTTTCTCTGTGTTGATTTTTTCATTCCCTACAGTATCACTCCTGTCATCATTTCTCATCAGGATTCTCCAATAATATCCCCCACAGTAATAAACTCCTTTAGTCTCAAAGGGTAAAGGAGCCATTGCTTTATCTCTAGGGTCTCCTTTATAGAAAATTAAAGAGTTAGCTGTATATACTGCTCCTACTTCTTCACCTTCAGTCCTCTCTCTACCCACTTCTATAAGGATTTTTGTTCTTTCATTGGAACAATGATTGGAATGTTTTTGCTTCATTGGGAGTATTTTTCCAAGATTGCCAAAGACCCCCACAATGCAAAAACCAATGGTCAATGCACAATCCAATGCACATGATGGCTCAGCAACATTGGACACTTGACATTTGCCATTCTTGTAAAGTAGTCATCTTAGGCTTCCAGGATGCCACAGCACACTGGCCACTCCTCCTTCTCTTTCCCTGACTTATCTTCCCAAGCTCTAAATGTTGGGGTACTTGAGGGTTCAGCCCTGAGTCTCATCTCATTTATACCCTTTTTAACTCCCTACATATCATCTAGTTCCATGATTTTAAATATATTTGTATATTGATGACTCACAAATTTATATCTTCTGCCTTGAACTCTCATCTGTCCAGCTGTCTATATGTTTGTAAGGCCACTTGAATGTCTAATAGGCTTCTCAAAATTCATGGATCCAAAAGAGCTTTTTATTTTCACCACCATCTTCCCCATTTCAGGAAATGATAAAGGTTAATATTCCCTTACCCACAGCTGTGAAACTCTGAAAGTTCTCAACACCAAACATTTTCATTTGGCAGTAAAACCTGACCTGACTTGAACTCATTTGGAAGCAAAACCTGACTTGAACTAGTGGAGGCCATTTATTGTCTTTATTTAAGTGAATACTTGTATGTTTTGTTACAGAAATATCCATTGGGAGCTACCCTAGACCCCTCTGGGAATAATTAGTAAATTTTGGGATAGGTACCTTGTTACCTTTCTGAAATCTGAGTTAAGAATTTGGTAACATTTAAACCCAAGGGTTTCAAATAAGGGACTGTAAACCCATTTGTTCAGGATCTGTCTCTCTCTCTCACTCTCTTACACACACATGCACACACACACTAAAACAAGGCATTAAGCCTCATTTTTTTCATTCCGCACACTCCCACATCCAATTCATGAGTTCTATCAGCTTTAATTTTAAGTATGTCCTAAATCTGAACACTTATCATCTCCATAAGTACGAATGTTGCCATGGACAACTGCCTTAGCCTCCTAATACATCCTCCTAATTCTAATCTTATCTTCCCTGTTCCCCATCTTGTCAGTGTTAGCTTCCACAAAATGACCAGAGAAGCCTTCTCTTTTTTTTTTTTAAATCTAAGGTATATAACCTGTTGATTTGATACATTTATAAAATACAGTTATAATTATAAACTTAAATTTATGTATAAATAATTACCACTATAGCATTAGCTACCACCTCCATCTCTCCACATAGTTACCATTTCATTTTTGTAGTGAGAACACTTAAGATCTGCTCTGTTAGCAAAATTCAAGAAATGATACAGTATTATTAGCTGTACATTAGATTCCCCAAACTTGTTAACCTTATAACTGGAAGCTTGTATCCTTGGACCAAAATCTCCACATTTCCCCCACCCTGCAACCCCTGGTAACCACCATTCTACTCTCTGTTTAGAGAAGTCTTGTCCAAACATAGGTCAGATCCTCCACCGTGCTGCTCCAAAGCTCCAAAGACTTCCTACCAGGCTGAAAATAAAATCCTAATGTCTTATCATGACCTGTTAGGTCTTAGATGATCTGCCTTTTGCCTTTATCTCCTTTCTCAAGTCTTTCACGCTCTCCTTCACTCACTGTGCTCCAGCCCTCCTGGTCTTGTTTTCCTCAAACATATCACATGCACCCTGCCTGACGGGCTGTGTGCTCTTGCTTCCCTGTGTCTGGGATGCTATTGCTTTGGGCCTTGGTGCAGCTCAGTCCTCACTTCATTAAATCCCTCTCTACCAGCTGCTATTGCGGAAAGCCCTTCCTCGACAGCTCTTCTAAAACAGCAACTTCTGAACCTCCCAGACACTTTGTCACCTTACCCTGTTTGCTTTTATTAAAATTACATTGCATGTTTATTTGTTTGCTTGTTTATTATCCACCCTACCATCCAAAGGTAACTCCATGAAGGGAGAGATCAAGGGAGGGATCTTGACTCTATTATTTATCATTGTATCCATGGTGCCTAGAATAATGCTGGAGCTCCCTATGTACCCAGTGATGAACGTTCATTGAATGAACAAATAAAGTAAGTTGTATTAGTAAGTCCACTGAGTTGGGTTAATCAAATGATGTTAGTCCTACTTTCCAAAGTATCTCAATATTTTTACAAGTGTCAGTATAGTCCTGATTAGCTTAAGCTGCAACTTTATTTCTGATGACTCCCATTCTTAAGATAGTTCTCATCAGTGGCTAAGACTTGATTTACACTGTGTAAATTAGTGTTTACTTTTTTACTCACAAGACATATACTTAACAAAATGATCTGAATTTATTGAGGACATTTTTTTATTTCCTTATTTCTGAACTAAACACTTCCTCTTTCTAGGGAATCTAAGTTTGCCTGGAAATAGGTTCCCACTTCCAAAGTGCTCTCAAGTGATTCCATCATATTTCTTGTTTTCCAAGTGCTATAGCTATCAGTAAATTAACCAAATTGTCTAAAATAAGAAGTAAACATTAACTATTTTAGCATAGAATAAGAAATCAAAGAAATACAATAAAGGTAGACATGAAATACTTTTTAGCATTGCATATGGTCATTTTTTATCTAGAAAAGTAAAACAGTTTCTGGTAAGAAATAAGAAAATTTGGGGACACCTGGGTGGCTCAGTGGGTTGAGTGTCCAACTTCAGCTCAGGTCATGATCTCATGGTTTGCCAGTTCAAGCCCCACATCAGGCTGGCTGCTGTCAGCGCAGAGCCCGCTTGGGATCCTCTGTCCCCTTCTGTCTCTTCCCCTCTCCCCATTCACATGTTCTCTGTGTCTCAAAAAAAAAAATTTTTTTTTAAAGAAAATTTGTTATAATGCCTCCTGTAAAATTGAGGGAAAGTATATACAATAAAGTCATTTGGGGACTAATGCCAAGAAATCTTTTAAACTGGATATTAGTATTTTGGTTGTGAATTTCATTTTGGAACATTCAGTCAATAAGCATTATGTTATCTCTCCTTAGCCCACGACTCCACTGTGGATAGATGGGTAGTCTTTACAGAGGCATCTTTTGATACATATTTTATAAATATTTATCCCTTATTGAAATATGATTCACATGACATGATGAAGTCAAAGAACAAAAATATTAAACAACAGTTTGAAAATGATGACTTTAGTTCAAACTTCATCACACACCTTGACTTTGTGTCTGGTAAAAATAAAACTCAAGATCTGTTAAAATTGCACAATCACATCATGAAATGTCAAAACTACTTTTCTTTGCAAGTTTCTCTGTGAGGCTCTGTACAAACAGAGGATTAGTTAGTCTTCAACTCAGTAGTGGACAAATAGCTGGAAGCTAATATGAAGTATTTAGCCTGATGGCCTCTAAGTTCAGTCAGCTTATATCCTTCTGTCTGACTCACTACGGTTTGGAAACTTCAGCAGGCAATTAATTCTCCCAGGATAAATGGGTCTTCACTCACCCAGAATTCCCTGGGCTTCAAGGTCACATGAGGCCAGAACATTCACTCATGACTACAAGATATTCTCAACATAATCCTAGTTATTCAACCACATAATGAAAGAGAAATTTGAGTTTTACTAGTATGAGTGGTATAGAACTTAGGAAATTAAATTCTTGCAGCAGTCATTCAATTATTCAGTCAATGTTTGAATCTCTTCTGCCTCCTACCCATCATATAGTTACCCAGAGTCAAATTTAATCTCATATTTGGGAGAGAAATGGGCAAAAACAAGCATACTGTCTTACACATAGTTGAGCCACAGAAGAAATTTACAATAACAGCTACCATTTTTAGATGTTTATTATACGCCAGACACAGGGTCTGTGTACTTTGCATTATTTTTACCCCTCACAACAATCCTCTGAGATAATAAGTTCCTTTTTATAAGGTTTCTCTTTGCTGTTTTTGTTTTTATCTGTGATGTAGTCACATCCCCAGTATTTTCTACTGGTCAGGTTCTGATACCTCATTCTCTTCCTTTCTCCAGAAACAGTTTAAATACCCTCCAAAAAAGTTTCTTGATCTTCCAGACTGAATTAATGTTGCTGCTGAACTACAGCTTTACTAGCTACATCATTCAAATGTCAAGTTGTTGCATATTGCCTATTGTTATTTTTTTATATTGAAACATTTTTCAGTTCTTACTTCTTGCAATATACTATGCTGGGCACTGAGGATATAATAATAAGCAGATGCATTCCACCTTTTTCCTCTTGTTACCTCGAGAAGAGGAAGAGAAGGATTACCTAAAATGCAGAACAATTAATGGACAGTAACAATAATACATGAAATGCAAATAGAGTATCTAGAAGGGTCACCTAATCTAGTCTCAGATAATCATGAATATTGTTTCTCTGACTTTAATGATATTCTGATCGGGCTCCAACTTTCCCACCTGGTCTTTGAGAAATTCAGCTTCAATATGCTTACAGTCTCATAGATACTTCTTTTCACCAGCCTATAATTCCTTTTTCATTCAGTTTAAATTCAAAATCTTCTCTCCACAAACCCCTTTGTCATGTTTTTTAAGAGAAGATTTTGCCAGGCACTGTTCTCTTCACCAATAAGACTTTTGGCTTACGAAAGTTAAAGACTTCTGTTTTACAGAATTTAAAGCTGTTACTCCATCTTTAAACCAAAGGAGTCAACTAAATTTTTATTTTAATTCACAGAAAAATTGATAAACATTGGTAATAGATGAACCAATGGTATATGTCAGTTTTGAATAGACAACTACTTTATATAAACCATTAATTGTGAAGACAAAGCAATATAGAGCTCCAAAAACAAATGTCAAGGTTATTTCTTTAGTATTTTCAAGACGATTGCTTAAGGAAGAACAAGGGAAGGAAAACAAAAATTTTACCAGATTGTTTTCTTATCAATTCTGTATGGTAAGAAAGGATATGTCATGAAAGAAAAGTTGAATAAAAAATGAAAAAAAATGAAAATTTATACAGAATTTCAAATTAAGTTCTTAAAAAATTTATAACATATCATGTTATTATATTTGGTTATGCATTGTCTGCCCACAAAATAGAGGTAACAAAATAAACAACCATTTCACATATGTGACTTTCTCAGATGAACACCCTAAAAATTAGCTATGCTTATCCAATGTAGCTAAGTGATACATATCCCACCCAAATTAGCTCTTGGCTGCCACATTATTCATATACTACTTACCTGGTTTCCACAATTTATACCCCCTACTGCTTTGGTTCCATCCCTCTCTCTCTCTCTCTTTTTTTTTTCTATCACTTACTCCTTTGACCCAATCAAAAATTAGCAAATGTTTCAGAGCTTATGAATGTAAAAACTGAGGTCACGTTTTTCTTACCCTCCCCTATGTAGGTAAAGATAACTTATACTGGAGTGATTCACATAGTAGAAGAAATATGTAGGTAAGGAGGAACAAGATGGAAAATCACTTTCTCCTTTTTCATTGTGGTTGCAAAGAAGAGGCCTAGAAGAGTAGAAACTGGGCCTTCCCATGCCCTGCATGACCTGTTGTCAGGGCAACAGGATGTGTGGGGAGCCCTGGCCTTCCCAGTGCCTGTTGCCAGGGTAACAGGATATGAACCATCTTTCCTTATGCAACCAGGCAGTTTCCTTGCCTTATTCTACGATTCTACGTTTCTCTTCTATTTGATGGGAAATTACATTTGTTCACAGAAACCTAAGAGGAACACAACTTTAGCACAGAGGTCATTGACAAATCATGTATTGGAAGAAATATTGTAAGTAGGGACATGCAATTGATATTGTTGTTGGTGGAAATAAGTGGAAGAGAGTTTTATCGAACTGATTTTCTGAAAATAGAGACTTCAATTTTTATTTTCATAATCTTTTCATTGGATCAGAGAAGTAAATGATAGGAGATGATGAGATGGAAAAAAGTAGAGTAGTAGTGGGAAAAAAAACTGTGAAAACCAGAGAAGAATTATCTGAAACATTTAGAAGCCAATAGCTTAATTTTGAGTGTATATCAGTTGGCAGTTTTTGTGCAACAAACCATCTTGCAGCTAGTGGCCAAAAACAATAAACATTTATTATTTCCTTATGACTTTGAGTAAGTTAGACAGTCCCAGGTGACTTCACTCACATGTCTGGTAGTTAATGGTTTGGTTGCTTTAAGAGGGGACTCAACTGTAATGGTTTATATCTGCTTCACATGCTCATCCTTCAGTAAGCTCGACCAGCCTGGTATAAGAGTTCCAAAGAATGGCAAACGAGAGTATACTCCAATGCATAAGCCCTTTCCAAATCTTTACTTGTGTCACATTTGCTAAGATCCCACTGGCCAAAGCAAGTTGTATGGCCAAGCTCAGAGTCAGTATGGGAGGGATGATCCAAGAGTGGTTATTGGAAGTCACAAATTGGGCCATATTGCAACTGTGAACAAAAGCATGGAAGAATTTCTGGGAAATAGCTCTTTGGAAAATTTGAGATATTAAGGCAGCGATTTGCTAGAGGATGAAATATTAAGAGAGTCACATTTATAAAGACACTTTTTTAGTTAGTACCAGTTGGGTGTACTAGAGATTTTGAGAGCTCTAAAGGTTAGAAAGGAGGTCCTTAACTCCTCTAATAACCGTCTCCAAATGCAGTCTAAAAAGAATGAGAAAAATGTTGTGTGCCTTTACATAGTTTATGTTCTCTGTGGGGAATGAAACAGAATAAACTCCATTTAGATGATTTTTCTAAAATAAACAAAAAGAGAAAAGATTCAGCTCACTTTACTTCAGGAAAGAACTTTATTATATGCATGAAATCCTTTATAACAAGAAGAAGCAGCATAGCAAGAATTAAATACCTAGGTTTATTTTTTGAGAGAGACAGAACACACAAGCACGCATGCATAAGCAGGGGAGGGTTGGAGGTGGAGAGAGAAAGAGAGAGAGAGAGAGAGAGAGAGAGAGAGAGAGAGAGAATGAATCTCAAGTAGGCTCTACACCCAACACAGAACCCAACACCAGGCTTGATCTCATGACACTGAGATCATGACCTGAGCTGAAATCAAGAGTCGGATGCTTAACTGACTGAACCACCCAAGAACTCTATAAAATACTTATAACCTATTTTAATCAACAAAACCCCTGGCTTTATTCTTATTTATAAATGAAAATCTTCAGAGACAGACACCCAGATATCTCTACTACGTAGACATAGAGTCGTTTGTTTTTCTCTGTTGTTTGGGATATCAAAGGCCAAATAAATTAAAATAATTTTATAAGTGTCCAAGCTCTGAAGGGACAAGATGATTTAGGAAAAGTCAAATTCCTTTGAAGATACTAGCTAGGATCATTGTTAAAATAAGCTGATTAAAGAGGTAATGGTTGTACATGCCTAAGAGAAGGAGAGAAATAGAACCAGGGAGTTTCTGACATCTAAAGCATTTGCCAAGTGATAACTCCCCTTGGAGTATGCAAAACTAGGCAAACAGATGGCAGGATTGTGGAAAAATCAAAACAAGAGAATAGTTTTTAATTCCTGAAATGTCAGGTTTTATAGTGAGTCTGAGTGTTAATGGAATTATCTAAGTCAGTGTTGTTTGGAAGAGGTATGGGCTTAGGAATCTGGCCTTCCCCTTACTACCCAGGACACATTGATCAAGTCATTTAATGTCTTTTGAGGCTCAGTTTTCTCATCAGAAAAACTGGGAATAATTGTGCTGAACCACACAGATCAAAAGAAAAATCTTTTAGAAATTATAAAGCAAAAAAATTATAAAATATGATTAATACTATGATTCAATTATGAGTTTGAGCTAACTAAGGAATATGATTAATGCCCAAGTTGTTCAGTATTTTCTTATCCTGCCCCAAAGGCAGTTTATTTTGAACCAAGTCTTAGAAAGTTCACCTTTTTTAATGAATATAGTATTTTTGTCAAATTGGCTTACATACAACACCCAGTGCTCATCCCAACAAGTGCCCTCCTCAATGTCCATCACCCATTTTCCCTCTCGCCCACCCCGCCCCACCCACCCTCATTTTGTTCTCTGTATTTAAGAGTCTCTTGTGGTTTGCCTCCCTCCCTCTCTGTATGTATCTGTTTTTTTCCACCTTCCCTTCCCCCATGGTTTTCTGTTCAGTTTCTCAAGATCCACATATGCGTGAAAACATATGATATCTGTCCTTCTCTGACTGACTTATTTCCCTCAGCATGATACCTTCCAGTTCCATCCACATTGCTGCAAATGGCAGGATTTCATTCTTTCTCATTGCCAAGTAGTATTCCATTGAATATATAAACCACATCTTCTTTATTCATTCATTAGTTGATGGACATTTAGGCTCTTTCCATAATTTGGCAATTGTTGAAAGTGCTTATAAACATCGGGGTACATGTGCCACTATGAATCTAATACAAAATCTATTTTGATTTTCTTCTAAATCATCAAGCACCTGACTCATACAAAACTGCAAGAATCCTTTGATCTTCCACTCTTATGCAGAGTTTAATTATGGCTGACCTCTGTTTTCTTGAACACTATGAACACTGTATGAACACTTTCTTGAACACTATGAACACTTGAAGCCTATGAACACTGTACTTAGGACTTTACTATTTTTTCATGCCTTAATATAAGCATATCTGAGTAGCTATAAATAAAAAAAAATTTACCTAGAAGAAATGATCTGCGTTGAGCATTTTCTAGGCCTGTTTGGTAAAAATTTATGTTTTTAATTATTTTATAAAATGTAAAATAAAATACAATATCTTTAAACAACTCAGGAAACTGTAGTTTAAAGAAGAAACCAAAAAAGTCATAATGTTTCATTTATATGCCTCTCATGACCTATTATCACTTTTATGTGCTTCTTTGACAATAAATAATCATGCCTAATACTTGCTCAGACCAGATATTTGCAATACTGTGATTCTCATGAGCCTTTAACATTATCATCTGTTTAATGATGTTAGTGAACAGTCCCTTTCCTATCCAAAAGGCTTATAGCACAGACCTTTTGGATGGGAATCAGACTTGCTCAAATATTTACATTTGATTAGCTGATTGAAATATATTAGAATAAGGGACAAAATCTAATACTATAATGGTAATTTTGTATTTTCTAAAATGAATCAGCAAAAGGAAGGACTATGGGACATGACAGTAATTACTTGGAAGTCAAATCCATTGAGAACCAGACTGGGATAACAAAAGACCTAAAGAATGATTTTCAAGCCAGAGTGACTCAGGAAATCAGATTGGCCCTGGTTTATACATGATTATAGAGCCCTAAAATCAATTCTAAGTCCACCACATGACACTGAATAAAGGGTGCTGAATCCATCAAGGCAATTCTATAGGTGAAACTCCAAGGCTAGCCCACTTCTCTTCATCAGCTCTCTCTCCTTACACACCCATCACTCCTTCCCCAAGGAAATGTAAATCCTTGAGTATAAAAGCCTGGGAATCTTGGCAAGAGCACCTCCACTGAACTAATAGAAGGTCTTCTTTTCTCATCTAACAACCTCACTCTCTCCACAGATTCTGACGAGAAAATTACTTTAAAAAAAAATAGAATTCTGCTTTTCCATATAATATTAGTAATAATAATGATAACAGCTAGAATTCTTGAATTCTGGACACTGTTCTAAGATGTTCATAAGATTCATTCACTTAATATTTTTAATATCTAGGAGATACATAATGATATCATTCCCACTTTACAGATACGAAACCTAAGGCATCAAAAAATCAATCAACTTAGAGAAGATCATATAGCTGTTAAATAGCAGAGTTTATATACACATAAGAATGGTTAAGATTATGGAAATATTAATAACTACAGTGTTTTGAGAAGGTTACTGTGTGCCAGGTATTGTGCTATTTCTTTTTTAAAAAAATTTTTTAACGTTTATTCATTTTTGAGAGAGAGAACTAAGCGTGAGCTGGGGAGGAGCGAAGAGGTGGGGAGACAGAATCCAAAGCAGACTCCAGGCTCTGAGCTGTCAGCACAGAGCCTGACATGGGGCTTGAATTCATTGACCATGAGATCATGACCTGAGCCTAGCCGAAGTCGGATTCTTAACCAACTGAGCCACCCAGGTGCCCCTATATTTCTGCTTTTTAATATTTATTTTGAGAGAGAGAGCCCATGCATGCATGTGTGCAAGCAGGAGGAAGGGCAGAGAGAGAAGGAGAGAGAGAAGGAGAGAGAGAATTCCAAGCGGACTCCTTGCTGTCAGCTGAGATCTCCATACAGAGCTCAATCTCACGAATGGTGAGACCACGACCTGAGCCAAAATCAAAAGTCAGGTCTGGGGCGCCTGGGTGGCTCAGTTGGTCAAGCGTCCAATTTCACCTCAGGTCATGATATCATGGTTTGTGAGTTGGAGCCCTGCGTCAGGCTCTGTGCTGACAGGTCAGAACCTGGAGCCTGCTTCAGATTCTGTGTCTATCTCTCGGCCCCTCCCCTGCTCATGCTCTATGTCTGTCTCTCAATAATAAATAAATGTTAAAAAAAATTTTTTTAAGTCAGATGCTCAACCCCTGTGCTATATTTCTTATACACATTATTTTATTTAATTTGCACTACCTTGATTTGGGCAATATGCAGATACCCAGATCCAAATGCTTCCCTTTCAAGTGGAAAAACCTTCACCTGAAAAAGCCTTTCAGGCCTCCCTTTGCCACTTTTCACATTCTTTCACAAAGGAGGAAGAGCACTTGGTTGGTGAATTGTGAATAAAGAATTAGACCTGGGGGTGCAAGCTATCCTTTTCAGAGAGTGAGGAAGGGATATTCTGCTTATACAAATCACAGTCTCATCTGTGAAAGCACATTTAGGAGGGCAGACTTTGCCCCTGCTGAGGAGAGGTGTTATTCATAAACCCCACCCCCACCCCAAGATCTCATGAGGTTTTGTCTATGTCTCAGCTGAAAAGGCACCTTCTAAGATAGATCATTCCTAACCAAAATACTTTCCCAAGTAACTCTTGTGCATTTTCTTAAGGTCACTTCTTACTCTATATTAACTTATTTTTTTTTTTATAATTCACCTTTTTGATGTTTGTTTCCTCTACTAAATTGTAGGCTCATCTACCTAAACTAGTGCCTGACACAGTACACAACCAGTGGGTATTTACTGAATGAGTGAACGAATCAAATAATTGGATTTTACAAATAAAGAAAGTAAAGTTTAGAAAAGTTAATACATTTTCCATGATCACACAGCTAAAGGACAGATGGTATTAGAAAATACCTGACTGATTCCACAGTTCAGTTTTTAATCTCTAAGGTATTTTACCTCAATGATATCTATTCTATAAATATAACATAATATTATATAAGGACTGAGCCTTACAATGAGATTATATTTATACACCGGAATAGGTTTTTTTGAGGTGGTTTTCTTTATTTTTATAACTAAAGGACACACTTTTAAGCTGACTTTTCTGATAAAACCATCAAAACTATCATATACTCAACAATGTGAGAAAAGAAATTAAGATTTATCAACAATTTCCAAAAAAGAGCATAAACATTCTTCTTTGACATCTGAAACGAATCTACTATAAGCTCTCAATATCAGAGCTTTGTCAGAAAATTGGTGGTCTAGGCATATAAACCAGGTTTAGATGGAAGACAGGGAGTTATTTAATGGCTAAAGATAAAGAGCATCTACTCCAGTTCTCCATAGACTGGCCAAGACTGGCTTCACCCTAAGCATCCTGTCTGTGTGAGAAAGTGTGTGTTCGGGGGTAGTGGTAGGGGAGAGGGTAAGAATATAAAAATGGTCATGTTGATTCAGCACTCTGTTACTCTATTACAGAAGGAATGTATTAGTTTCTTACTGCTGCTGCATCATATTTAGCACAAACTTAGTAGCTTGAAACAACACAAACATATTATCTCCAGTTCTGTAGGTCAGAAATTTGAGGCAAGTTTCACTGGGCTAAAATCACAGTTTTGGCAAAGCTGCATTCTTTTTGGAGGCTTAGAGAAGAATCCGTTTTTTACTTTTGCAAGCCTCTAGAGGTTGCCCACATACCTTGCCTCCTAGTCTGCTTCCTCCATCTTCATCATTGACCAAGACAAGTTGAGTCTTCCTCACATCAGAGCATTGTGACCTCTTCTTCTCCCTCCCTCTTCCACTTTTAAGAACCGTTGTGATTACATTTGGCCCAGCTGGATAATGCAGTCTCATCTCCATATTTTAAGGTCAGCTGACTAGCAACCTTAATTCCATCTGCTACCTTACTTCCCCTTTGACAGATTCACAGATTCTAGGGATTAGGACATGGACATGTCTAGGGGGCAGTTCTTCTGTCTACCACAAAGCTCATGGACTAAGTTTTCAGAAGCACGACTCTGCATCCTTTTCTGTGATCTTTCTTGGTAACTATTCTGAGGATGTCTTCTTTTGTGCTTTGAAAGTAAGATGAATAAAAGCTTTACAGGTAGATGAATCTGTATTTAAATGCAAGCTTCGCCAGACACTAGCTATTTAACCAACTTAGGATAATTACTTTTTGAAATCATTGGAAAAGTAAGTAAGCATACAGATGTTATATTTGGAAAGTTCTGACAACTAGTAGATGATAAGCAAATATTACTTTCTCCCGTCTTCTCCATCCCTATTCTATCTGTGAATCTATCTCTACTCCTCCAACCTGACCTTAGGCCCTATTTTGGCAACCTGACTGATCCTCCAACTTTGAAGTCAGAACCACTGTAAGATTCCAAATTTTATTCATTCATTGATTCATTGAAAAGGATTTATTGCATGATCTACCACATTCCAGGTATTGTGTTAGGTGCTGGTGATCCAAAAGCAAACACAATGAACATAATTCGTGCCCTCAGGAACTTGTGGTCCAGTAGTGAAGGTAGATTTTGTTATGAAAAGGGAAGTCCAGGTTCTTTTATGAGCCAAATATAGGAAACTGACCTAGTGTGAAGGATCAAGAAGGATTTCCTTTGCAAGTGAAATTTAAGACAAGATCTTTGAGCATTTCTTAATAGTGTTCCTTAGTAGCATTGTGAGTAGGATAATTCTTCCTGAAAAAGGAATTTCCCAAGCTCTGGAGGACATTTATCATGCCTGAACCCTGCTGCCCACTGAATACAGAAACATCCTCAGGCACTGCAATAACCAGAAGCATCCCCACACATCTCTAAAAACATCACAGGGAACAAAAGCAGCTCTGGCTGAGAGAGGAGAAAGGAGTGGCTCCCTTGGGAAGAGAGAACAAAATGAGTAAATGCAGATGGGTGGTACGCAATGTTTCTTTGGGACAACCTTGAAGCTGATTGGGAGGTGGCCACAGAAGGAGAGGTATGAAAAGAGGTTCCAAATGTGGAGCAGGTACAGGGTGAAGGATGCTAAACTTTTAAGGGAAGGTACTAGAAGGCAGGATAGTAAAAGGATCAGATCTGCTAATCTATAATGCTGCTTTATCCTAAAGTATAATTCCAGTTTGGGAATATGGTGCTAATAGCTCCTGTCACTTTACCTGTTTTGCCAATTTTCATTCTAAATATGTATTTCTGCTACATCTTCTTGGTGATAAGGGTTTGGGCAAGTGCATCTGAGAGTTGTTCAACACACTGCCCTCTTTAATTACAGTTACTTTAAATTAGCTATAGGGTTATTACACATTTCCTCCTTTCTCCTGCACTCTCTTCTTCTCTATATTTTATGCTTCCATTACTGATGATTGTGTTTACCACCCATCAGAGGAAAAAAGAAAAAAAAGCAGCTTAGGTCTTTCAACTGTTGCATTCACAATTCCACATCTTAATATCTGGACACTTGTCAAGATACGGAGGTAAGCATCTATATGTGCAAAATTAATTCTCAAATATTAAGTTAGTTTAGTGGCACCTGGGTGGCTCATTAGGTTCAGCCTCTACCCTCAGCCCAGGCCATGATCTCTGGTTCACAAATTAGAGCCCTGCATTGGGCTCTGTGCTGACAGCTCAGAGCCTGGAGCCTGCTTCAGATTCTGTGTCTCCCTCTCTCTCTGCCCCTCCCCTGCTCATGCTTTGTCTCTCTCTGTCCTCAAAAATAAATGAAAACATTTTTAAAAATAAAAAATAAGTAAAAAAAATGTTAAGTCCGTTTCTAACTGTAAAATTCTCACAGGTTCTAGTCCTACATTTATAAAAGCTTAAAGGATTGGCAATAATTACTATGAAGTAATGAGTCTTAGATTTTTGTCAATAGTTTGTAGTTTTAAGTAGTTTAAACTTTCCTCCCTTCTGTTGAACAACTGGAAAAGGTAACACTCTGAATAAGTTTTTGTTATAATGTCATGTTCACTGGAATTTCTAGTTGATCACAGTTTTCTGGAAAGGCTGTCGCCCCTTGCATTAAACTCTTAGAACAGTGGCATTGACTGGAAAGAGGAGTACCAATGTCTTAAAATGTTTTTTCTGGGGCATCTGAGTGGCTCAGTTTGTTAGGTGTCTGACTTTGTTTCAGCTCAGGTTATGATGTTGAAGTTTGTGGGTTTGAGCCCCGCATCAGGTTCCATGCTTGCATGGAAAATTTTTTAAATATGTTTTTTTTCTTTTAAATCCACAGCTGTGGAGCAATTTTACATTAAAAATAACAATGAAAAAGTACCATGACACAGAGAACAGAATTCCTTCTAAAATTGGAGGGGAAACTGCATAAATGAAAACATAATCAAAATCTTCAAATCAGTGTTCCTCATGAGAATCAATAAACTTAACAGTCTTTGCAAAGACTAGTGTTAGAAAAATGTCCTTAGTTTGCAGGAATTAGTACAGGTCCCAGAGTCACAGAAAACTTCTGAACCAGAAATTTCATTAGGTATTGAGATGGCAGAAGAAATAGGAAATGTTTTCCAGGTCCTAAATAACCGATAACGTATGGACAGGTATATGACTCTTTGTAAGTGTTGTTTATGAAGGGCATAATGCCATAGCCATTCGCTATTTCCAACATCATGGATGGTGAGTCATAGTGTAGAATCTGAACTGTCATATTGAGAGACAAGTTGGTGGATTGAAGATGGATTGAAGAAAGCTAAAGAAAAAAGCCATAACTATAAAATAAAATTAATAAAATAAAGCATGCAAGTCTACATCAGAAATGGGAAGAGGAAAGGGTTTCACCTTTGTTTCCACAAAGGAACAAGAGACTTCTTGGCATATCACCGAATATGGTGTCTCAATTAAATATTATATGAAGGAGATTAAAAAGGGACTCAATGAAAAAAATCAACAAAGAGGTAGAGAATAATTGATATTTTAATTTAGTTTACTGATGTTTCACATGTGCTACGAAATTTAAAAATTATTTCTATCAACTCAAAAAAAGTGTTACAAAATCTTATGTTATATGATATTGCTTATAAAATATTTTTTATAAATATCTACCTACAGTAGTTCATGTTTCCATATTTAAAGTATACTTGAATAAACTTTATTTTACTAACCTTTGTCTCTATTTTTATTTAACCTCAAAAATGTACATATTATAAACCTACTTAAAAACAGAATGTCCTGTTGAAATAAATCAATGTATCTTTGAAGTTAGATACAGTAAAAGTAGAAAAATCATTTTCCAAATATCTAAAAGTCCTCATTGAGCTTTTGAACAAACTAAAAAATTATTGCAAAATTGTTTGATAGCTTTCATGAATAACATAATTTTAATTGCCAACACTTAAAAAGTGAAATTCTAGAAGTAGAGATTATAAGAAGCTAAAAATCCTGTTTGAATCAATATTACATTTTAAATAGGCAAGACAATTCCAGCAATGGAATGAGGAGACCCTCATATCACTGCTATGAATGCAGACTACACAAGAGACCATAATTAAACAATTTGGTTGCCATTAGTCATGCAGATTTTAGATTTAGAGCTTCTTGTTTTGAAAATTCTAAACCTAGAATACTGAAAATGTCTTAAGTCAAAGTACAAGTTAAAGTAATAGTACCAAAATGCAAATTCCTTCTTTCTTTGATGCAAAGGCAATCAGTCATTTCAATCAGTTTGGTAATAATAATAATTTTTTAAAAAACTAGTTTCAGTAATTTTTCCCCTAAATGATCCTTCAGTGACTCTATGGAGGCAAAATACCAAATTTACTTAGTACATGCATGTATTATTATATCTTACATCAATGTTGGATATCAAATCATGAAGCTCTACTGCTGAATGACTCTACTCTACTGAAATAAAATGAGATTGATCTTTGAGATCACTTGATAAAGTGAAAGTCAGATAACTGCTCTAAAATGTCAGATAAACACAAAGTCACTTTTCAATTTTTTTAAGACATATGCACAGATTCACTACCATACATCTTCATACATTTAAGTAACTACAGAAAAATAAAACAAATACAAACAAAACAAACAAACAAGCAAAAACATCCTGTCCTGCTAAAGGGAAGAAAATCTAAACTAGGTTGTAATATGATCTATAATTTTTCCGGTACAGATGTTCATCTACTAATTAGGTTAGGACAAATCATCTGATGACTACCAATGTTTAATTTTCATCTATGCTAATTAATTTTGTAAGCTGTTACTTGCTTTTATAGGATTATTTGTTTCCTTAGAGAACCACCTCCCCAAAAAACTGTAATTCTGGTCTTCAATGGATCTTGAAAACATATTTCTCTAATTCATTCAAATGATGTAAGATGGCTTCCTTTTTAAAAGTTCTCTGTTAAATGTTGTTTGCATTATTAGTGAGCTCTATACTAGTGCACTGTAATGTCATATGTTACTTCAACTGTTAGAAAATATACAGAAAATACTACTTAAATATACAAACATCATTAAATACATTCAAGTGGAGGAAAGTAGAAGGAATTTTTCCTCTAAACAAAGTTTAACATAATTTTTCTTTCAAAAAAATCATAGATATAAAAACAACCACATTAAATTTACTCAGATGTTGCAATTTATACAACAGTATGTAAATGCAGCATTAGAAATATGAATCCTAGAAAATCTCTATTTTGCATGGTATAGGATTCCTTCAGCTATGATTATAAACAAGAAAATATATTTTCATTTCAGAACTACAAATATGCTGAGCAATTACACTGGCCTGTATATATTCATAATGCAAATTTTTATCCAAATGTTAAACCTGATTTTTAAATTATAATTAAAATAAAGCATGTATACATAGGGTGCTGGAACAGATGAACAGAAATTAGTAGCATAGACAGAAAAAAACTTAAATCTTGTTTAAATAGCAAGGTGAATAGCAATGCAATTAAAGTTTGACCCAGGTACTTACATTTCATGTTTGACATAAGCACATCTCTTAGCCCAAGTTAGTAAGGTCTATTTTATACCATGAGCTACTGTGTATTCTCAGAAGAAGTGAATTGGTTAATTTAAAGCCAAAACTCTCCAATAAGTTTGGTATGCTACTAGTGTTTTTACCACATTTTTTCTTAAGCAAACATTATTAATTAAGACAAAGAAGAAGCACAGTGGAATATAAGTATTTATTATCACATTATTCCTGCCCTTGTGTTTTCAAAATCTAATCACACAGAAATAAGTATCAGTAGTACTCTTTTTTATTTTACTGAAGGAAATTTTATTTCTGCAAGTATCCTGGCAAGCAGCTTTTCTAGTTACTTTTCTGCATATCTAAACCACATATCTAAAGAATATATACAGAATGTATAAAGGAAACCATGTGTTGTAACAGTCAAGTGAATTCTCAGGGAGTTACCTTACTTTACATTACACATACAGGTGCAAAAAAGACTATCCATCCTTCAGGCAAGTTGTTAGCTGACACTCACACATTTTATTTTTTAAGAGAAAATCTTTCTAAAGGAAACACTAGTCCACAAAGTCAGATATTACGAACAATTAGTCATATTAATAGTCAAGTTTTGGGTGGGGTGGTGGGAATAAAAACACAGAACCAAGCAAAGAGCTTACTCACATTCCTTTCAGGCGTTGCCACATTTTTTCAGTGTGTTCTCCTATCAGATACTTAAGAGGGGTGTTTTCCAATTCTTCAATTTCTGTAGCAGTAGACCCCATGATGATATTCCTAGGGCAATATAGTTACAGTCAGTTTCAGCAGCTAGAACAAGCATTCCTCAGACCACTACGAATCTCAAACAGTTATACAGTAGCATCTCTCATCTATCAAAATACTGCAGATTTACAAAGCTGAGGGCAGCCTCTGCCAGAATTGCTACTGACTTTGACAGGCATATCCACTGCTCACATCACCCAACCTCCCAAGCAGACAGCAGTATAAACAGATCCTCTGACCTCACAGGAGCAATCCGCACATGTGAGCCTGCTACTGTACTACTGACCGACTGAGTGCTCCAGCTCTCCCCAAAAGCAGCTCATCTGTTACCGTTCGGTGCACTGAAGCACATCAGAATTCCTACAGTTTACGAGATCTATTATGCACAAGAGAAACGTGAATGACTTTAGCGCACCAGAAGAAGCTGAATTCCCTTCTACCAATAGAAAGAGGGCAGGATGTAATAAGAAAGCAGATGGTAGGAACCAGTGTCAGCAGCACCACCCTGAGAAAAAAGTGCCCGTTTTAAATGCCAAGGTTTTTGTCTCTTCATTGATCTGGAACCAACAGTTAAAGATATATCATGCCCTAACAACAAACGCAATAAAAGTTAATGGCAACAATGAGAAAATAACACATAGAGCCATGCAGAAGACAGATCACGGAGCTCCACAGGTTGTTATTGAAAGACTATGTACATCAATGATGCTGTAATCATGCTTATTCACCTTCTCCTAGCAACTCCACACAGTAGGTCACTGCCAATTTAACCAGTAGAAAACACGGCAGCTGCACACAGCCTGCTCCGTGAATCCTTTGGGGGTTACAAAATAAATAAAACGAAACTAGTGTGGAAGAGTGTGTGTGTGTGTGTGTGTGTGTGTGTGTGTGCGTGTGTGCATGTGTGTGCTGAAGTAAAGGGAATGTGTGAAGGTGGGGGGAAGAAGAAAGGGAGAGAGGGAGAGAAATGGATGCTGTGCCGCTTGTGCATTTTAGAAGAAAAATGAGAGAAAGTGAACATAAAAGGAATCAGAACTGAGTCATCTGCCAAGCTCCCAACACATGGTGAGCTTTCTTTGAAACCAGCACAGACCCTGAGTATGAGCTCCACAACAGCTATTGCTATCCGCAAGCTGCTAAGAAAAATACACTTAAAAGCAGTATCTCTTCTTGCTTGTTTAGAAAGCCAGATGTAGTTTTATTCTTCCCTACAAGATACCTTGCTGTTACCGATATTCATATGTAGTAGACACGTGATAACATCTCGTATTTATTGAGTACTTACTGTATGTCCGACCCTGTTCCTAGTACCTAGCAGTTTACCATTTTAAAATTTTTACAAAAACCCCATGAATGGTAGGTAATATTCCCATTTAACAGTTTAGGAAATGGAGAAACAGAGATATTTCCCAGATTTAAAGCCAGCCCTTTAAAGTGGGCACTATCTATGATTTTACTAACAAGGCCTTCCAAGATAAAGTTACTATGTGTGTCTAAACACTGAGCGCATCTGGTGGTCAAAATCATAATATCTGTAAAAAGCATCTTTGTAAATTGTTATAGAAAGTGTCTTCTGGGGCGCCCAGGTGGCTCAGTCGTTAAGCATCTGACTTCGGTTCAGATCATGATCTCACTGTTCCTGAGTTTGAGGCCCCCCCTCAGGCCAACATGAGCCCAGCTGCAGGTGAGCTCGTGCCCCACTTTGATGAGTCCTGCTTTCCTGCTTCTCTCTCTCTTTCTCACTCTCTTCCCCTCCTTGGATTCTCTCTGTCTCTGCCCCTAGCTCCCCCTCTGCCACTCTCTCTCTGTCTCTCAAAAAAAAAAAAAAAAAAAAGTGTCTTCTGATTTACAAATTAGAAGAGGTGAGAGTTCTGCGCTATTTGGGCAGAGTCGTATAGGCCTCCTTTCTGGGTTCCCATAATAACTTCACAGAAAACTTTCACAGCGTCCAGAGCCCTTGATGTCCTGCAAATAAAGGAGCAGGATGCCCTCAAATTCCTTTCATCAGGAACCCATTTGGGTGGCACAAACCTTGACTTCCAAACGAAACCATCGTCTACAAAAGGAAAAGTAACGGCATTACCTCATAAATCTCAAGAGGACCTGGGAGAAGCTTCTGCTGGCGGCTCGCGTTGAAAACCTGGCTGCCCTCAGTATCATACCCTCCGGGAGCACTGGCCAGCCAGCTCTGGTGAAGTCTGCGGCTGTCACTGGAGCCACTCCTGTCGGTGGCCACCTCGCCTCGCAACCTTCTCTAACCAGACGGAGACAGCCTCCTGGGCGCGGGAAGCCACACTTCCGCCGTTATTGATCCCAGGGCTGACCCCCAGCCTCTGGAGAGGTGTCTTATCTCAACCCACCTCTGCCAGCTCTGCGCCGTGTGGCCACTGCCACCCCAGAGCAGCCACGAGGGAGCTGGCTCCGCGGGTGCGACGCGGGGGGCGCCGGGGAGGAAGTTCTGTGTGCCCACGGCCCCATCTCCCTGAGCCGCCCCGCCACGGAGGGTCACGCCTGGTCTCCACCGGCACTGAGATCCCACAGAGACTGAAAGGGAAGAGCGGGACGCTGCTGTGAACCAGGAGGAACCTCAGGCGGACCGGCCGCTCCAGCCCGCAACCGGCGGCCTCTCGGCACGTGCTGGCGGACCCGCGCGAGGTGCGGGTGCCCTCCGAGCCTGCTGGGGGATCCCTCCTGAAGCCGGAGCGGAAGCCCGCCCCCAGGACCCGCTGCAGCCCCGGGGACGCCGCGCCGGGTGGGCAGGGACCACCACGGGGTCGCAGGCGCTTCTACACACTCGTGGACAGAACGTGGCAACAAGGTCAGCAGAAAATGAAGTTTTCAAAGAAGAAAAGGTTAAATCAACCGAGGCTTCAGTTATCCTTTTTCCAACGAGTTGTTTCCTGAACTCCAGCTGAATGTAATGTCTTTAGCTAGCTTTACATTGTTGCAACCTCACCCCTGTGAGCATTTTCTAGAATTGTCAGAAATGAGCTAGTTATTGCTCTGAAAGTACTGATTTTGCCTTCCCTGTGCCTTCATTTATAACCCTAGATACATTCACTTAATAAATTCTTAGCTGATTTTTTCTTTAATGAGATAGTCAACATCTGAACTGTGCTCTCAGAGATGAATCACAGTGAAAAAAAATCTCTATAAAATGCAAGCACTCCACCACTACTATTTTATGAGCCAAACACCCTAGTCCTTAAGGTTATAACCCCTTTCAGGGCACAAATGTTTTTCTAATTATGGGAAGAAATTTCAAGCCCTCACATTGGCTAGTTTACCAATAGTATTGCAATGTAAAAATTGAGGACTATTCTGCTTAAGTGTTGGTGAATTTTGTCATTGAAACTTACTTGCCCTTTCTTTCACTATCTCACTTCTGTCACATATTGATACGTATGAACTCTTAGTGTACTGATGACACCCTTAATACACAAAAATGCTTAATTGTTGCATTAAGCATTTCATAAAATAAAACTAAAATTTGAACAATGAGCTATTCCGAAAAGCTTATTATTTAAATCCTTGACCAATATAATTTTCAGCCTTAAGCAGCATCAAAAAATTATTTCTGTTGATGTAGAGAATTCAAAGCATTTTCCTTTTCTAGTTTATAACTAATGTCTACATAATATATTAATAGAATAAAAATAGGGGCGCCTGGGTGGCTCAGTCTATTGGGCATCCGACTTTGGCTCAGGTCATGACCTTATATCAGGGTGCATGGGTTCTAGCCCTGCATCAGGCTTTGTGCTGAAGGTTCGGAGTCTGAAGCCTGCTTCATATTCTGTGTCTCCCTCTCTCTCTGCCTCTCCCCGCGCTTGTACTCAATCTGTCTCTCAAATATAAATAAACTTTAAAAAAATATTTTAAATAGAATAAAAATAAAATAAATCACATTGAAGAAAATAGAACTGAGGGAATAGCATTCAACTTTTCTCTTTCCTAATTAATCTGTTTAGAAAAATTTGAGATGTTGCATTCATAAAATTAAACCAAAAAAATTCTGACATAAGACAGAGAAATAAGATAACAAGAAAGTACACTGGGAAATTAAAATATGCTTGCCAAAACAAAACGTTCAATATGAGCTCTGGGGAGAAGTTGAGAAAATAATACTAAATTAGGGTAAAAATTGATCCAATTTGTTTCTTCTCTCTCATATGTTCCATCTCTTTTGCTTTAACTCTATATTCAGGTAAAGTATCTTTATTATAATAAGTAGTTCCTTCATTCTTATAACCTAATATTTTATTGGAATGTTGATAAACATTTATAAAATGATTTTTCAGTATCTACGGATGCCAAGATATATTGCAGCATAGAACAGGATCCAGACTACCTGAATTTGAATCCCTGTTCTTTCACTTAAAGAATTATGTGATCTTTTGCAAGTTACTATTATGTGTCTGTTCCCTCATGTATAAAGGAACATAATAAGATTATCTTTCTCATAATGCTGATGTAAGGATTAAATGAGTTAATATACACAAAGAACTTAAAACAGTATCAGAAGCATAGTAACTGCTCTATTAAATTGTTAGAATTAAAAAATAATGTTTTAATTGTTAGCATTTATTATTATTGATACTATCACATGGCTTTCCTCCTTCAGATTGAAGTGTAATTATTTCAGTAGATTTACTGACCATGAGCTATTTTCCAAATAATTTGTCATAGAACATTATTGTTTTTATGCATTGCTAGTCTTCATTTTATTTAGAAACTTTACATCCTAATTCATGAGTGAAATGTTTGAAATATTTGTAGCACTAACTTTATTGATTTTCATATTAAGGTTATACTAGCACCATGTAATAAATTGGAGGGAAACAGTTTTAAACTTACAAGTTCGCACCCAGCAAATGACAAAGATAAATGATGACATATTCAGGAGCACCAAATTGGAAAGCATACCACTCAAATAATCTTCTAAAATAATTGCCTGAGTCAGTATACTTGAGAAACAAAAAGTAATTAGTGACTAAAATCAGAGACTTGTACCTAACTAGCCATAGAGATTGAAAACAAAGTCCCAAGTTTACTTCTGTGAAGAAGGGCTAAGAAGAAATTAATTCAAATTAGAACAAGAAACAGGGGATCCAAAAAAGATGGCTTCAAGGAAAAAAAAAGGATTAAATTTTAAAACAACCTTAACAAACTAAAAAGATTATGTCATTGATTAAATGAAAGCACACTACTTCTAAATTGATAACTAAAGGGGCACCTGGGTGGCTCAGTCTGTTGAGTGTCTGACTTTGGCTCAGACCATGATCTCACGGTTTGTGAGCTGGAGCCCCACATCAGGCTCTGTGCTGACAGCTCAGAGCCTGGAGTCTGCTTTGGATTCTGTGTCTCCCTCTTTTCTGCCCCTCCCCCTTCTCAAAAATAAACATTTAAAAAAAATTTTTAAATAAAGAAATTGATAAGTAAAACCCCAGAAAATATGCAAAGTTTTAACAATATGGCACACTAGATATTCCAAAAATTTCCAGGTCAAAAAGCATTTCAAATATTGGAAAAATTGTAGTAAATATGCTTTTTAATGCACAGATAGGCCTCTAAAAAATGAAGGTGTCAAAATGAAGATGCACATAATGGAGCTTCAAAATACATGAAAGCAAAAATAAAACAAATCTCAGGAGAAATAAATACATTTGTAATTACAGTCATATAGTCATATATTTTATATATCTCACTCTAAAAATTGACAAAACAAGTAGAGAAACCCAGTAAGTATATAACAGAACTGAACCTCACTGTCAGTAGACTTGACCTGATTGACATTTATAGTACACTCCACTGAACAACAGCAAAATACACATTATTTTAAAGCACACACATTGAATATTTACCAAAAGAAATCACATGCTGAGTGATAAAAAAATCTCAATAAATTTACAAAGATCAAATAATACAATGTATATTCTCTGACCCCAGTGGAATTAAATGACCCCAGTGGAATATAAATATAATGTATATTCTCTGACCCCAGAAATATCTTTGAAAAATCCCTAATACTTGAAAACTAAATGATACACTTTTAATTAACCCATAGGCCAAATAAGAAATTGAAAAGGAAATTAGAATGTATTTTCAACTGAATAAAGATGAAAATACAACATATCAAAATCTGTGAGAAATAGCTAAAGCAGTACCTGGGATGGGGGGATTTATAGCACTATATAGCTGTATTAAAAATGAACAGGGGTGCCTGGGTGGCTCAGTTGGTTGGGTGTCTGACTTCAGCTCAGGTCTTGACCTCACAGTCTGTAGGTTCGAGCCCCGCATCAGGCTCTGTGCTGACAGCTCAGAGCCTGGAGCCTTCTTCAAATTCTGTTTCCTTCTCTCTCTGCCCCTCCCCCACTCATGCTCTGTCTCTCTCTCAAAAATTAATAAGCATTTTAAAAAATTTAAAAAAGAAATGAACAAAGATCTTGTATCAATGACATTAGGATCCACATTAAGAATCTTAAGAGGATAAGCAAAACAAGTAAAAATAAAGAAATAAATATCAGAGCAGAAATCAATGAAATAAAACTCAGAAAGACAAAAGAGATAATCAACAAACTAAGAAGTTGGCTCTTTGAAAAGATCAATAAAATTGATATGCCTTATTTTATTAACAGATACAAAAAGATGTCAAGAACTATAAAGATTCGGATCAGCCTACCAGCCTATCCTTGGGTCAGGAACAAAAAGTTGTATTTGTTCCTCACACCAAAAGCAGTAGCCACACTACTGGCATTTTTGTACAGGTTCTCTGAGCTCTGATTCCCACAACACCAGATGCTTTTGATAATTGTGACACTTTTCTTTGAGTAGATTGGTTTAGAAAGTACAGAATTTAATTTCCTAGGTATCTACCCAAGAGAAATGAAAAGCATGAGTCCACAGAAAGATCTGTACACAAATGTCTGTAGCAGAATCATTTATTATGGCCAAAAAGTGGAGACAACTCAAATGTCCATCAACTTATAAATGACTAACAAAATGTGGTAAATGAAAACAATGGAGCCCTAGCTAGAGTAAAGAGGAATGAAACACTGATACCTGCTACAACATACATAAATCTTAAATCTGTTTTCCTATGTGAACGAAACCAGAAAAGGCAAATCTGTAAAGTCAGAAAGTAGATTAGTGGTTACTTGGGGCTGGGGGTAGGAAAGGGATTGACTGTAAATGGACAAGAGGTATTTTATCAGAGTGATGAAAATGTTCTAGAACTGGATTATGATGAAAACTGCACCACTCAGTAAGTTTTCTAAAACTCTTGAAATTGTATACTTAAAAGGGATGGATTATATGGTGTACGAATTATACCTCAATAAAGTTGTTTAAAAAGCAAAGAAATAAAGAATTATATTTCTTTCATAGTGGGTCCTCAAACATGTAGTATTGTTCTACATCAAAAATATTTACATAGTCATAATATTATCAAATATTTATCAGTTTTTAGAATTTAACCACTAGGGAAAATATGAGTCTTTTTTATTTTAGTTACAAATAAAATATAAATGTTCTGAACTTTAATAAGTAATCACATACCTGCCAGATATTGGGAGAAAAACAGGGGGATGAGAAGTGTAAGGAAGTTTATGATCACTGACATTCTCAGTTTATATTGTCGAGAATTCAGTGATAATGTGTGAAGTTGGCTGATCAAGATATAAAAGTTTAAGTATTAAACATCTTACAGAAGTGTAACATGTTACAATCGTTACCAAAAGAATCCCAAAATAATTTAACTTAAAAAAATTAGGAAGAGAGAGAAAGTTCTTGGTCTTTCCAACTGTGGAGACATCAGGTAATGTTTGATGTTGATAGGTCAAGATATCGAGGTTTGAGCTCCACAGCTATAAATTGATCACCAGAGGAAATAAAACTGAAAATAATTCAAAGTGGCTAGTAATGAAGAGAAGGACTTCCAGTAATAATAGGAAATTCAATAGGAGATTTGATAGTAATGTGTACCTTTCTCTCCTATTTGATTTCTTCTACTGTTTACATATTATGTAATAAAAACTAAGGGAGATGTTAAAATATATTTTTAATATCCTCTTGTAGCCACAAACTTAAGTTTAAAAATTAACTTACTCTTTCACACCAGCTTTTCCTCCAAATTTTCATGTTTCTGTAGGTTGGCACTTTTATTTTTATTTCACTTTTTTAATTTGCATTTTTCTTTATTGTTTCAAATTTTCTACAATAATTGTATGTATTTTTTAAATTCAGGAGTTTTTTTTAAGCTCTTGGCTCCTACTTGTCCTCCATGTCCCACTCCCAGTCTCCAAGTATTTTCAGTTCTGTTCCTTGTAGTAACTCAATATCAACCCCTTCTTGTCCCCTCTACCACAGCCTGGTCCGGATCACCTTTCCCCACCAGTTATTCGCACCCTGCGAAGCAATTCATCCATCTTAACTGCCACTCTAATCACATGGTCCCATGAACTTTCTCAGGTTGTCCACTGCCTGCCAAATAGACATAAAGCTTTCTTTTCAGGCTTTTTGTTTTATTTTAAAATGATTTAAAAATAAATACTTTTATTTATATAGTTGAGACCTTCTGAATATGCATTTTATGGTTTTGCTTACTTAATACAATATGAGGAGCAGCATTTTGCCCATTTCCTGAGTACTAAAATACATATAATTATTATGGAGCACTTGACAAAATACTGGAAAATGCAAAGTAAAAAGTGAAAGTTCCGTGATAGGAAACAACCACTAAAAATCAGAGTATGATATAGAGGTTTATAAAATTGCATACTCCTTTATCCTTTTAAAATTTTACTATGGACATTTTCCCATTCTCCTAACTTTTCTTTAAAATTGCTTAACTAACTACTGCATAGTATACTATCATTTGATTGTACCATTATTTATCCATCCCTAATTTTTTCCCAATTTTCCTTTATTACAAATAATCCTCTAATAAATATATTTTTGCACATTAGTAATAGTCTGCATCTCTATTTCTTAAGAGCAAATCTGTATAGGAAAAACATTGGGTCAAGGATTATAAATCTAGTATAATTTCCTTAATGTTTACTCCTATTTGTTCTCTTTCTGCAATACATGAATTTCCAATCTCAGGGCACACTAGCGAATCATGTATATTATATATTTTTCTTTAAAATTATTTACCAATATAATAAACAAAAAGTTAATTTAAATTTGTTATTGAGATTTCTTGTATTAATTTGGCAGGGGAGGCTTTGTACTACTTAATAAATTACTTGTTCCACCTTTTGTTCATTTTTCTGTATTAGGGTTTATAATTTTTATTATTGGTTTATAAATGTTCTTTAAATATTTATATTAACCTTTGGCCTATCATGAATAATGCAAATATTTCATTACCTTTTTGCTGTCATTTAGACCTAACTTTTTAAAAATGTTTCTTAATGTTTATTTATTTTTGAGAGAGACAGACAGAATGTGAGGGAGAAAGGGGCAGAGAGAGGGTGAAACACAGAATCCAAAGCAGTCTCCAGAGCCTGATGCGGGCCCTGAATTCACAAACCATGAGATCATGACCTGAGCCGAGTCAGATGCTTATCTGACTGAGCCACTCAGGTGCCCCAGACCTAATTTGTTTTTCAAGATTTTTTTTTTCAAGTAATGTCTACACCCAATGCAGGGTTCAATTCACAACCCCGAGATCTAGCATCACGAGCTCCACCAAGCCAGCCAGGTGCCCCTCGACCTAACTTCATATGTGGTCAACCTGTCCATCCCTTCTCTGTGGTTCTGCTATTGCTCTTTTGTCTTGGAGGTTTTTTCCCCATGTCAATATCCAAATACTTACTGAGTCTGATTTTATTCTAATTGATATAGTTTCATTTTGTTTATTTAGTGCTCTAAATTATATGGAATTTATTTATGTTTAGGTGAAAAGTACACATGTACTATATTTTTCAAAGCTTTCACCCACAGCTCAGAATCATTTATTGACATGTTTCTTCTGCCCTCATTGATTTGTATTGTGGCCTTTATCAAATAGTATATTTTTATATATCCTAGTATTTGTCCCTGAAGCATCTGTGCTATCTTATTGCTCCATCTGTCCATTATGTAAGTCCCACAGTTTTACTAATAATATTTTGATGCATTTTAAATTATATTTAATAGCTATTATTTTTTTTCCATGCATACATTGTCTGTCAATCTTACACTAATATTTCAATTATTGCAACCATTAATAGACAGAGAAAGTGAGCTCAAAGAGATTAAGCCCACCAGCTAGTACATGACAGAGTTAGGATTTAAACCTAGATTTGTATAATTCCAAAGCCTTAAACTCTTAAATAATTATCCTCCTTCTCCTCCTCCACCTTCCCCTCCTCCTCCCCCCACCTTTCCCTCCTTCTCCTCCTCATTCTCCTCCTCCTCCCTTCCTCCTCCATTGACTAGAGGGAAACTAGTCTTCTTTTTAAAGCAATCCAGTTTAAAAACAAGTTATAGAGTCAAGAAAGAACATGAGATCTTTCAATAGAGAGTCAGACATAATGGAGACAGACCTTGGTCAGGAACTTGTACCTCGGATCTTTTCTATTTTAGAAATGAGGTTGTCAGAGATTCTGATGAGTTCATTTTCTTTAGTCTTCTGCTCAGTGGTCTTCTCTAGCAACTGGATGCACATCTGCTCCTTCCTCAAGCTCACATGGAAGGCCAAGGCCAAGGCTTGGGCTTTGCTCCAGACCTGCATGATCTCCTCGTTTGGCAGCTGGAGTTTCTCTTCTATGTGGGCCTTCAGTGCTTGGTATCTCTGGTCTTTCCTTTCAATCCTCATACACTTCTCGGATTCTTCATTCATGTGGTAGCCTTCAATGACCTCCTTGTGTTTTTCTTTTTTTTTTTTTTTTTTTTATTTTAAAAAAAAATTTTTTTTTTAACATTTATTTATTTTTGAGACAGAGAGAGACAGAGCATGAACGGGGGAGGGTCAGAGAGAGAGGGAGACACAGAATCCGAAACGGGCTCCAGGCTCTGAGCAGTCAGCACAGAGCCCGATGCGGGGCTCAAACTCACATACCGCGAGATCGTGACCTGAGCCGAAGTCGGACGCTTAACCAACTGAGCCACCCAGGCGCCCCAACCTCCTTGTGTTTTTCAAACCACTTGAAGAGGACAGGGAAAGATTTTTCCATGTAGTCCAAGTCTACAGTAAGTTGGTCTTTTTCTTTCAGAACCCTCTGAATTTGGGCTCTGGCAAGTTACTTCTATTTCTAAGCCTCCTCCAGCACCTGGTCCAGGATCCCCTCAAACCCGTTGGAGATCTTCCTCATTTCCAGGTTCTTTGCGTACAGCTCCTCATACCTGTTCTTCACCAATAGCTTCAGCTTTTGTATCCTTACACTGCCAGGTCCAGGTCTTTCTGGTTGTGCTGCAGTACGTCCACGACGGGCACCACGGTTACCACGAACCTCCTGGCCCGAGGACACAGGGACTTACTGGAGCTCCGAAGGAATCAAGTTCTACCAGCTTGGCCTTGGGTGGGCTTCAGGAGGAAGGTATGTGTGCATCCTGCGCACTCCTGCTTTCAGGGGCCACAGGCAAGGGCCTCCTCCTGCGTAAAACTCGAGTACAAGGACTATTTCCTCAAGGCCGACTCTTTAAAGGAGGAAGTCCCAAACTGCTTCAGATAATCAACCTCTGCTCAGGTGCTTAGAGCATCAACAGGGTCTCTGAAGCACTCCTCATTCATGTCCAAGGCAGGCTCTGGCCCCTGCCGTGGAGCGAGGACACTGGGTCACCAGAGGAGGCAGTGGGCTCACCACCCAACTGTTAGTGGGAACCCACACACCTGAGGAGTTCACAGTTCCCTCTGCATTCCCACCAGTGTCACCATAAATTGTCAATTGCTGAGTCTGAAAGCAGGGTTGCTGGGAGGGGACTTCCTCACCACAGAGCTGGGGCGCAGTGACTTGCTCCAGGGTCACTCTGGGCTCCGAGCCTCTCCACCACCCACAAATGGGTTACACTTTGGGTTGCCTAGGTTGTAGGACCCTCGGGGAGGGGGGGACAGGACTGTCGTGTGCCTCCCTGGGGGCATTTTCCTGCCTCGCCTCTGGACTCCTCAAGGAAAAGTTGAGGCCAGGTCTCTCTCTCTCCCAGCTTTCTTGGTCGGGGTGCCCTTTTCCTGACAACATCGTCAGAGAAGTTAAATTCCGGGGTTATTTGGCCATTGGCCTCTACTTCTGAGGACCTAAGGACGTGGCGCCTCAGAAAGGTGCAACTTGGGGAAGGGAGCAGGTGGCAGGTCAGGGCCAGCCCGAGGTCTGTGAGGGGCCATTCTCCTACTGTGGCCTCTGAGGATGCTCCCTGTCTTAGGACACCATCCCAGGAGGCCTTCTAGGATTTCAGAAGCGAATGTAATGCTTTTATCTAAGGAATAAGAACCAGACATTCTTCCTGGAGGTGCCCTTTTGGTTTTCAAGCCTTCCTGGGATCTGTGGGGAGAGCTTGAGGAATCAAGGCAAGCCAAGGAAGCCAAGCCGGCCCACTGAAACACGTCTCTACAAAGCTGGTTTCAGCCACTGTTTCTGGAGAATTCCGTTGGTCAGTTTGGTGTCCACTTCTTTAGTGAGCTATTGGTTCTCTTTCTGGATCCAGATTTGGGGGGAGTTTTCTAACCCATTGGTGTCCTCCAGAGTAAAACGAGTCTCAAGTTTCCTGTTCATGCTGGGACTTAAAATACTGTGCCTTGGTGGATCCCACAAAGGTGACAGAAAAGCCACCTTCACAGCTTTAGCCCCGTTCTTGGGTGACATATTTTCTTTCTGTGACAGCCAAAGAACAGATGAACTTCTGGTAAGTTCTAGTGGTGAAAACAGAAGTCACAATTTTCTGTACTTTTGTCACCAGTGACAACTTTGTCACTTAGAATTTGCAGACCCATTCTGCTGGCTTGCCAAGATGTCACAAGAGCCAGTTTGGGCCATGCTCCTTAAGTTCTTCACCGCATTGTCTCTCAATTTAGTCCCTCTTTCATATCTTATCACTGATCCTAAGTGTTTTATATTTTGCTGGTAGGTATTATGCTTCCTTATTTTACCAATGGGTCTTCTAAATATTGCTATTTATACAAAATTGATTGATATTTTTATAATCTATCCAAATAATTTGTTGACATTTATATTAGTTCTAATTTTTTAGTTAATTATCTTGGAGTTTTAGTTAAGTATTCCTGTCAGCTATGAAAAAATTATTTTTTGCCCTGAATTTTGCAGCATCTTTTTAAATGCTTGTACATTAACTGCTGATATATAATTAATTTCTCAACTCTTCTTTGTGAGCATTTAGGTTGTTTTCAAATCACATGAAAAACCACCTATTTTTCCCGCTGGTGAAATGATTCTTATGTCCTTGAGGCTTGTTATTAAAAGGACAATTTTAAGGCCAATTCCCATGTTTCTGTCACAAACCACTACATTTAGTGTTACAGAGAATGAGTTTCAAATTAATGTTTCTTGGATGCAGTAAAGATCCAAGCAATAATTTCCTTCTGTATGTCAACAATCCACCTTAAAAGAAGTAGAAATTTAGGTCCATTGAAAAAGGTAAAGTGAGAAGTCAAAAACAGAGAGTAAGTCCCTGTACCATACAGTTCATCTTCATTGATATCATTATGAGCTAAATGACTGCATTTGTGTTGTTGTGACTAGAAGATTAACATGCTATTTGCAAAGTTATAATCTGTGCACAAGTGGCCTAAACTTGCCACTCCTCATCTGTTGCAATTTATACCACTGAGAACTTAGTAAATATAATGTCATGAAAAGAGTCATAATTTTTCCAACATATTATAGAATTTTTTTTTCTTTTTCTATTTAGGCACACACTGTGAAAACCAAATCCCGTTTAAGATAATTGTAGTATGCTGGGTGTTGTATGGAAACCAATTTGACAATAAACTTCATATATTGAAAAAAATAAAATAAATTCACTAATTCCCATAAAAAATATAATTGTAGTATGTTCTATTGTCTTATTACATTTCTGGGAAAATTTATAGAATATTATAAAATTTTCTTCCATCTCTAAAATGCTGGTTTTTATAATACTTGTGTTGCTTCATAGATAATTGATTCGGGAGATGTTTATTCATTCAACAATGGAAAATGTTGAGTGCCTACTCTATGCTAATCATTGATTCAGATAGTAAAGACTGATCAGCAGCAAAGACAGACCAGTGTCCTGCCTTTATAGGATTTATATTCTAGTGAGGGAGACAGGCAATAATCAGACTGGAAACTGCTTTGGAGGAAGAATAAAGCAATGTGACAAATTTGATTTTCCAAACATTGGAGAATGTGTATACTTATATACATATATAGTCTACATATGTTTATATATATACCATCCCACATGTTCTTATAATCTTATATCAACACTTCTCTTCAAGAGGCAAAGCCTATACCCCCACCTTCTCCCTTGAAGCTGGGTAAACCCTTGTAACTGCCCCAACCCCAGTAGAATGCAGCAGAAATAACATCCCCTGCCTTTCCAAGACAATCAAAATAGTGATATGGCTTCTGTCTGGCTCTTTCTCTCTTAAGACATTTGCCTTTGGATCCTTGAACCACATGGAAGAATTCTTACTACCCTGAAGCCAGCATGCTGAGAGACCCTATAGAGAAAGAGAAAGGTGACTGAGGAGCCCCAGCTGTTCTAGTCCCCAGCTCTTGGAGTCTTCTCAGACCAGGTACCAGACATATGAATGAAGGCTGAAATGACTCCTATCCCAGCCAAATGTCTGACAGCAGCTTCATAAAGGACCCTAAGCCAGAAATGCCCAGCTGAACCACTCTTTAATTCCTAACCCACAGAAACAATGAGAGATAATAAATTATTCTTGTTGTTTTAAGCAACTAAGTTTGGTTTAAAACAAACAAACAAATGAACAAACAAAAAAAGACAAGTGAGTAGGGGAAGGGCAGAGAGAAAAGGAGAGAGAGAATCCCAAGCAGGCCACATGCTGCCAATGCAGAGCCCGACACGGGGCACAATCTCATGAACCATGAGATCATGACCTGAGCCAAAATCAAGAGTCAGACACTTAACCAACTGAGCCACTAAGGCACCCCATTAGGTAACTAAGTTTTGGTGTAATTTTTTATGCAGCCATAGCAACTGGGAAAAACAAAGTAAAGGAAAAGAAGGGAATAGGAGGAGATGAGATGTTACAATGATATTCAGGGAAGGATTCTCTAAGATTGGAACATTTGAGCAGAGAATGAATATGAAATGAATGAAAAAAATTGGAGAAGCTATGCACATATCTACAAAGAGAGAATTTGGAACAACAAATAACTGCACCCTGAGGCTGGGGATGCTTGGCATCATACTGGCCAGTCAGCAAGGATGTGAGTTGCTGGTGGGAAGAAAACTAAAAGACATATGGATGGATAGATGCCAGGAGTCATATCTGTGCAGAATCTACCTCAGCCCCCGAAAAGTTTGGGGATTTTATTCTACATGTATTGAGAAATTCTTAGATGATTTTGAATGAGAGTCATGGGCTCTGATTTACGTATTCAAAGCACCTTTCTGGATTACTTTTTCCCCTGATGTTCTCTCTCACTGATTTTGCTCCTGCCACACTGCCATTTTTTTCTATTCCTTAAGCTTACAGAGGTCTTTCCTGGTCAGGACCTTTGAGATTCTTATCCCCTCCTCCATCACCTTCTCTTCATATCTTCAATGTATGCAGCTGCCAGGATCCTTGATATGCCCACCCAACCCAAAATACCAGTCTAATTCAAGTGACACTTCCAATCATGTCATCCTGTTCTTATCTGTATATGGTGTGTTGCTCCTTCTCAAATGTAAGCCCCATGAAAACAGGGGACCATGTCTCTCTTGCTTATCGATACATCCACAGTATCTAGAATAGTGCTTGGAATAAAATAAATGCTCCTCCAATGTTTGTTAAATAAATGCGTGAACAACCATATCTTCCATAGATATTGTGAAGAATAAGAGATACAATGTGTGAAAAGATATTGGCATGCATTTGTTCTTCACGAATGGTTAATTTGGGGAATTTTCAATTTTATTTTTTTCTTCCCCAATATTGTTTTACTTCTTTTCCAACTAAACTCCATCTATATTCCTATTTGCTTCATGCAATATAAGCAAATAGCTTCAGATATTTGGCTCCTTCCAGGTGTTTTGCTTTTAATTCAAAATTAATATAATAGTTATCCAGAAAAGAGAAAAATTTCAATAAATGTGAATCGAGATTTTGCAATCTAAATATTCTCTGGCAGTATTTTAGGCCTAATAGTCCTCTACTATGGTGTATAATGTTTGTTAAAGTTGGTTGAATCAAATTTATGTGGGATTGGATTTTATAAAACTACTTTTAAGTGGTAAAAAGTAATTCAGTAAAATCAAACATTATATAAGCTAAGATTTAAGACTGTAATAGCAATAAGTTATGGCTAGACCTAACATTCATGTTTCCACTCATCTCTGCTTCAGTCCTATACATAAGATAATGTTGAAATCTATCTACAGTATTAGGAATGGCCAGAGTATCCACACCATTTTTATAGGATCTCATTATCAAGATCACTGAACAAAGGTAAGTCCCACCAAAGTGGTCTGTTTTACTCCTGGTAAATTACTGAGTTGTCTGGATCAAAAATAGATCTCACAACAGATTAGAAGCGTAAGAGCCTCCAGAACTATCACAAATATTTGAGAGTTTTCAAGATTTTCTCTGTCCTCCCACAAACTGCTAAGCCAAACAGTAGGCTTGCATTACTTTTAAGTCCCCAGAACAAACAGCGACCTTAGGAAGGCACTCTAAGAATTTCATACCAAAGTTCTGAGAGTTTCTATCCCAAAAGGAACATTTTTTTAGCATAATTTTGATAGCTTTCAAAGCAATAAAATAAAAACAAATAATTTTTCCATCTTAACTTAAAAAGCTATCTGTGAGAATATGTGATTCATTATTTGTTACCTAGAAAAAGCCCTAATTCTTTTTTCATACATCATTGCTCTTGCTAATAGTCTTCATTTTGCTACTAAAAGTAACCCACTATTGAACACATTATAGACTAAGTAGTACCACGTTCATCATATAGTGTAGCATCGATAGCCTAACTATAGTTTCAATACAATGGACATTTAGTGACAATGAAATGTAATTTTAATAAACACATGTGAAAACACCTATCAAATGATTTGCTGTTTTCATCATCAGTTTTATGTAGATGTAGAAAACAAGGTCCCTCAGCTATGTTCAAGAAGTCATTTCCCTGCCTCCAAATATGTCACCTCACATTCTAGAGAATCTCTAAAATTATATTGAGAAGAAAACTTTTTAGTGTAGCATTACTTTAAAATACTAACATGCAAATAACTCTTGGAGAAGTAAGACATTGACCTAAAGTTCCACAAAAATATAAATTACTGACATCAAATCATTTCTTAAAAAGCCGGCGAGTCACAAGAGGGCACAAGGGCTTTAGTACATGAAGGAGATGAGGAATTCAGAAGAGGAAGGTTATTTTGCAAAGGAATAATTTCTCTTACTTCAAAACCTTGCCAAATTACCAGATTGGCCACACTGATGGATAATAAGTAATTATTTTTAAAAAGAGTCTCTATATTTTTAAAATTTAAAAAAGTATATTTAGGGGGAGGGGCCAAGATGGCTGAACAGTATGGAAGGTTTTTTTTGTGTCTCTCATCCCTGAAATGCAGCCAGATCAACACTAAACCCTCTTGCACGCGTAGAAAACTGATTTGAGGATTAACACAACAATCTGCACAACCTGAACCAGAGAACTCAGCAGGTACATGGCGCAGAGAAGTGAACTGGGGGAGAGAGAAGCCACAGAAGCCAGGAAGCTGTTACTGCTTGCAGAGGACAGAAATGGGGGGGCGGGGGGGAGGAGAGTATGGGAAAAAGCACCCCCACCAAAGGCAGCTGGAAAGAAAGTGGAAAAGTGGAAACAGCAGCAGAGACTGAACAAAAAAGGGAGAAAGGGGAAAGGAGAGGTTTTAAATTCCACTAAGACTCTATAAACAGCGGGAGGGCAGAGTCTGAAACTCCGCAGCTCGATACCTGGCGATGCTCTGGTGGGAAGGGCGAATCCCCAGGAGCACAGAGCAAGGTCTGAGGGATCCGCATGCCACACAGGGGGTGGCAGTTCCCCTCCTGGAAGGACATCTGGTAGAGGCTGTGTGGCCGCCCAACGGGCAAAGGTGCCAGCAGACCTCGAAGAACAGCCACGTTCGCTGGTGTTGTAACAGGAAGTTAAGGGTGAAGCCTGGTGCCAGATGTGTATTGTGATTTACCATAATCCCTGAAACACTGCTGCTACAAGATAGTGTGAACATTTTCTGGGGTGGGCTGGCACCCAGCTGCAGTCTCTGAGCATCGGCAGCAGCACAGTCTCGCGAACATTCCTGGGGGCGGGCTGGCACCCAGTCATTGCTCAGCGAGACACTTCCCCAGAAGGTCTGATGGGTCAAAGCCTCAGTCCCTCATAAATGAGGGGTTGGGAAACAGCCGCATCTGAGATGTAACTCAGGAGGGAAGTGGCGCCTGGCAGCCTGTCGGCTTGGTCACAGACAGTGTAGAACTGGGGAGTGGATGGAAGCCAGAGACAGAGGAGGGGTACTTGATTGCCAGTCACAGAGAACGCAGACTTCTGAAACTAGACTGGGTAGCTGGGTAATGCCATTTTCATCCCTCCTGCTTATGCACATACACGCTTACATGTGCCACAGCAATCCACCCGAGTAAGCTCAGCAGCGCCATGAAATGGAGAACGGAGCCTTTACACTAAGCCCCATCCAACTGGGCCAACAGCGCTCTTGCAAACAGAAGTCTCTCTGCCTGCTGAGGTTTACGGACTATTAAGTGCTTCATAGCTTGACTTCTATGGAAACCAGATGTAATTTCAATCATACTTCATTCTGTTCACTGGTCCTTTTATTCAATTTTTTTCTTTTCTTATTCTTGAATACAGAAAGAAAAAAATTATTTTATTTTCCATTTTTATTAACGATTTTTCTTCAATTTTTTCTACTATATTTTTAACTTATTTGTAAAGTTTTTATATTCTACTTTCATCATTTCATTTTATTCTATTTTATTATATTCATTTTTCCAAATTTTCAAACGTTTTCTTTTTTCCTTTTTTCCCTTTTCTTTTCCTTTTTTCTCTTTTCTTATCTTTCTCTTTTTTCTCTAATCTTTAAGATTCTTTCAACAACCAGACCAAAACACACCTAGGATCTAGCACCCTTTATTTGATTTTGTTGTGTTATTTTTAATTTTTTAACTTTAAGGATTTTTCCTTTATTAATTCCTTTCCTTCCTTCAAAATGACAAAATGAAGGAATTCACCCCAAAAAAAAAGAACAGAAAGAAATGACAGCCAGGGATTTAATCAACACAGATACAAGCAAGATGTCTGAACCAGAACTTAGAATCACAATAATAAGAATACTAGCTGGGGTTGAAAATAGATTAGATTCCCTTTCTGTGGAGATAAAAGAAGTAAAAGCTAGTCAGAGTGAAACAAAAAAAATGCTATAAATGAGCTGCATTCTCAAATGGATGCCTCAGCAGAAAGGCAGAGCAGCAAATAATAAAGAGGACAGTAATAAAGAGGACAAACTTATGGAGAATAATGAAGCAGAAAAAAAGAGGGAGACTAAGGCAAAAAAGCATGATTTAAGAATTAGAGAAATCAGTGACTCATTAAAAAGGAATAACATCAGAATCATAGGGGTCCCAGAAAATGAGGAGAGAGAAAAGGGGGAGCGAATCTATGTGAGCAAATCATAGGGGGAAACTTTCCTAAGCTGGGGAAAGACACAGACATCAAAATCCAGGAAGCACAGAGGGCTCCCATTAGATTCAACAAAAATCAACCATCAACAAGGCATATCATAGTCAAATTTGCAAAATACTCAGGCAAGGAAAGAATCATGAAAGCAGGAAGGGGGAAAAAAGTTCTTAACCTATAAGGGAAGATAGATCAGGTTCACAGCAGACCTATCCACAGAAATTTGGCAGGCCAGAAAGGAGTGGCAGGATATGGTCAACGTGCTGAATGGGAAAAATATGCAGCCAAGAATTCTTTATCCAGCAAGGCTGTCATTGAAAATAGAAGGAGAGATAAAAAGTTTCCCAGACAAACAAAAATTAAAGGTGTTTGTGACCACTAAACCAGCCCTGTAAGAAATTTTAAGGGGGTCTCTCTGAGGGGAGAAAAGATGAAAAAAAATACTCAAAAATACCAAAAGCAACAAAGACTAGAAAGGACTAGAGAACACTACCAGAATCTCCAGCTCTATAGGCGACATAATGGCAATAAATTCATATCTTTAAGTACTCACTCTAAACATCAATGGTCTAAAGACTGCAGTCGAAAGACATAGGGTAACAGAATGGATAAGGAAACAGATCTATCTATATGCTGTTTACAAGAGACCCATTTTAGACCTAAAGACACCTTCAGATTGAAAATGGGGGAATGGAGAATCATCTATCATGCTAATGGTCACCAAAAGAAAGCTAGAATAGCCATACTTATATCAGATGATCTAGATTTTAAAATAGGACTGTAACAATGAAGAAAGACATTATATCATAATTAAGGGGTCTATCCACCAAGAAGACATAACAATTTTTTTTATTTTTTTTAACGTTTATTTACTTTTGAGACAGAGAGAGACAGAGCATGAACGGGGGAGGGTCAGAGAGAGGGAGACACAGAATCTGAAACAGGCTCCAGTCTCTGAGCTGTCAGCACAGAGCCCGACGCGGGTCTCGAACTCACGGGCCGTGAGATCATGACCTGAGCCGAAGTCGGCCGCTTAACCGACTGAGCCACCCAGGCGCCCCAGAAGACATAACAATTGCAAACACTTATGCTCCAAATGTGGAGCACCCAAATATATAAATCAATTAATCACAAACATAAAGAAACTCATTGATAATAACACCATAATAGGAGGGGACTTCAACACCCCACTTACGACAGTGGACAGATCATCTAAACAGAAAATCTACAAGGAAACAATGGTGAATGACACAATGGACTGGATAGTCATAACAGATATATTGAAAACATTTCATCCTAAAGCAGCAGAATACACATTTTTCTCAAGTGCACGTGGAACATTTTCCAGATGTTCGAGGGACACAAATCAGCCCTCAACAAGGACAAAAAGATCGAGATCATACCACACATATTTTCAGACCACAATGCTATAAAACTCAAATTCAACCATAAGAAAAAATTTGGAAAGATAACAAATACTTGGAAACTAAAAAACATCCTACCAAAGAATGAATGGGTTAACCAAGAAAGTAAAGAGGAAATTAAAAAGTACATGGAAACCAATGAAAACGATAACACCACAGCCCAAAACCTCTGGAATGCAGCAAAGGCGATCATAAGAGGGGAGTATATAGCAATCCAAGCTTTCCTAAAGAAGGAAGAAAGGTCTCAGATACACAACCTAGCTTTACACCTCAAAGAGCTGGAAAAAGAACAGCAAATAAAACCCCAAACCAACAGAAGACAGGAAATAATAAAGATTAGAGCAGAAATCAATGCTATCGAAACTGAAAAAAACAAAAAACAAAAACAAAAACAAAACAAAACAAAAAACAATAGAACAGATAATGAACCGGGAGCTGGTTCTCTGAAAGAATTAACAAAATTGATAACCCCTAGTCAGTTTGATCAAAAAGAAAAAAGAAAGGACCCAAATAAATGAAATCAAGAATGAAAGAGGAGAGATCACAACCAACACGGCAGAAATACAAACAATAATAAGAGAATATTATGAGCAATTATACACCAGGAAAGTGGGCAATCTGGAAGAAATGGAAAAATTCCTAGAAACATATAAACTTCCAAAACTGAAACAGGAAGAAATAGAAAATTTGAACAGACCCATAACCACTAAAGAAATCAAATTAGTAATAAAAAATCTCCCAAGAAACAAGAGTCCAGGGCCAGATAGCTGTCCAGGGGAATTCTACCAAACATTTAAAGAAGAGTTAACACCTATTCTCCTGAAGCTGTTCCAAAAAATAGAAATGGAAGGAAAACTTCCAAACTCTTTCTATGAAGCCATCATTACCTTGATTCCAAAACCAGACAAAGACCCCACTAAAAAGGAGAACTATAGACCAATTTCTCTGATGAACATGGATGTAAAAATCCTGAACAAGACAGTAGCCAACCAGATCCAACAATACATTAAAAGAATTATTCACCATGACTAAGTGGGATTTATACCTGAGATGCAGGGCTGGTTCAATATCCACAAAACTATCAATGTGATACATGACATCAATAAAAGAAAGGACAAGAACCACATGATCCTCTCAATAGATGCAGAGAAAGCATTTGACAAAATACATCATCCTTTCTTGATAAAAACCCTCAAGAAAGTAAGTATAAAAGGATCATACTTCAGGATCATAAAAGCCATATATGAAAGACCCACTTAGAAAATTTAGAGCCTTCCCCCTAAGGTCAGGAACACAACAGGGATGTCCATTCTTGCCACTGTTATTCAATATAGTGTTGTAAGTCTTAGTCTCAGCAATAAGACAACACAAAGGAATAAAATCGGCCAGGAGGGAGTCAAACTTTCACTCTTTGCAGATGACATGATACTCTATATCGAAAACCCAGAAGATTCCACAAAAAAAAAAAAAAAAACCTGCTATAACTGATCCATGAATTCAGCAAAGTCGCAGGATATAAAATCAATACACAGAAATTGGTTGCATTCCATACACCAATAATGAAGCAACACAAAGAGAAATCAAGCAATCAATCCCATTTACAATTGCACCAAAAGCCATAAAATACCCAGGAATAAACATAACCAGAGGTGAGAAATCTATGCACTAAAAACTATAGAAAGCTTATGAAAGAAATTGAAGACGACACAAAAGAAGGAAAATATTCCATGCTCCTGGATTGGAAGAAAAAACATTGTTAAAATGTCAATACTACCCAAAGCAATCTACGTTTTCAATGCAATACCTATCAAAATAACACCAGCGTTCTTCACAGAGCTAGAACTAACAATCCTAAAATTTGTGTGGAACCAGGAAAGACCCCAAATAGCCAAAGCAATCTTGAAAAAGAAAACCAAAGCTGGAGGCCTCACAATCCCAGACTTCAAGACATATTACAAAGCTGTAATCATCGAGACAGTATCAACAGACACTCAGATCAATGGAACAGAATAGAGAACCCAGAAATGGACCCACAAACATATGGCCAACTAATTTTTGACAAGGCAGGAAAGAATATCCAGTGGAATAAAAACAATCTCTTCAGCAAGTGGTGCTGGGAAAATTGGACAGTGACATGCAGAAGAATGAACCTGGACCACTTTCTTACACCATACACATAAATAAACTCAAAATGGATGAAAGACCTAAATGTAAGACAGGAAGCCATCAAAATCCTTGAGGAGAAAGCAGGCAAAAACCTCTTTGACCTTGGCCACAGCAACTTCTTACTTGACATGTCTCCAGAGGCAAGGGAAACAAAAGCAAAAATGAGCTATTGGGACATCATCCTGCAGCGCAAAGGAAACAATCAGCAAAAGTAAAAGGCAACTGACAGAATGGGAGAAGATATTTGCAAATGACATATCAGATAAAGGGTTAGAATCCAAAATCTATAAAGAACTTATCAAACTCAACATCCAAAAAAGAAATAATCCAGTGAAGAAATGGGCAAAAGACATGAATAGACACTTTTCCAAAGATATCCAGATGGCTAACAGACACCTGAAAAAATGCTCAACATGACTCATCATCAGGGAAACACAGATCAAAACCACAATGAGATACCACCTCACACCTGTCAGAATGGCTAACATTAACAACTCAGGCAACAATGGATGTTGATGAGGATGTGGAGAAAGAGGATCTCTTTTGCACTGTTGGTAGGAATGCAACCTGGTGCAGCCACTCTGAAAAACAGTATGGAGGTTCCTCAAAAAATTAAAAATAGAGGGGCGCCTGGGTGGCTTAGTCGGTTGAGCATCTGGCTTCGGCTCAGGTCATGATCTCACGGTTTGTGAGTTCAAGCCCTGCGTCGGGCTCTGTGCTGACCGCTCAGAGCCTGGAGCCTGTTTAGGATTCTGTGTCTCCCTCTCTCTCTCTCTGTTCTTCCCCCGCTCATGCTCTGTCTCTCTCTCTGTCTCTCTCAAAAATAAACATAAAAAAATATTAAAAATAGAACTACCTTACGATCCAGCAATTGCACTACTAGGTATTTATCTAAGGGATATAGGTGTGCTGTTTCAAAGGGGCACATGTACCCCAATGTTTATAGCAGCACTATCGACAATAGCCAAAGTATGGAAAGAGCCCAATGTCCTTCGACAGATGAGTGGATAAGGAAGATGTGGCATATGTATACAATGGAGTACTACTTGGCAATCAAAAAGAGTGAAATCTTGCCATTTGTAACTACATGGATGGAACTGGAGGGTATCATGCTAAGTGAAATTAGTCAGTCAGAGAAAGACAAATATCATATGACTTACTCACATGAGGAATTTAAGATACAGAAAAGATGAACACAAGGGAAGGGAAGCAAAAATAATATAAAAACAGGGAGGGGGACAAAACATAAAAGACTCTTAAATATAGAGAGCAAACAGAGTGTTGCTGGAGGAGTTATGAGGGGAGGGATGGGCTAAATGGGTAAGGGGAATTAAGGAATCTACTCCTGAAATCATTGTTGCACCATATGCTAACTAACTTGGATGTAAATTAAACAATAAATAATTTCTTAAGTATATTTAAAAATTAAAGGTAATATTCTTCATATTCAAAAATAATGAAATGTGATCTTGCACAGTTTTACATTTTTTCACAAGTACACAGATTTTGTCAAAGTATAAGATTCTTCATCCACTTAAGCAATTTCGATACATACAATGAATGTGCATATATATTTATGTTGGTCTTAATTCACATTAACAAAAAATATGAGTACATACTTGCAGTACTATGAATATGTGAATATATATGCACAGGACATGTTTCCTCCCATAATCTCCATAAAATACTGAATATTCATCATCTAATTACATATTTATGCTTAGTCCGTGCAAAAAAACTCAACTGTTTTCCTTATTACCATTACCCAAAACCCCCGATATAATATTAGCAATCATCTACTTGATAAAAAGAAGGAAGGGAGACAGGAAACAAAGAAAGAAAGCCAATTGACTATAATCCTGGAAATCACAGAAAGAAGATGTATTTCTAAGAAGATAAATACAGTTCAAAATATATATAACTTCTAATCTAGACCTACCGAAAGCCATTGCTAACCTCACATGATTTAAATGGACAAATTAGTTTCATAGAGACTATAAGAATTTGGCAGACCATGGTGGTAGAGTAGAACGAGTGCTAGATTTGTTTTCACAGTGACTGGATTTAGCTGGCCCTGCTCCTTGCTAGTGATCTAAACACTAACTCTGTATTTCAGTTTCTTCATCTGAACATAAGAAGACAAAAGAGGTAAACATAAGCCTGGATCTATTTTCAGCCTCATGACTTGCCACTTCAGTGAGCTTGGGGAAACTACTTAATATTTCTAGATTTCTCAGCTATAAATTATCACTAATCATAGAAATTACTTCATTCACTAGGTTGTCATGATGTTTCAGAGAGATAATACATGTAACTTAGTCAGCAGGGTCCTTGGAAGATAAATGGGAACTATCACTGTACTATGGAAGGAGGATAAGAAAAGCTATCCTACCAACCTAGACTGCTCTTGTGTGGTTTAACATCTAGTTGAATGTTGAATGTTTATAAAAAGCTATTACACATCTAAGTTCTTTTTAAAACCGTTCCAGGCTCACCATTAGATCTACATTTGTACATATTTAATTAATTTAACTGATAATGGAGTATTAATGCAATGAACATAGAAGAAAATTTCAGTATTTTGTTAATTAGTCATGAATATTTATAGGCAAATCTTCTTCTGATTTAATTACCTTCACATGTTAGAAAAGAAAATATTAATTGAGTTTTAGAATCCCAAATTAACAATTGGAAATGAAGCTCGACATGACTAGAGCAGGAAATGATTGGCTTAAGGCTATGCCTGGATATCAAAATTCCTTTTCCAACTAATAAACCTATCAATTACAAGTCCAAAACACAAAAAAATTAAAGTCAATTTGAGAGTTTTATGTCAGGAATTTAGAAACATTTGCTAAAAATATCTTAACTCAGTTTAATAATTTTATGCAATTATAAAACATATTGCTTTTATTAGATTATTTTAAAATCAGACATGCCTTTTAAAATTAGTTTACCATTTTATAACATCTAAACCTATGTAATTTCAGCAAAAGTGTGTAGCTTAAAAACTCAACCTTAAATATTTCAAAATATGTTAACATATATTCTGTAATTTTTTTAACTATGCTTGATTTAATCAAAAAATAGATTCTTTTTTCTTCTATTTGACAGATGTATGTATGTGTGTAAACACTAAACAAAATGCCAAAGTTTCTGAACCAAGTAGATTTACCAAGTAAATTAGGGGTAAAAAAAAATGATTGGAAATGTATGAAAATATCTAATATTTTGTATGAATTAAACTTTTTGTGAGGTCAGTGTAAATGCTACGTATATTATGTAATGTTTGCCATGTACTCTCAAGTGGAATCATAGTAGCCTGTGCTTCCACATATTTCTTTACTAAATATTTGCTGAGGGCCATGCTAGTTAGTTGCTGGATGGAATGAATTTATAGTCCAAGTAATAACCCTGACAAAACTTTGGTGTCAGAAAAGAAAGACTAAATATAGTTGATTTATTGTTTGCCAGTTTTTTCAAATTTTGCAACTTGTTTGCTTATAGTGATGACCTCATTAAAAGACTAAGATAATATATACATTGTTACTATCTGTTAACTGCAATATTTGATTTGTCAGAGTTTTATTCTATCATATTGCTCAAACAGAATGAACTAAGTTACATATAATTCTATCATATTCTAAGTATTGTCTTGATTATTTTGTTATGTGACTTTTTAGTATATAAGATTTTTATGAATCTCATTTTTATCCTATATAGCATATTCTGTCATTCTATTGGGCAATAAAACACTAATACCTATTTTGGGAATAGAAATCTCTTGGTTCCATGGCATATCTTTAGAATTTCCACACCATGGATTTACGTCAATGGATGATAAATCTTTGGTTCTTGAAGATGTCTAACTAGTGTATAAAAGCCAATTGTCAAGATAATAGTTTGGATGTTTTTCAATTTTCACATTTGTTTTGAATTCTCTGCCAAAGTCATATATTTATCTTTTAGGGGAAATCATGTTAATGAAAATAAGCATATGTCTCCAGATTTAAAAGCCAGAACTTACAGGGCAATGATAAAGGACATCAGAGGGTGAGTAGATTTGTGAGAATTATCACCGATGTGCATTGCTTCCATATCTCTTTTTTCCTTTAGCCTTTGTGGGAATCTGGTTTTGTGAGTGTGCTCTGAGGGAGTCTGTTCAAGGCAGCCACTCTATTTCCCTTAAGTTAAAAATTGCAGGAGGCAGTGGGCATTAGGGAGGATAGCCATCAGAAGACAGGGTAGCCCTCTTACCTTGACAAGAATATTGTGACCACTCAATCACAATTATGAATATTGAAGACCACTCAATCATATTAAACTGCATACAAAATATTGAGAGTATAAGTAGTGCAGATATTAAAATATTGGTAAGATTATAGAAAATAAAGTCTAGTTTCCTTTAATTTATTTACATTTTCCAAAAATTGTCCAGAAAATTAAATAGAACTTACAGATTGGTATGACTAATTCCAGTGACACACTAATCTAACTGCAAGATTAGTTTCTAATATATCACTAAACATTGTAGTGAGCCACTGCAACTTGTTCTTATAGCTGAATCTCACCATATAAATCAGATTACAAGATTCCAAAGGTCAGGGACTTTCTTTTGGGTATTCATCCTCAGGATTTAAAATTAAGACTTACACTTTTATACATCAAGAGACAAAAAGAAGAGGGAATGCCTTCATTGTGGATGATGGAGTGGCGGGGGTGGGGGGTGGGAGGGTGGGGGATATTTGTTATATTTTGTTTTGTTTTCTTTTGTACACAACATGAAAATTTTACTTGAATCAAAGACACGTAGGAGTGCCTGGGTGGCTCAGTCAGTTAAGCGTCAGACTTTGGCTCAGGTCATGATCTTGCGGTTCCTGGATTCCAACCCCACATCGGGCTCTGTGCTGTTAGCACAGAGCCTGCTTTCGATCCTCTATCCCCTGCTCTGTCTGCCCCTTCCCCATGCGTTTTCTCTCTCTCTCTCTCTCTCTCTCTCTCTCTCTCTCACATAAAAAATAAACACTAAAAAAGCAAAGACATGTAATTTGTAATTTTTAATTAGTAATTTTTAAAAAGAGTAAGCATCTTTCAGTGATAGTTTATGTTTTCATTAAAAAAGTAGATGCCTCACTTTATCTTTCAGGGTCAGTCTATATTAAAGTCAAAACACTCCTAAAAAATTCAATGAATTACAGTATGGGATTTATGACTTTTCTGAAATCTTCTTAATAGAGTTTATTTTTAATAGGATGTAGACTAAAATGATATAGCAATTTAGCAGAGCATTATGAAGCACCATATGTGCTTCTAAACTGAGAAGATGATACACACGGGTCCTGCCAACTACTCCTCTCTGTCTTTCCTTTCCCACCTGCCAGTCTCCCGGCACATCCTGGATTCTGTCATGATATTGAATGCCTTTGATATAAATTACTTAGGTGGGGGTCTCTGTGACTCTCAATGAACATCTTTTAGTCATGAAAAGCAGAAAATGAAAAGATCCCTAACTTTATTAAAAATCAGTGACCTGTTTCAACTTACAAGACTATCAGTGTATAAACTTTTCCAGATGGGGATAAGAGGTGATAAACAGTTATCTGACCACAATTAGAGACTGGAGCTAGGTGTTGAACAGAGCAAAATGCTCAGAGCAGCAGCTAGACTAACCCTGACACGTACAAGAGAGAGGGGGGGGGGGGGGGTGTGAATTGAAGCACAACACCGTTGTCTCCTCTGTTTATGGGCAAGTTTTAAGCATATTCTCTTCTATAAGAAAATAAATGCTTCCTTTTTCTGTTTATGCTTCCTTCTGCTGTCTCCATTCATCCTTCAGTCTAGATGCACTTAAGTCATAAGAAAAAAGTTAAAAAATAATCACAAAAATATGAGATTGGGGACATACCACCGACTCAAAGGTTTAAACATCTGTGACACCTGTTCTGGTGGCAAGAAATCAAAATCAACCTAAGGGAAAATAATGCAGTGGGGGAAGGAATTGTTTCATATGATCTTCCTATTCACCTTCCCACCCTCCTCCTTCCTCTTACATAAAGGGGAAAAATATCCATTAAAATTCTGAATACATAGTATCTCAGCATTTTAATTCATAATTGCAGTTACTAGCCTTGCTTTTCTGCCTGTACTATCTGAGCCCTCTTGATTCTCTCCACATTTTGCCTCTCTGATGACCCCCACCCCCTCTTCTCTTCTTTCTGGTTCTTCTTTGTTTCTCTTCTTTTCCTGTGATGAGGAAAGACAAAGAGGTATAAAAGGTATGATAAAGATAGAGAGGAATAAGTGATGCAGTGGCCATGTTTAATTTTATTATTTACTATTTGTGTAATATTTGTTTTTTTTTCCCAGAACTTACATAGCTTACAATTAGATGTTTGCATCCTTTGGCAAACATCTCATTTCCCTCACCCCACAGCCCCTGTCAACCACTGCTCTAGGCTCTGTTTCTGGGAGTTTATACCATATTTGCCTTTCTCTGTCTGACTTATCTCAGTTAGCATAATTCCTTCAAGGTCCATTTGTGTAGTTGCAAATGGTAGGATTTTCTTCCTTTTATGGCTGAATAATATTCCATTGAGTGTGTGTGTGTGTGTGTGTGTGTGTGTGTACAATTCTTACTTTGGGAGAATAGATACATAGTAATTCTAATAGTATTACCTGGGGAAATACATAGCTATGGAGTATGAAAAAACATGGCATGTCTAATAACTTAGCTCAAAAGGGGCATGTTTGAAGGGTAAAAAGAAGCAATCTCCCAGTAAGATGGGTACTTAATTATTACAAAAATAATAAACATTATATTATTCACAATAGTCAAGGCACAAATGTGGCTATTATGAATAATATAATATAATTCACAATATAATATTGAAATATCTAGAACAGTTTCTACTTTCCTGACTGAACCCTGAGGGATACAAACAGTATAGTAGGAAGAGCCCTACAAATGAAATCAGAAGATCTGATTTCATATCCTAAGTATGACTAATTAGCTGGAAATTTGGGTCAAGTTATTCAACCTCAGGTTCATAAAATTGCTTTGTGGCTCAAATATCATAGCTTACGGTGAAAACTCTCTAACTCTCCTCCAGTAATAGACTTGCCAGGTTCATAAGAGCCCTCCATTCCTTCAGAAAACATACTAACACCCATGGCACGGTGAAAGCTCACAGCTGGGACTCCTTCTCTACACTCTGATGTACGTTCTTGCCCTACACTCTGATGTACGTTCTTGCCAGGAGACAGATGTACTTCTCTCCCCACACTCTGATGTACGTTCTTGCCAGGAGGCAGTTGTATTTATTCCAAGACCTGTTTATGCCAGTTCTTTGTGTAATTACATAATGTAATTAGTTAGCAAAGGCCAAACTGGTTTGGTGACTTTTACCATAGAAAGATACGAGAGAAGACCTAGAAGCAAATAAGGAGTGATATTTTGCAGCACTGCAGAATTGATGGAGAACAACCATTCCTCCTTCCGTCTTCCTGTGCCAAAGAAAATCAACGGTGGTGGGTCCCCTGGCTCCCTCCTTCCAACAAGAAGGGAGAATCCAAACTGTTTCCTCTTGCTACTAAAGCAAGAACTAGTAATCATCTCTTATCTGAAAGTGAAGGAGCACCTGATAAGCAAAATACCTGATACAGGTAGGGTATAGAGAAGGGGCAGGAAAAATCTTTTTCATTTCCCTCCTTGTGTAACCAATACCACAGGGATGAGTGTGGAGAAGAAAGAAGCATTAATAACCAAAATGAAATGGTTTTTAACTATGAATGACAACTACCATGTATTTTAACTGATATGTTATTAAAGAAGCCCACTACCCTGCAGGAAAGATGAGTAGCTTCAAAGAACTGCTCCTGAAGGAGTAGTAGAAGTTATTGAAAATTGTATTCATTTCATGTTTTTACCCTCAAACTGAAATTTCACCAATATGGCTACTTTCAAATCATTTTTATGATTCCATCTTTACCAGATAACTAACTTCAACTAACTATAGCCTCCTCTGTAGATGAACTCACATTGTAAAACAAAAACAAAACAAAAACAAAAAGCAAATTGAAAGTACACTGTCAGGGATTATTAGGAGTAAATACATGTAAAATAGGATGTAACAACAACAACAACAAAAGGCCTCATAGACAGCCCTGGTCAATAACTGCATTTGCAACATACAGAGGCCTTTGTACTTTCTGAGTGCTGGGTTTCCAACCCACTGTAGAGCTCCCATTCTACATCTCTAGCCTATCCTTTCTAATCTATCACCTACTTGCTGTTCATATCTGCCTAGTAGGATTTCATCTCCTAAAATGAATCTCTCTTCCTGAAAAGAGGAGAAGAGCAAAGTCACAGGAAACCAACTGAGGTTGATATGATTTAACCCTAGATCTTATGCCTTCCTGCCTTTGATGATGAGCATAGAACGTCTGCTTAATGAAAGGACTCCAGGCAAGAATTAATTAAGAACTAATTTATTGCACATAATTTTTTTTTTTTTAATTTTTTTTTCATCGTTTTTTATTTATTTTTGGGACAGAGAGAGACAGAGCATGAACGGGGGAGGGGCAGAGAGAGAGGGAGACACAGAATCGGAAACAGGCTCCAGGCTCCGAGCCATCGGCCCAGAGCCCGATGCGGGGCTCGAACTCACGGACCGCGAGATCGTGACCTGGCTGAAGTCGGACACTTAACCAACTGCGCCACCCAGGCGCCCCCATAAATTGTTTTTTTATCAATCGGGCCTACTTAACCAACAGTACCCAATAAGTGCTAATTAAAATGCATAATCCAGGGGCACGTGGGTGGCTCAGTTAAGCCTCCAGTTTAGGCTTAGGTCATGATCTCTCGGTTCCTGGGTTTGAGCCTCTGCACTCAGCTCTGTGCTGACAGCTCAGAGCCTGGAGCCTGCTTCACTGTGTCTCCCTCTCTCTCTGCTCCTCCCCACTCGTGCGCTCTCTCTGTCTCTCAAAAATAAATAAGCATTAAAAAAATTTAAATGCATAATCCATACAGACATTTGGCATACTCTTCAGATTACATGGAAAGTGTACATAGAGAAACATCCTAGGGGGAAAAAAAAGCCTACGTTCATCTGAATGTAAGCAGATTAAGCTATTGCCTGTGTTACATGCTTTGGCAGCTACTGGAAGGCCCACTCTGACCCAAAAATCCCTCAGAAGTGTCCTGTCACAGAACCAGAAATTTCTAGGATTAAAAAAAAAAAGGCATTTAAATGATGCTTACTTAAATTAAAAAGCTAAAGCATTCATTAGTTATTCTTCAACACCTTCACACAACATAGTTGATCAACTAATGAGTTCTAGTTCTCTGAAAGGATAAGTAAATAGGACAAGTAAGTTTTGAAGAAGAGGAATCTTCAAGAAAACTAAATAACAAGGCTTATGGCAGCAATGGCTGAGAGTCAGGGACGTAGGAACTGAGAGAGAAGTGTAGCAGTGGGAATGTCTTGTCCCGAAACAGTCACCACAATTCCTCCTAGGATCAGGCTTCTGTACCAATTCATTCCTATGGCAAGTTTACATAAAATAAACATCCCCTTACCTAACTTTGTGTTTTTCCCAATTAATTTCCCTGAAATCTGGAAGGAGAATTTGCTTTTATTCTCAACTTAAGTTCATTGATGTGATACTTGCTCAGACACCAGAAGAGAAGTAGTGGACAGAAGATAAGAGCAGAGCCCCAAGCAACCCATGTCCAGATTTAACTCTTAGTAACAGGAAACAGCTGGCATTGCCTTCTTTCCCAAGACCTCCTGAATAGTTCTTTGCTTTTTAACTTTTGTTTTTAAACTACCTGAGCCAAAACAACGGCAAGCTTGATTTTTAAAATAGGATCAGTGACAAACGCTGAAATGCCAAGTGGAAACACACAGGATACAGCTAAGCAAAATGCAAGAAGGAATTTGGAAGGCAGATTAATGGAATGTGGGCCCAAATCTGTGCCTGCCAACTGCTCTCAATAAACTGCTCGGGTCAAAGATACACTTGGGAGTTTATTCAAACGCACATACAGACCAAGGAGGCAGATGCTGCTTCTCTTTGGATTTTTAGGGAGTTTTTTTCTTTTAATAAGGGTGCTAGAATATTTTCCCCAAAGTAAGGATTTCTACCTTCCTGTGTGGAGGATGTTCTTTCTCCCAGTGAGTAAACTTCCATCTGGGTTAGGTTAGACCTCTTTGGTACTTTTCTTGATCGTGCAACACTAGTATATATTTCCCCACTTGGAACCAGATTCCATTTGTGGTTCTGGGTTCCCTCAGGTCACGCTAAGGTCAAACAGCAACTCTACAGTGGAAAAACTGACCAGTTCATATTCTCTAACTGTTTGCAGACCACTCCTGGAAGAATGTTCCATGTGGATAACCAACTAAACATTTCCTAAATCACAATTTACAAGACTAACAGGAAGCAGAGATGTGTGTAAGATTTTAAACCCAGCTTATACAGTTCATAATACAGAGTGAAGATACCTGTAGACTGGAATACATTATAAAAGAAATTAGTAGGGGTGCCTGGGTGGCTCAGTCTGCTGAGTGTCTGACTTCAGCTTAGGTCATGATCTGACGGTCCATGAGTTCGAGCCCCGCGTCAGGCTCTGTGCTGACAGCTCAGAGCCTGGAGCCTGCTTCCGATTCTGTGTCTCCCTCTCTCGTTCATGCTCTGTCTCTCTCTGTCTCAAAAATAAATAAACGTTAAAAAATTACTGTTTAAAAAAAGAAATTAATATTCATAAACTACTTTGAAGTTCTCAAATATAGTACACTTTGGATTATAGAAAGGTTGAATCTTTAAATCATCAAGATTTCAGAATACTTTGAAAAAGCTATTCTTGTGGGAAAAGTACTTCAAAAAGTGTTAGAAGTATATTTGAGTAGTCTTTTCAAGAAAAATCTTGAAAAAAACATAACAAACACAAACACAGTCAATTCCTATTGAAGTTTTTCATAGGATAATCTTCTACTTCAGCTTGCAAGCCAGAACTGTTTTGTTGTTGTTGTTGTTGTTGTTGTTGTTTTTTAATGCTTGTTTATGTTTGAGAGAGAGAGACAGAGTGTGAACGGGAGAGAAGCAGAGAAAGAGGGAAACACAGAATCCAAAGCAAGCTCCAGGTTTTGAGCTGTCAGCAAAGAGCCCAATGTGGGACTCAAACTCACAGACTGTGAGATCATGACCTAAGCTGAAGTGGGATGTTTAACCAACTAAGCCACCCAGGTGCCCCCAGAACTTTTCTATTCATTCAGATAGTGCCTCTTTAAATTACAAATAATACTAATAATCCAAAAAGACACAAAACTAATTAATTCTGAGAGAACACAGGACATTGAAAAGTCATGTGTTACACATAAATCAGGAATTAATGGTAATATAATTACAATACCATGTTACAGTGGTAATATAATCACAGCATGGTATTGTATTATACACAGAATGTATAGCATATGGCAGAAGAAAAGAGTGAATTAGAAAATCAAAATATGATTTGCAGATCTCTGGTATATGTCTCTAAATGTGATCAAATTGTTCACTTGAAAAGAAAAACAAATGCCCTTTTTATCCTCGATTATATTATTGCTACAAATTACTCACTGTAGGTAAGGGCAAAACTGAAGAATTCTGTTCCACTTTAAAAAGGCATATAATACAGAAAGAAAGGCAGCAGTAGTGTTCCTAACATATAGCATTTTCCTTCCTTCACCAAGTTATTAGGGTTCTTTAAATGAGATAATGTTTCTTGATGTATTCATATGTATGTTCTTGTTACTTATGTACAGGATCATTAAGTAATTTGTTTTGTCTGTGTTACACAATTTCATTTGTGCAAATAGTAACATTTGGTTAAGGAAAATTGATATACACATGAAATCAAGCAGTAAGTCTGATAATTATGAATTTAGGCATTACCTTTATACCTTAGCTTTTCTAGGGAAATTTTTTATTTGTACATTCATAATCATTCAGAGTCATCAGATATTTTTATCCATTTCTGAAGAAAAGTAAACATTTTAATAAATGTTAGGTAAATCTTGAGGATTCCTAGGAAAAAAAAGCAATGTATTTCTGACCTCAAATATCCAAGATAATCTTAAGTATCAAAATAAAGGCTTTAACTCTGTCTAGCCTACTATAGATCTCTTACTATAAAGAAATGTGAGGGGTGCCTGGGTGGCTCTGTCAGTTGGGCGTCCCACTTCCACTCAGGTCATGATCTCACAGTTCGTGGGTTTGTGCCCCGCGTCTGGCTCTGTGCTGAAAGCTCAGAGCCTGGAGCCTGCTTTGGATTCTGTGTCTCCCTCTCTCTCTTCCCCTGCCCCTCTCAAGCTCTGTCTCTGTCTCTCTCAAAAATAAATAAACATTAAAAAAAATTTTTAAGAAAGAAAGAAATGTGAGAATGGTAAATAACCAGTTCAGTTTGTTCCCAGTCCAGCAAAAATTTCCTGAATTCTAAACAAAGGTTTCAAACATCATGAAATAAACCAATGTTTGATCTTATTCTGGAATAGATCAATTCACAGAGTATTCATTAGCCTTTCTAATCTGTTGTTATAGCTAGAAGAGGACCCTATCTCCAGAGAAATCATGCTCTTAGCAGCTACTTATTTGGCATAGATCATAAGAATTCAGGGAAATTCAAGCCAAGCCATATTCTCTATTAGCCTTTAATCTACTACTAGTTCTGAAATACTAGTTAAGCAGGTACTAGTGATTTTGACATTTTTATTTCCATCATATTGAAGGAAAAAAAAGGAAAAATGCATGCATTAACGAGCAATTACCATGCTCCAGACATAATTCAAGGTGCTTGGGATACACCTTTTTATGATTTAGGATAGGCTAACTGCTATAACAATTTCCAAGATTTAACACAATATAATTCTACTTCTGTGTCAGGTAAGAGATCAATGAGTATGTTTGGTAGGCAACCATCAGAAGGTGATTCAGGAACCCAGGTTGTCTCTGTCTTGTGGCTCCATTATCCTATAGAGAGCATCAGTCAATGGTTGGAACTTCTGTGTCCATACAGCAGAGGGGGGAATAAAGAGAACACGGAGGCCAGGCCTCAATGGTACATGTCACTTCATGCACATGCCGCTGGCCAGAAAGAAGTCACAAGGATATACCACACAGCAAGGGTAGCAAGGAAATATAGTATACCTGTGTGCCCAGGGAAGATTGAAACAGATTTAAAAAATAACTAGCCAATATCTCCTATAATCAGTAAATTAAAAAAAAAAAAAAAAACAAAACTCTGATCCTTAGACATTTGCATTCAATCTAAGGGAAACAAATATTTAAAAACAAGCATAATAAACTATAAAATATATAGTCTGTTATAAGATGATAAATAACACACTTGCAGCTGGAGATGGTGGGAAAGGAGAAAGAAATTGCAGAGCAGGGTAAGAGGAAGAAGAGTCTTTTAACAATGACTGTAGGTAGCTGAGGTAGGGAGGATGATAGATCATTGTAGACAAGAAGATCTAAGAAATTGGAGGCCAATTATTGAAGGCTTCATCTTTACCAAGAATAGCACAATGTTAGAGAAAGTGATAGTGACCCAGGAACTAAAATCATAGAGAAATGGGAGTTGAGGGTGTCCCCTGTTAGTTGATAACAGCAATAGGAGAAGCAGTGGGAAACTGGGCATGGAATTCAGAGTTTTAGAGAGGATAGACAATGAATTATCTGAAAGCAGCAGTGAGGGACAAAGAGAATGTCTGCCCCCATCTTCGGGTCTAGTTGTGTAAAAGCTATAGAATAAAAAGTAGCCACCACCTGAGAAGTCTGCAGGGAAGGAATGACCTCATGGGAGAGGCCAGTTTCCTCTAAAGCAAGAGCATAAAGGAACTATTCAAGAGGTCAAGGATGTCAGGATTTTGTTGAAGATGGAGTGGCCAGGAAAACTGGAGCTTTCTGTGATGACTGATATGAACAGGAAATGGCATATCAAGATGAGTCTCAGGGAGACCAGTGAAGAAGGGATATTGATATTTAGATGAGATACAGGGGCCTGAAGTAAGGCATCTCTCAAAGAAGTTGCACCAAATTCTTTGACTAAATTTAACCCACAATTTGAAGAGAACATTTGTTTTGGAACCAAATTTTCTAAACTATTTCATATTCCTTTTTAGTGTTTTAAATTAAAACTGATTTTAAATCCATCTTTGATGAAACTCTAGTCACGATTCTCCTTCTAAAGTCTAAAGGTACATAAAAATACATTTCTTACTGATATAAACATAGAATCACAGATTCTCGGGGTTTGAAAGTTTTAATTCACTTGATTCAACCATCCAGCTGATTTTGGAAGCCTTTCTTGCATATTCTTGCCAAGCCATCTTCTGAACTAGGCTTGAACATCTCCATGGATGATGTATCTAGTGAGGTAGTTAAAAGCGTGGGCTCGAGAATTAAGCAGACCTAGATTTGAATTCCTATTCCATCACTTCCACTCATGTGAACTTTGGCAAGTTAACTTTTTTCTCAGAGCTTCAGAATCTTCATCTGTAAAATGGAGATAATTACTACTTCTCTCAGAGTTATACAAATGAAAAAACACATGGACAGCACTCAACACAATGCCCAACCCATAGTAAGCACTTAAAAAATGTTAATAATACTATCATTATGTTTATTTGTGCCATTATTATTATTATTATTTTCCAAGGCATCATCTTTTAATGTTGGATAGCTGCCTTAGAATTTTCTTCTTTCTTCCACTTTGTAGAAAAATCTGGTTTCAGAATATAATTTGGCAAAATAAAGTCAGTGTTCCATTAGACATAATTCATCATAAAATTTGAAAGAAATTCCTTGCGAAAAGTGTACATAATCTCATAGATAATCCTGTTAGGATTTCAAGATATCTTTTCAAAAACATAAACAGAGAAGCACTTGGAGTATTATATCTTTAAAGCCTTGTCAGTGCTATCTGGTTCATAATACTCATGTAAAGCGAGGAGAGAGGAGCAAACATAATCTGTTACCTGACATCACAACTGGGCAGTGACTCATATGGCAAATTTAATTTCAGTAGCACTCACGGTAATCACTTCCCTGACTTCAGAGCCTTCAGTTGACGTAAGGTACTCCAGACAATAAACAGAACCTTACCAAAAGAAGGTTTCTGTGAAGCTTCTCTTAAATTCACAGAAAACAAATTTCCATGCTACCTGAATTCATGACATCATTCAAACATATTGTCAGTGAATGTTTTTGTCAAGATGTTTGGAGTGTTTGATAATAGAAGTAAGATAATAGAATCAAAATCTCAAGAACTACAATAAAATAAATTATTTCTAATTCATGACACTTGCCATAACAAGTAAATTCTGATATATGTAAATGAACTTTTTTCATGCAAATTATCCAATTCTTTAAAATCGTGTCTTCTACATTATAGTGTGGTAGCAAAAAAAAAATCTTAAAAACCACTTAACCCTTTCTTCACCATTTAAGAACACGTATTGAGAATGCATATACTTTGCACTGAGAAAAACTTTGAAAGATATATTCTCAGAAAATGTTTGATATGTCATTATTAGTTAGCAGGAATCTTTTTAAGTTAATATTCTTTGAGTATAGCCTTGTTTTGACTTAAAAATAAGGCAATCTACAACTGGAAGACAAAAGCATTGATAAGCTGAAGAGGGGAAAAAATAAAAAGAAAACTTATTGGAAAGAAATTAACGATAAAAATAAGAGGATTGATATACATTATCTCTAAAATCCTTTCCAACTATAAAGTTGTTATTCCTTTAAATGAAAGAAATCAGAACTAACTGCATGAAAGTTTTTGAGATGGTAGCTGCAAGTATGAAGTGAGAGGAACCTTTGGAAATAAATATCTATTTAAACCATTTAAAGTTTCCCACCAAAGACCACAGCCAAAAGAAAGCATGGCAATGTTCTAGGCTGAGGTCTGAAAGATAATTTGGCTGTTGGGTGCTGAGAGTAAAAGAGCCTCAAGCCGCCAGGATATTGTGAGTTGCAAGAAGTTCAATTGATTTGTAGATTTTTCTATATGGTGTTAACTAAATTTATTCTCAGACAATGCACAAGTTGCTTTAAAATGATCCTGTAAATTGGGGCGCCTGGGTGCTTCAGTCGGTTAAGCATCTGACTCTTGGTTTCGGCTCCGGTCATGATCTCATGGTTTGTGAGTTCTAGCCCTGCATTGGGCTCTGTGCTAACAGTGTGGAGCCTGCTTGGGATTCTCTCTCTCTCTCTCTCTCTCTCTCTCTCTCTGCCCTTCCCCCACTCACTCTGTCTCTCTCGCTCTCAAAAATAAATAAACTTTAAAGTAGTCCCATAAATAAATTAAAGATTAAAGACAGTATAATAATAATGTAAGCACAAACAAATAACAAGAAATAGAGGAAGCTGACACTTCTCCCACCAGGAAGTGCTCTTCAGTCATCACAGCTAGGAAGACAATGACAATCTAATTAGGCCTTTGAAATTTTAAGATTATAAAGACTATTTATAAAATGGATTTACATTAACTTTCATTTATAATGAATGCATTGCCCTAATTTTATTTCTTAAAATATTATCTAATGATTTTAGGAAGTCATGATAATTAGCAAGCTGACATTTAAAATTTTTGCTTATATCATCTTTATCTCAGCCTTTTTCAATTTCTATTTCTCTATTCATCTTGTAATATACATAACTGACTAGGTACTTAACATAGTAGGCCTTGTATTTAAAATGCTAAGACTATTAGTAACATGCGTATGTTAATGAATAGTGGTGCAGGAAATATACATTTTCACTGAGCTGCGCATTAGAATTAGTATTCACTCAAAGCCACATATCACCATCATTGAAAGAATATCTGGTACATAAGAATAAACAAAATTTTGTGGTGCCTGTGTGGTTCAGTCAGTTAAGTGTCTGACTTCGACTCAGGTGATGATTTCACGTCTCCTGAGTTTGAGCCCCCTGTGGGCTGACAGCCCAGAGACTGGAGGCTGCTTCAGATTCTGCCTCTGTCTCTCTCTGCCCCTCCACTGTTATCACTCTCTCTCTCTCTTTCAAAAATAAATAAACATTTATAAAAATTTTAAATAAAAACAAATAAACAAAATTCTGTAAAAATATTACCTGATTATTAAAAATTCTAGTCATTGCCTAAGTTTTTGTATTAGTGCCTGAGAATAATAATTTCTCAGCACTGTTGTCTCTACATTGTTGTGCAGTCACAGACATAAATTCTTACGTTAACTGGCCCACTGAATAAAGTGTCTAAATTCTTCTATGCATTGAAGAATATAATTCTAGAAACAGTTTTCTGGCAGCATATTTCCTAGTGAGAATGTTATACTAACATCCATAGCTTAAGCTAATCTTTAAAAACCCTCATTATCAAGTACTGAAAATGACTGGCAGTTTGTAGAAATCACTTCAACAAGATTCCTATTGAAATGCTTAACTGCCATGGCCACAAAACGTTAGGAGCTTTTCTTTTTAAGTTGGTGTTATAAAATCTGTTGCTTTGAAGTTTGATTAGTGAGTACAAAATGTGCTTTGGATACCTTATTTTTCTGTAACACTCTTCTCTTCATTATATCTTTATGTTCTTTTTTATGTTTGAGTTGAAAATCATTGATCATAGATGTTTATATCATTTTGTAGGAATTTTCTTCCTTGTAAATTTCAAAGCGACAAGGTGGGCATTTTCTGTTACCCCATTCTCACCAGATGTGAAGGATTTTCAAAGAAATATGAAACAATTTGACAACTATTTTTTTACAAAACAAGTACACATAATGAATCTACAAATAGTAGAATTATGATATAATCTAATATCTATTATTATTTTATGATTTTGATTTTATTAATATTTTTTGCCTCAAAAAGAATATATTGGTCTTTTCAAACTTGTCTACCTAATATGCTTATTTGATGTTTATATGGACTGCTACTCTGTTTTTCTTTTTTTTCCTGTTTGTTTTGTTTTGTTTTGTTTTAGTTAGCATATAGTGTAATAATGATTTCAAGAATAGAATTTAGTGTTTACAAATTCTTAATAATATAAAATAACAGAAAGCTTTTATAATCATCATTAATTATTATGCTTCTAGCATAAGAAATAATACTGCAGTCATAATTATCCTGAATCCATGTAAAACCAGGACTGTTATAAGTGAAAAGTACAAGATTATGTCCATCTTTTCCTGTCAATAAATATATAATCAATTAAAATGTTATAACACTGACAAAAAGAAAAAGAGTAAAAGTGAAACAGTCGATTGTTCCTTCATGTGTATGACAAGAATGATTTATAAAAGCCATGCTAAAAACAAAGGATTTCCAAAAATGATAAATGTGCTTTTCATTTCTCAATAAATCACAATGTACAGTATTTAAACTGTTAGTGCTCAAACTATGTATCTTCCACAAAGGAAAAGGTACTCTTCCTTCTAAATCTGTTTGGAAAAGAAATTTCTGCAGATCAGAAATTGAGCTTGAGTCAAGGTCAACATTTCTTCAACCTCAGTGACTCTAAAAGGCTCCTGAAGAGAGTTTTCTCTCCTCCTTGTTTGAGCACCACATTCTGAATGATTTTTGCTGACAGCAAAGTCTAAGCCTAAATCCAGAGGGAAAACAAAATAGTGATTTTAAAAGTCTCACTGTTCCCAAACTTTGATATTTACCCCAGTCAAGGTAAGCTTTCAAATCATGTCTGGTCTCTTTATTTCTACCTAAATGATCAGCTTTTTACCAAAACATTATAATATTAGCATTAAAATCTCAATAAGCTGAATAAGTGAAGATCTGAGATAAAGAACCTAGTATAAAATTTCTAAATCAAGAAAAAGTTTTTAATTTTCAAAAGACAGAAATAAAGTCTGTGGATCTAGAATCTAGAGAATAGGGGAGATCGTGATATAAAATGAAATCAAAGATAGGCCAGGCTAGACCTTTCAGAAGTCTGTAAACCATATGAGGAGTTTGGATTTTATTCTAGGTGAAATTAGAAGCTATTGGAGGGCTATTGGAAGAGATGTAATCTTATTTGTAGTTTTAAAAATGTCACTCTGACTACAAAACATCCATCAGCTCAGTTAAAATTACAAAACTGACAGTAAATGTTGGCAAAGATATGAAGCAACTAGAGTTCTTAGACGCTGCTGGTGAGAATGTAAAGTGAATATGAGCACTTTAGAAAAATATTTTGTAATGTCTTCTAAGTTGAACATATATATACTCCATGGCCCAGCAAGCCACTCCTAGGTGTATGTCCAATAGAAACGCATACATATGTTCAACAGCAACAACAACAAAAACATGTTATAGAATGATCATTATAGCATTATTCAAATAGCCCCAAACTGGAAACTACCTAAATTCCCATCAACAGTATAATGGATAAAGTGTAGAATATTCATACAACAAAACCCTATACAGCAATTAGAATGAGTATTCTACAACTACGCAAAACAATACGAATCAGTCTCACAGATACCATTTAACAACAGCCAGACATAGTAGAATACATACTGAGTAATTCCATTTAAATGTTGTAAGAACAGGTAAATCTAATCTATATTAAAAAAAAAAATTTAATGTTTATTTATTTTTGAGAGAGAGAGAGATAGAGACAGAGCGTGAGCAGGGGAGGGGCAGAGAGAGAGAGAGAGAGAGAGAGAGAGAGAGAGAGACAGAATCAGAAGCGGGCTCTAGTCTCTGAGCTGTCAGCACAGAGCCCAATGTGGGGTTCGAACTCACGAACAGTGAGATCATGACCTGAGCTGAAGCCGGACACTTAACCCACTGAGCCACCCAGGCACCTCTCTAATCTCTATTTTTAAAGGACAGAATAGTGTTTACTCTTGTTGCTGGTAGGGAGTGGCCAGTGACTGGAAGGTAGCATGTTGGGAGAGAGAAGTAGTAAACACATTAGCATTAAGATGACAGTGTGGTGGGAAAGAAGAATGATGAAGAAATGATAAGACATTCTTGTATTGTCTAGTGATAGATACATAAAAGGCACAGATTCAAAGACTCCTTCTTCATAGCCATCTGCCTTAGCAGAATCTGCCTTCTATATGTCTGGTTTAACCACTCCTGGGGATGAGAAACTCACATCCCCATAAAGAAGACTGTTCTCTTGTTGAAAAAATCTAATGGTTCAAATGTTATTTATAATAGCCAAAATATGATTTGTTATTCTAATTATTCTCTCTGAAACATGGGACAATCCATTTGAATTTAGTGAACACTCTTTAATGGATTGAATATGTTAGCTGAAGACAGCTAACATATTTTCCCCTTAGTCTTCCTTTCTCCTGGAAGGAAGAACTCCATCCCAGCAATTCCAACCACTGAACAAATTTGCAGAAGGTCCTAGATGCTGTCCTATCCCAACTACCACTCTCAGAAAAGCTCTCATTGGCAAATGTTACCAAAAGAGGAAGAAAGAAGGAGGAAGTTGGGTCAGCCCTGCAGATGCAGGGTACATAAAAAAGTAGAATTCTGAGTTCAGGTTGCTTCTGAGCTCAATGATTTGAGTGACCTGCAACAGAATTATAAGGATGGTTCGAGGTAGCTTCCAGATCTTCCGTTGACATTCTTACCTCAAACTTTAAAAACACCTGCTTGTTTACAGACAAGCCATTTTTTCTTACCCAGCCACAAACTTTCCTTCATATTCCACTCCTACATTTTCCCTTCATTGAGCCATAAAAAATCTTCGTCAGAATCTCTTGTTAAAATTTCTCCTGTTTTAAATTTTTTTAGTGTTTATTTATTTTTGAGAAAGAGAGAGAAAGAGGCAGAGCACACGCAGGGCAGGAGCAAAGAGAGAGGAGACACAGAATCTGAAGCAGGCTCCAGGCTCTGAGCAGTCAGCACAGAGCCCGACGAGGGGCTCGAACTCACGAACCGCGAGATCGTGACCTGAGCTGAAGTCAGACGCCCAACAAACTGAACCACCCAGGTGCCCCAAATTTCTCCTGTTTTAAATCAATTCATTTCCCATGGTGATCTGTCTGCCTCAACTTTGTCCCTACATCTTCTAATAAGGGAATTTTTGAAGCTATATTTCATGTTAAACTGAGAAACTTCTTATCCATCATATTTTTAAACACAAGTTTAAAAAGAAAAGAAGGAAAGGGCGTCTGAGTGGCTCATTTAGTTAAGTATCCAACTCTTGATTTCAGCTCAGGTAATGATCTCATGGTCGTGAGATGGAGCCTTACACTGGGCTCTGCACTGGGTGTGGAGCCTGCTTAAGATTCTCCCTCTCCCTCTTCCTCTCCCTCTGCCCCTACCCTGCTCGCGCTCTCTCTTTCTCTCTCAAAAAATAAATAATATCTTAAAAATAAAAGAAGGATGCATGATAGGAAATAATGGAGGGAAAAAGGACAAGAAAGATTTTAGTTTATTTTGCATTCTAAATATATATTGTTTTGTATAATAATATATGCTATGTATTGTATATATATTATATGCTATGTGTAAATGCTATGATTAGGAGATAAGAGGTGAATTGTGGGCATTAAATTTTAAATATTTCTTTCCAATTACCCAAGGTATGATTTCTAGCATGGAACTGGATAAAGCATCAGTGTTAGGTCTTTCCCTTGATAATATGTCTCGAAAGTTCTATTGTCAAAAACCGACCTAGCCGTTTTGGAGCCAAAATATAACACAAAGACAGAATTTGGGATAAAGAGGAACAATAGCTTTATTGCTTTACCCGGCAAAGGAGGCTGCAGCAAGGTATGTCCTTCAGAAACTGTAAGCCCCCCCGGAGGAAGAGGCTGGGAGGTGGGGTGGGAGGGATTATAGGGAAATAGGGGATCTAGCCAGTTTTGACAGAAATTGAGTACAGTGCTGTCAGCCATCTTAATCATGTCTTTAGGGTTTTACCGGGTTCCTGAAACAAAAGGCTAAAAAGGGCAGAGGGGAGGTTTGTGGAAGAAAGGAAAATGGTTACTTTAAAATCAAGCTTCCCTGAAGCATTAGTGCAGCCATTTTGATTTTTGTTCAACTTTATGATTTTAAGCAGTTTCAGTTCTGAAGTTTTTGTCTGAGCAGAAATTTCTTTAGATCTGGGAAGCTGGTATTAGTGATTTATAGTAAATGTGCCAGATCTTTACTGCCTTTCCTAACAGTCTAAGACCATCTATCAGTTATGACTTTGCTTTTCATCTTCTCTAAATAGCTACACTGCTATGCAAATATATGTTATAAACTTGACCTTTGCATAAAAAATTCAAGCAATCAAATTTTTAATTTATTTCTGTGAGCACCTAGATTTGGCTCAGCATTTATGCTTGCTTTGCAATGTACAAGCAATCCATAGTAACCTTATAAATTTTGTTTCTTACCTAGTCATAATTTGGAATGAATAATCTGAAGTGTTAAAAGCGCTAGAAGAATCTAGCCTTGTTAATTAATTAATAATTAGTTATTCTCTTTTAAATGCAGAAATATTCTTTTCTGCCATAACCAAATTTAGCTACATGATATTCTGAATCATTCCCACTGATGCCATTTCATAACAATTTGCTACAACATTACCATGAGAAGTCAAGAATTAGGAAATTAGTAAGAAAATTACCTGGTTACCACAAAAGGTTTTGATTCAATTGGAATCATCCAATCAGATGACTAAGAAATTTCATTTTCTTGGCAGCCAATACATATTTGTGCTTGATATCTCTGACAGCTGGTGACCTTATACTCTAAGGTAATTTTCCAGAAGGGGAAGGAATTTTACAGCAGGAGTACTATCCATTTACTTCTGTGGTGTCTACATAAAAAAATCTGGAATGTAATACACTTGCCCCTCAAACCAAGGGTCAAATAGTTGTAAAAAATAAAATCTTTATTCATTTAAATGTGAAACACCACCAAACTGGGAGATTACAAAAGCATGTATCTTCTCATCTTCCCCACATTTCACAGTAAATAAAATGGTTTCAGTAGGATTTCTAAAGCAAATACAGTGATTCTTTCTTTAATGTGCACAGGTTTGAAGCATGCAGAGACCAGAAAAAGTGTTTTAAGAGACTAATTGTAAATCTCAGCTTGCAAAAGTAGAAAAGGAAAACATAATAGTTAACTAGATGTAGTTTACATTCTTGGTTTAAAAGAAAATCTAACTTTTCTTATAATGAGTTTTCAGTACCTTATATATAACAAATTATTGTAATGCTTATGTTTTATAAACAACTTTTATACAGCAGTATGGTATAATTACCTTGAGTTAGATTTTCAATTTAAGATTTAATACTGTTGGTCTATTTTTATTCTATTTTTATTCTGTCATTAAACAATGAGTTATTAAACTTAAGTTATATTTATAAACTCAAGAAATAAAATGTTTTGGGGGGTGCTTGGGTGGCCCAGTCAGTTAAACATCAGACTCTTGATTTCACCTCCGGCCATGATCTCACAGTTCATGAGTTGGAGCCCCATGTCGGACTCCACACTGACACTACAAAGCTTGCTTGGGATTCTCTCCCTCTCTCTCTCTGCCCCTCACCCACTCACATGCATGCACATGCACACACTCTCCCTCTTCTCTAAATAAATAAATAAACTTTAAAAATAAAGAAGGAAAATGTTTTTTATTGAACTAATATTTCTGATTTCTTTAACTGATACTGAAACTGAACATATTTAGAACTATTTAGAATAAGTTCTAGATGTGTCTTCTGTGCGCTCATAAAGTGTTTTTATAGTAACAGTAAACACAGATTAGGCATATATTTCTATATTTGTCACTGGTATAAAACATAATTTCACTCAGAAAATTATGAAAACTCAGAAAATTATTTCACTTCATAAAAGTTTAACTGAATAAAACAGCTTAGAAAATTTTGCTTGAAAGTTTACAATCAAATTTATTTCATTCAGTAATAAAATGAAACCTGCATTTGGTTGCTGGACATTAGCTCTGACCCTCAGTTTTTCATTATGCTCTATATTGGGCCTCTCTACTTGGGCCAAATGGTTTTATCCGAGCGGAACTTCTTTTAGATATGAGTCAGGGCAACCTGGAAAATAGCCCTTTAAACTCACCAGGCTTTAGTCTCTCACCTAAAAGAATCTAGAGATTGTCAGTCTAAGGCTATCTGGCAGCTGCAGGAAAGCATCAGGAACCCAGGCTATTTTCGGCTCCCTGTTCCACTATTCCTGTGTGTGGTCTTTATCCTCAGGGTCTATGATCCTCACCTGAGTCACGGTCCTTTGGCCTTCCAGGTGGTAGGAAAGGCATACTCCCTCTCTTTGAGACTTTCCAAAACTCCTACACAGTGACACAGCACTTCTTGCATTTCACTGCCAACAACTTATTACTTAAATGAAACTGGTTTCAGAGTGGAGAAGAGAAGATAGTTTGTGTCTGCTTGTATGGTTGCTCTGGTATAAAATTAAGGTTCAACAATTGAGATGGAGTAGGAGAATGGATGATGGAGCAGGCAGCTAACAATCTCCTCCCATGTTTATATGCCCATTGTCATTTGAATAAATTGGATTTTCATTTCTATATCTTGTTTCAGGAAACTGGCCTTTCCTAAAAATTCTAATTCCCTTTGCATACTACTCTTTTTGAAGTTTTAGCCTTTCTTCAATGGCCAACTTAGTTTCTATTGATTCTTGTTTTCTCCAACTGCCCCAGACCTCATTCAAAAGTCAGATAATATTTTATTTTAAATCTATACCACCTATTTGGAACTCACAGTGTGTTCAGTCTCATTATTAATTAATCCTTAATTATTAATTAATGAGAAATACTCATTTCTGTGTATGTGCTTATATGTGCTGTATTCCCAACCATGTCTAAGCCTCATGAGATCAGAGACTATGCCCATTATTTCTTGGCATCTCTGGATCTTAGAAGATACAAGATTATATATGTGTTATTCCATGAGAGATTTGAGGTAGCACAAAACATTCAAAAGGGTTATAAAATGTCAATAAAACTCTGGAGCACAGAAAGTATAAACTGAAATGGGAAGCCACACATAAAGAGGAAAGAAGTACAAAGTATAAAATAGGAAAATACAGATTGTAAGAATATATTTTTAAATTTCTAAATATTGAGCTACATGTTTGACTCTAAGATAACGGATTTGAGATACATATGCTATTCCTGGTAACCTAAGTGAAAAGGGAGATATGGCCAATTGTAAATTACTGTTGAAAGAGGGAAGAATTTTCAGCAGAAGCAAATCCATTTCCTACCACTAAATGCTTTACAGTGCAGGAATAAGAAATATATTAGAGAATGTCCCTAGTAGCATTTGCATGTCAAATACGGTGATGGACTTATGAGGCTGTTTCTTATAGCACCCATCAATAAAGGGCATGATATCAAACACAATAGTGAATGTCATTTTATAGAGGGTCAAGATTCAGTAGTCATTTTCTTATTGTTTTCAAATAGGGTAAGAAAAAAATAGTAATCAGAGCAATAACATAATTGGAGCAATGCATATACTTTGAACAGTCATTAATACCTAATACTCTTTTAACCTGACTTCTGAGTTAGGCTAGACGGTGGAGAGTTTAAGGGTGTAGATAGCTATGTATTTGACACGTGACATCATATAGGGAGATGGCACAAGATAAAGCACACAGGCTCTGCCACTTATTTACTGTAGAATACTGGGTAAGTTACTTAAGTTATCTTTGCTTTGATTCATCTATAAAATGAGAATAATAATAGTACCTATTTCGTTGACTTTATGTGACCATTATAGCAGTAATACTAATAAGGTTTTTAGAACCTTACTTACTTAGAAACTTACTGCTATAAAAGTGGTTGCTCATTCATTTTACATAGATGGTAATGTTGAAATACATAAAAATTGAGATTGTGGACTGGGGTTTTTATTTCAATAGAGGCCCACAGATTATTCATTCAATTCTTCCTGATTACGAAGAGAATGGCAAGAGCTATTAACATTGAAGAAACTTTTACTTTGTAATTCACAATTTTAGAATTATGTTTTTCATATGTTTTCTTTTAAAATTTGGGTCACTGAGGTCTTACCAAGTGGGAGAGAATGGAAAATGCAAATGCAAATATTTTTAATATAATTCAACAGATCAAATCAAAGAAGAGATAGTGTGACAAGACAAAAGCTTAAGAAAATGGCATATAGTCATCTACGAACTTTGAGATCTTGGAGACTCATTTAACCTTTTATTATTTCTATTTCTTTATCTAAAGTGAATGTGGAATTGTGAAGGCAAATGTCATGAGTTATAAGAAGGATAATCTCTAATTCATTGTTAAAATGAAGATCCTGGTAAAATACAAGAAGTGCTTGTTAGTGAATCAAAGGTAATATACAGTGATACTTTCCTGTTATGTTACAGTGAAAGAATGTGCTAAACGCTGAGTTATACAACAAATTTATATTTAAAAACAATAATATTTAAAATGTATATAAAATAATCATACGACTTCAGTCATGTGAGGACTTTAAGACACAGAACAGATGAACATAAGGGAAGGGAAGCAAAAATAATATAAAAACAGGGAGGAGGACAAAACATAAGAGACTCTTATATGTGAAGAACAGACAAAGGGTTACTGGAGGGGCTGTGAGAGGGGGGATGGGCTAAATGGGTAAAGAGCATTAAGGAATCTACTCCTGAAATCATTGTTGCACTACGTGCTAACTAACTTGGATGTAAATTTAAAAATTAATTAATTAAAAAAGTAAATTATATAAGGTTAGTTCATTTAAAAAAATGAATAAAATATATATAATATACGTTTAAATATATAATATATTTTTAAATACTATCAGCATAAAAATTACTTTAAATTTCAGTAAAATTGATGTCTGAGAGTAACAACAAAACCTGAACAATTTTCAGGTCTCTAATGCAGTAGCGACTTATTGGGAAGGGAATCAGGATCCATTATGCCAGCAGAATTCTAAATATACCACCTAGCAACAACTCAACCCTATCTCATTATCCAGAAAAGGTCCTTTTTAAAATTGACCTTTTTCTGTGTTCACTTCCTAAGAAAAGCTAATTGTCATCTTTGTAAGACCTCATGATAGTCCACAGATCATCATTTGTCTTATATGTAAGGTATCATCTGGCTCCTATTGGAAAGATAATTTCAGAATGTTTCATAAGCTTCTAAAAAGCAGAGACCGTGGTTTTTATCTTTCTATAGATTTAGGAACTGGTGCTGTGCCTGACATTCGACAACTATTCAGTAATTCTTTATTATTGAGACAGTGGAAGTCAGCAAGATGTCTTTCCAGGAGTATATTTTATGAGATGGAGGAAATGGGAAGAGTGAGTGTTCCCTAAAGAGGAGTGGTGGAGAGATTCATACAATAATGTCTCCTTTTCTCTCAGCCAAGGAGAATGCTTCAGTAAGGTAACTGAAAGTATCTGGTAAGGGAGAAAGGCAAGAGTAGAAAGTTGTTTAAACCTCTATTTGTTTAAACAGCCAGCCTTCTCTTCAGAATTGAGAGTTTGTTACCTTAAGGCGTAAGGCAAGATATCAGTCCTGCACCTACTAAGAAATTGTTTGTTTCATTATAAAACCTATTGCTAAACATTTATATAGTCTATATGGTGTTTTAGAAGTGAATAACAAACAAATCTCATATGCCACCACTGGAGGAGATAACTACATCCAATCTTCACTCTGAAAAGTGATAATTAAAAAAAAAGAATTAAGTATCTAACTTGCCTTTTTGGAGGAAGCCTAATTCATCACCATTTTTAAATTCCCAATGAAATACTAATTTATTCAAATATCAAATAATGTTAAAGCCACTTGGGGTAAGAATGGTAGGGAGCAGGCTTTGCCCCACATGTTATTCCATAGTTTGCTTGGGAATTATGTAATATCTTTTACAGCACAGACATTTGACTGTGCTTTCTGAGCAAACTCTTGGAAGGACAACCTGCCTTATGTGCCTTTTGGGAACTAATATAAAGTCAACACTGATGAAATATTCCTGCCAAAAACATTTCATCTTATATACTTAAAATTTACTAACAGGATAGATTTTTTTTAATTTATATTCAAATTAGTTAGCATATACTGCAACAATGATTTCAGGAATAGATTCCTTAATGCCCCTTACCCATTTAGCCCGTCCCTCCTCCCACAGTAATCCTCTGTTTGTTCTCCATATTTAAGAGTCTCTTATGTTTTGTCCCCCTCTCTGTTTTTATATTATTTTTGCTTCCCTTCCCTTATGTTCATCCAGTCTGTGTCTTAAAGTCCTCATATGAGTGAAGTCATATGACATTTGTCTTTCTCTGACTAATTTCACTTAGCATAATACCCTCTAGTTCCATCCACATGGTTGCAAATGGCAAGCTTTCATTTCTTTTTGATTGCCGAGTAATACTCCATTGTATATATATACCACATCTTCTTTATCCATTCATCCATTGATGGACATTTGGGCTCTTTCCAAACTTCAGCTATTGTTGATAGTGGTGCCATAAACATTGGGGTGCATGTGCCCCTTCAAAACAGCATACCTGTATCCCTTGGATAAATACCTAGTAGTGCAATTGCTCGGTCATAGGTAATTCTATTTTTAGTTTTTTGAGGAACCTCCATATTCGTTTCCAGAGTGGCTGCACCAGCTTGCATTCCCTACAACAATGCAAAAGAGATCCTCTTTCTCCACATCCTCGCCAACATCTGTTGTTGCCTGAGTTGTTAAGGTTAGCCATTCTGACAGGTATAAGGTGGTATCTCATTGTGGTTTTGATTTGTATTTCCCTGATGATGAGTGATGTTGAGCATTTTTTCCTGTGTCGGTTGGCCATCTGGATGTCTTCCTTGGAGAAGTATCTATTCATGTCTTTTGCCCATTTCTTCACTGGATTATTTGTTTTTTTGGGTGTTGAGTTTGATCAGTTCTTTATAGATTTTAGATACTAACCCTTTATCTGATATGTCATTTGCAAATATCTTCTCCCATTCCATCGATTGCCTTTTACTTTTGCTGATTGTTTCCTTCACTGTGCAGAAGCTTTTTATTTTGATGAGGTCCCAGTAGTTCATTTTTGCTTTTGTTTCCCTTGCCTCCAGAGACGTGTTGAGTAAGAAGTTGATGTGGGCAAGATCAAAGAGGTTTTTGCCTGATTTCTCCTCAAGGATTTTGATGGCTTCCTGTCTTACATTGAGTTTTGTAAGAGTTTTACATCCATTTTGAGTTTATTTATGTGTATGGTGTAAGAAAGTGGTCCAGGTTCATTCTTCTGCATGTCACTGTCCAGTTTTCCCAGCACCACTTGCTGAAGAGACTGTCTTTATTCCATTGGATATTCTTTCCTGCTTTGTCAAAGATTAGTTGGCCATATGTTTGTGGGTCCATTTCTGGGTTCTCTATTCTGTTCCATTGATCTGAGTGTCTGTTTTTGTGCCAACTAACAGGATAGATCTTAAATTAAACTTTTTCATCTCTCTCTCTCTCTCTCTCTCACACACACACACACACACACACATGCAATGGTAACTATGTAGAAGTGATTCATGGTATTTAGCTTGGTTATTATAATGATCTTTCCACAGTCTATACATGTATCAAAACATGAAATCCTACACCTTAAATATAATTTTATATGTCAAAGATATCTCGATAAAGTTATTTTTAAAAATCTCATCTGAATTGCATCAAGGCTTTAAACCTAACTTCTATCTTTACAGAAATAGAGGACATAGCAGAACAAACTGAATTGTACCATAAGGAAATCTTTTTTTCTTTCAAATCCAGAATGTATGCTATTCCTCAAAACAGTGTTTTCTCTTAAAAAGCCAGTGTCATGGGGTAAAACAAACATGGGAAATTGTGAGTAAACTAGAATAGATTCTAAGGAGACATAACAACCAAATGTAATTCAAGAACACTAAATAGATCCTGCTTTGAAAAAAATCACCTATTAAAGACATTTTGGAGACAGCTTGAGATATTTGTCTATGAATAAATAATATATGACAGTAGGGAATAGTTATTCATTTTCTTAGTTATTATAATGGTATTGTAATTATGTAGAAGTTTGTTCTGATTTTTAATCCATGCTAGAATACTTAGTAAGTGTGATAATTTCTGCAATTTATTTTAAATGCTTTTTATTTTTTATTTTACTTTTTTGGAGAGAGAGAAAGACAGAGAGAAAGAGAGAGGCAGGCGGGGGAGGGGCAGAGGGAGAGGGAGAGAGAATCCTAAGCAGGCTCCACGCTCAGTGTGGATCCCAATGTGGGGCTCGATTTCATGATCATGAGATGATGACCTCAGCCAAAATCAAGAGTCAGATGCTTAACTGACTGAGCCACCCAGGCACCCCCGCAATTTATTTTAAATGGTTCAGTAAAAATATATTTTATATAATATATAAATTCTAACAATACATAAATCAAATAGATTAAAAAACATGTATGCAAATATACATGCACAGTGCTATTATAGTGAGTGAAAGATATATATACATCTATAATATATGTACTGAAGTGCTTGAGAACACTTCTTACAAGATGATTCAAAAGGCTTCTTGTAAGAAAGGTTTATCACAGTATTATTTAAGTGAGTGGAACACATTCCCATTTTGTAATGTCTATACAATGTGTTTACACACACACAGACACACACATATTACATGTATCAAATATGGCAAAATGTTAACTTTGTTGAATCTTGGCTAAACGCATACAGGTGTCTAGTGAGCAATTTTACCTTTTCTGTATATTTGAAAGCTTATGTACTTAAAAGGATTTTCATAAATTAACGATAAAACAAGCCAGAGAAAAGTAGTAACCCAGTGAAATTAAACACCATCACTGTTGTTATTCATAACTCTTTGTTGATCACCTACTAGAACTAGAAACCACACTAGTTGCTATTCATACATTATTCATTTTTTTAAAATTGTGGTAAAATACTTTTTAAGAAGTATTTTCTTAATTATGGTAAAATACACATGACATAAAATTTACTATCTTAACCATTTTTATGCATACAATTCAACGGCATTTAGAACATTCACATTTTTGTGCAGCCATTACCACCATCCATCTATAGAATTCTTTTCATTTTGCACAACTGAAACTCTATACCCATTAAACAATAACTTCTCATTTTCCCCTTCTCCCAGCCCCTGACAACCACCATTCTAATTTTGGTCTCTATGAATTTGACTACTCTAGGTACCTCATACAGTGTTTGCTTTTTTGTGACCAACTTATTTCACTTAACAAAATATCTTCAAAATTCATCCATGTCAAAATTTCCTTCCTTTTTAAGGCTGAATAACATTCCATTGCGTGTGTGTGTGTGTGTGTGTGTGTGTGTATGGTATATATAGTGTATAACATATCGAATTTTATTTATCCATTCATGCATTGATGGATACTTATATTATTTTCACCTTTTGGCTATTATGAATAATACTACTATGAACATGGGTATACAAATTATCTCTTCAAGATCCTGCTTTCACCTCTTTTGGATATATACTCAGAGTGTAATTGCTGAATTACACAGTACTTCTAGTTTACATTTTTTAAGGAACTACCATACTTTTTTCATAGCAGATGCACCATTTTACATTTCCACAAACAGTACAGAGGGTTCTAATTTTTCCATATTCTTACCAACATCTCTTATTTTCTGAGGTTTTTTTCATACTATCCATCTTAATGAGTATGAGATGGTATCAGTAGTTTTGTGGTTTTGATTCACATTTCTGTAGTGATTTGTGATGCTAAGCACCTTTCATGTGTCTCTTGGCAATTTGTACGTCTTCTTTGAAGAAATGCCTATTCAGGTACTTTGCTCATTTTTAATTGAGTTATTTGTTTTATTGTCGTTGAGTTGTCAGAGTTCTTTATATATTCTAGATATTAACCCTGTATTGGGTGTATGATTTGCAAACATTTTATCCAATCCATGGGTTGCTTTTTCACATTATTGACTGTGCCATTAAATGCACAGAAGTTTTTAATTTTGGTAAAGTGTAATTTATCTATTTTCTCCACTTTTGCAACCTTATTTGTTTTTCATATCACTCTGAGAGATTGATATTATAGCCACATTTTATACATGAATAAATTAAAGCTTGGGAGAAACAGTTAACGTGGACAGTTCCACCAACTACTACAAGGTGAGGCTGAGTTTCAAATTCAGTTCTGTGTGGCATCTTTCTACTAAACTATTCTGTAGTACTGGCTTCAATATTTATACTGTTACAAAATTAAGAATTAATTAGAATAAACTTTCTGCGCCATCCTGAATGTGCAGATTTGTCAGTTCTACAAACATGGAGTTTGATTGAATTCTTCCCCAGATGGCAGAGCTTGGACAGCCAAATGTCTCATATATTATCTTCTTTGACATATGAAGTACTTAGAAAAGGATAGTCACACAAGACTTATGACAGATTGTCATTTTTTGGAATGAAAAAGACAAGAGTTGAAGGGGTCAGATATTATTAAAGGAATTGTCTGAATGTGATAGCAGGTCCATTGTGTGAGATACTCTCAAAAATTACACTCAACAATCTATAGAATTGTTAAAGAGAGTTGGATGTATACCTTCAAAGTAGATAAGAGTGAGGAATAATTTAGTTAAAATAAAAAGTATCTTTGCATAGAGACCATAAAGGAAAAATTTTCCCTGTTTTCTGAACCATGAGCCTTAGTCTAGAAGGAGCCCAAGGCCATAAACTAACCCAAATCGTGTGTCCCTCACAACAAAGCATAACCTGGATCTATTTTCTTTTAAACTCCTTTCTATTTTTTGGAAGGGAAGAGGAAGCAAGTTTAAGGATTCTCCTTAATACCCTACATATCTGTCAGGTTTACCATCTGAGTTTCTTAAGAATTTTGTTCTGATTATAGGAGATAATGAAAACATTGCAATGAAGACTTAAAAGCTTCCAATATATCAGAAAGGCAATATTGTCTAATTTCAAAAAGGAACATCTACATTTAAAGGTTTAAATGACTAAGGTTTGGGCAATGGAATCTGGCAACATCAATTTTAAAATATACAGGTACTTTGACCAGAAGGCTCACTTTTCATAAGCTTATTGTTTAACAGCCAAGAGGCCAGGGTGATTGGCAACAACCCTAATGCTCATCAATAGGGGAATGCTCGAATCAGTGCATTTAGACAATGGGAAATTATACTGCTAGTTTAAAAATAAATTAGATCTTTATGTATGAAATTGAAGAAATGAAATTTCTGTTTAATGAAAATAGCAAGTTATAGAAATGTATATATTTTGACCCTACTGTGAGCTCAGAAAGGAAGGGTAAACAGTGGAATGTTAACATGGATTACTTTAGGACTGGAGGAAGAGTTGAAGGAGATATGATCCATGTTTTTAGATCTCATATTGCCATCTTGTTGCAGCAACTAAGTACTACTTTGTAATTTTGCATATAGTAAAGAAAAGAATGTAAAATTCTGCTCTGGCCTCAAAAATACAATTCCTAAAATCAAATTCTAAGCAATGGAGTTATTCCACTTTCTTTTTCCTAAAAGGCACTTTGTTTTCTAATCACATATAAGGGAAAAAAATGTTTTTACTTTGAGTGATATAAAAACCCAAAAACAGTTTTGCAAGATCATGAACATTTAATTCTAACTTGGTTGAGTATGAGAGGGAAACAGTGAGCAGAACATATCCTAAAATAAATATCCTACTATGGATTTAAGAAATGCTTTTTGTTGGCCATTTGTGTTGGAAGGCAGAGATGCTTAATGGAGCATCAACCCTGCAGTCAGACTGCCTATATTCAAATCCTATCTGCCACTCACTTGCTGTGGAGTATTTGACTCATTACTTAAACTCTATAGGCCTTCAACTGCTCATCTGTAAAATGAGAGATAATTCCCTTAGAATAGTGCCAGGCACATAATGAATCTTCAGTAAATGAGTTAGGCACTCTGCTGTAGGATTCAGTCCCTGCCCTCCAATAGCCCATAGTGAAGCAGGGAGACAAACTTCTAAAAATTAACAAGTGAATAACCTACTGAAGATTCCTTCTGTAAAGGATCACAAATATTTTTAATTGTCCCTCAAATGACATGGTCTGTGGGAGCTTGGAGATCAGCCAAGGACTATCAGTGTATATAGTCACTTACAATGTCATTGTTGGCATAAGTCTGAAAGGAGAGCAAATCTGAGAAGAGAAAGATGACTTTTTTCTTTCATACCTGGAAATAAGCATATGGTATATTCAGAAAGTTGAAATGAGAGACTTCCTGGGAAGATAACAGAGTAGGAGGATCCTAAGCTCACCTCGTCTCACAGATACAACAACTAGATAACACCTGTAGCAGTGTAAATAACCCAGAACATGACCCATAGACAGGCAGAACAGACTCTCCACAGCTAAATGTAGAGAAGAGCCACATCAAAGAGGGTAGGAAGGGTAAAGACATGGTGTAGAACAAAACTGACCCACAGAATTGTCCATAGTTAGGAAGAACGTGGTTGGTGCAGAGAGGGGAGAGGAGTAGGCCCCCAAACCAAGCATGAGGAAGATGAATCCACATAACATTTGGCTTTTAAAACCAGAAAGGCTTAACTCCACTAGTTCTTATAATCAGTGGGACTTAACACTTGAAACTTTAAAAATCAGCAGACTCAGCTCTGGGAGAGCCAGAAGGGTGAGAGAAAATTAAGTCCCTGCCCTTAAAGAGACAGCACAAAAAAGAGCCCCACTGAGATACAGTATAGAGTCAGCAGTATGAAAAATACCTAGGGTACATGGGAAGGGGACTTATTTACTAATCTCAGTGCATGTGCTGGAGGGGCAAGTTTCTTTGGGAAATTTCTCCAAGAACAAAAGAGCTGGTGAGTGTCATTTCCCATCTCCGCTCCCCAACCTAGATACGTGTACCCCTGCAGAAACCAACACAGTACCAGCACTCTCTACCTAGCTTGCTAACAGTGTGCCCACCCTCATATTTTTCTATGGTCCTGCCCCCTCCAACCCAGCAGATCTCACCCAGAGTTTTCTCAGGCAGCTGTAGGCCCCCTCCTGCAGCAGACCAGGGTGGACATTGGTGGCACCACATGCCTCACCCCCATGTTCTCCTGTGGACGTGGCCCCACCTTTGATATCCCTTGGCTGAAATTCATCCAAAACAGTGCTATAAACCTGGCAGTGTGCAAGCAGCCCCAAGAGGCCAGCAGTGCTCCAAAGTGACTCCTGCCCCAGGAAAAGAGGAAGATAACCACACATACCCATCTGATTGCAGCCCTAGCAGTGGGCCAGGGCAGATATCTGCTCTGACTACAGGCCTTACCCACCAATGAAAACTTCTCAGGGGACAACACAGGGAAATTGCCTTGTAGTTAGTGCTACTATCTATGGCAATGCCTGGTCTGACTCAACTCAAGCCCAAGGCAGCACCAGACTGGCCCACTAACAGCACAAGGACCAAAACCTGCCCACAACAAACAAAAAGAGCCATTGAAGACAACCACATTGAAGGGAAAAGCATCTGAGCCACAAAAGTAGAGCACATACAACACATATAGAAAATATTAATGAAGCATCAGGTTTGGTGAATAGGGAACATTGCACTGCAGGGCACTACAGGACCTCTTCTTCATAAGGCTGGTAGTTTTAAGAGCAAGAGACATACCTGACTTTCTTAACACATAGAAACAGACACAGAGAGTTAGAGAAAATGAGGAGACAGAGGAATATGTCCCAAATGAAATAACAAGACAAAAATCACAGCAAAAAAGCTAAATGAAATAGATGAGCTATAGGCCTGGGACAGAATTTAAAGTAATGGTCATAAAGATACTCACTGGACTTGAGAAAAAAAGTGGAAGATCTCAGTGAGACCCTCAACAAAGAATTAACATAAAAAAAAATTAAACAGAGATGAAGAACTCAATAATAGCTGAAAATTTCCTGAATCTGGGGAAGGAAATAGAAATTCAGACCCAGAAGGCACAGAAAGCACCCAACAAAATCAACCCAAGGAGGTCCACACCAAGACTCATAGAATTAAAATGGCAAAAAGTAATGATAAAGATAGAACTTAGAAAGCAGCAAGAGAAAATAGCACCATACAAGAGAAACCCAGTAAAGCTATTAGATGATTATTTTAGCAGAAACCAGAAGGGACTGGTATGATATATTCAAAGTGCTGAAAGAAAAAAAAATCTGCAACGAAGAATCTTCTTTCCAGCAATGCTATCATTCAGAGTAAATGGGGAGATAAAAAGTTTCCCAGACAAACAAAAGTTACCAAAATTCATGACCATTAAACCAGCCCTACAAGAAATGTTAAAAGGGACTCTTTGAACTATCAACAATAGCCAAATTATGGAAAGTGCATAAATGTCCATCAACTGATGAATGGACCACATCTTCTTTATCCATTGTGTGTGTGTATATATATATATATATATATATATATATATATATATATAATGGAATATTACTTGGCAATCAAAAAGAATGAAAGCTTGCCATTTGCAAAAACATGGATGGAACTAGAGTGTATTCTGCTAAGCAAAATAAGTCAGTCAGAGAAAGACAAATATATGATTTCACTTAAATGTGGAATTTAAGAAACAAAACACATGAACATAGGGGAAGAGAAGGAAAAAGAAGGTAAAAAGAGAGAGGGAAGCAAACCCTAAGAGAATCTTAAATACAGAGAACAAACTGAGAGTTGTTGGAGGGATATTAGGTAGGGAGATAGACTAAATGGATGATGGCATTAGGAGGACACTTGGGATGAGCACTGGGCATTATATGTAAGTGATGAATCACTAAATCCTTTTTCTGAAATCATTATCACACTATATGCTAACTAACTTGGATTTAAATAAAGTTTTTAAAAAATAAATATAAGACAAGTAGCAAAAAAAAAAGGGGGGTGGGTGGGAGTGGGGCGGGGACTCTGAATGGAAAGGACAGACCATAAGTGGGAGTAAGAAAAGTAAGAAGCACAAAAGCAGTAAAATTAAGTATATCTATAAAAAATCAGTCAAGGGATTCACAAAATAAAAAGATGTAAAGTATTGGGAAGAGAGGAGTAAAGAATGGATACAAACTTTAGCTGTCACAAACTTAATATAGACTGTTACATGCACAAGATGTTATATATAAACCAATGATGACCACAAATCAAAAAACCAGTAGTAGAGATGCAAAAAATAAACAAAAGGAATCCAAGTATATTGTTAATGAAAGCCAGCAAACTGCAAGAGAGCAAGAGAAGCAAGAAACAGAGAAGAACTCAAATTCAACAAGACAAGTAACAAAATGGCAATAAGTATGTGCCTATCAATAATTACTTTGAATGTAAATGGACTAAATGCTTCAATAAAAAACATAGGATGACAGAATGGATTAAAAAGCAAGATGCATTTATATACTGCCTACAAAAGATTCATTTCAGACCTAAAGACACACGCAGATTCAAAGTGAAGGGATGGAAAAACATGTATCATGCAAATAGAAGTGAAAGAAAGCCGGGATAAATCAATACTTATATTGGATAAAATAGACTTTAAAACAAGAGACAAAGGATGACACTATATAATCATAAAGGGAACAATCCAACAAGAAGATATAGCAACTGTAAATATTTATGCACTTAACCCGGAAACACCCAAATACATAAAGCATGTATGAAGACATAACAGAAGTAATCAATAGTAATACAATAATAGTAGGAGACTTGAACACTTTGTTTACATCAATGGAAACATCATCCAAAAAGAATGGACAGATCATCCAAAAAGAATGACACACTGGGTCACACGTATGTAACACATATACTCAGAACATTCCATCTTAAAACAGCAGAATACACATTCTTTCCCAGGGCATATGGAACATTCTCCAGAATAGATTGTATGTTAGCCACAAAACAAGTTTAAACAAATCAAAAAAGATTGAACTCATACCATACATCTTTTCTGACCACAATGTTATGAAACTAGAAATCAAACACAAGAAAAAATATGGAAAGAGCATAAATACTTTGGAGGTTAAATAACATGCTACTAAGCAGTGAATAGGTCAGCCAAGAAATCAAAGAGGAAATAAAAAATACATGGAGACAAATGAAAATGAAAACATAATAGTCCAAAATCTTTGGGATCTTGTTCTAAGAGGGAAGCTTATAGCAATACAGGTCTATTTCAAGAACCAAGAAAAAAATGTCAAATAAACAACCTAACCTTATACATAAAGGAGCTAGAGAGGAAAAAATAAAACCCAAAACCAGTAGAAGGAAGGAAATAAGAATGACTAGAACAGAAACAAGTGAGAGAGGGAGGGAAGATGGCGGCGTAGGAGGACGCTGGGCTCACCGCGCATCCTGCCGATCACTTAGATTCCACCTACACCTGCCTAAATAACCCAGAAAACCACCAGAGGATTAGCAGAATGGAGTCTCCGGAGCCAAGCGCAGATGAGAGGCCCACGGAAGAGGGTAGGAAGGGCGGCGAGGCGGTGTGCGCTCCACGGACTGGCGGGAGGGAGCCGGGGTGGAGGGGCGGCCCGCCGGCCAAGCAGAGTCCCCGAGTCTGGCTGGCAAAAGCGGAGGGGCCTGACGGACTGTGTTCCGACAGCAAGCGTGACTTAGCGTCTGGGAGGTCATAAGTTAACAGCTCTGCTCAGAAAGCGGGAAGGCTGGAGGACAAAAGGAGGGAGAGCTGCTGAGCCCCCGGAAGACAGAGCTCAGTTTGGTGGGGAACAAAGGCGCTCGCCAGCGCCATCTCCCCCGCCCATACCCCAGCCAAAATCCCAAAGAGAACCAGTTCCTGCCAGGGAACTTGCTCGCTCCGCGAAAACACCCAACTCTGTGCTTCTGCGGAGCCAAACCTCCGGCAGCAGATTTGACTCCCTCCCGCTGCCACAGGGCCCCTCCTGAAGTGGATCACCTAAGGAGAAGCGAGCTAAGCCTGCCCCTCCTGCCCCCGTGCACCTTGCCTACCCACCCCAGCTAATACGCCAGATCCCCAGCACCACAAGCCTGGCAGTGTGCAAGTAGCCCAGACAGGCCACGCCACCCCACAGTGAATCCTGCCCCTAGGAGAGGGGAAGAGAAGGCACACACCAGTCTGACTGTGGCCCCAGCGGTGGGCTGGGGGCAGACATCAGGTCGGACTGCGGCCCCGCCCACCAACTCCAGTTATACACCACAGCACAGGGGAAGTGCCCTGCAGGTCCTCACCACTCCAGGGACTATCCAAAATGATCAAACGGAAGAATTCCCCTCAGAAGCATCTCCAGGAAATAACAACAGCTAATGAACTGATCAAAAAGGATTTAAATAATATAACAGAAAGTGAATTTAGAATAATAGTCATAAAATTAATCGCTGGGCTTGAAAACAGTATAGAGGACAGCAGAGAATCTCTTGCCACAGAGATTCAAGGGACTAAGGAACAGTCATGAGGAGCTGAAAAGCGCTTTAAACAAAATGCAAAACAAAATGGAAACGACGACGGCTCGGATTGAAGAGGCAGAGGAGAGGATAGGTGAACTAGAAGATAAAGTTATGGAAAAAGAGGAAGCTGAGAGAAAGAGAGATAAAAAAATCCAGGAATATGAGGGAAAAATTAGAGAACTAAGTGATACACTAAAAAGAAATAATATACGCATAATTGGTATCCCAGAGGAGGAAGAGAGAGGGAAAGGTGGTGAAGGTGTACTTGAAGAAATAATAGCTGAGAACTTCCCTGAACTGGGGAAGGAAAAAGGCATTGAAATCCAAGAGGCACAGAGAACTCCCTTCAGACAGAACTTGAATCGATCTTCTGCACGACATATCATAGTGAAACTGGCAAAATACAAGGATAAAGAGAAAATTCTGAAAGCAGCAAGGGATAAACGTGCCCTCACATCTAAAGGGAGACCTATAAGACTCGTGACTCATCTCTCTTTTTTAAACAGAAACAAGTGAAATAGAAACTAAAAAAAAACACAGGACAGATCAATGAAACCAGAAGCTAATTATTTGAAAAGATCAACAACATTAATAAACCTCTAGCCAGACTCATAAAACACACACACACACACACACACACACACACACACGAGGGGAGAGGACTCAAAATCAGAAATGAAAGAGGAGAAAGAGTAACTAACAACACAGAAATACAAAGGATTATAAGAGAATATTATAAATAATTATATGCCAACAAATTGGACAACCTAGAAGAAATGAATAAATTCCTAGAAACATAACCTCCCAAAATTGAATCAGGAAGACAGAAAATTTGAGGAGATTAATTACCAACAATAAAATTGAATCAGTAATCAAAAACCCCCAACAAGAAAAAGTCCAGGACCAGACAGCTTCACAGGCATTCAACAAACATTTACAGAGTTAATACCTATTCTTCTCAAATGATAGAAGAGGAAAAAAACTTCCAAATTCATTCTGAGACCAGCATTACCCTGATACAAAAACCAGATAAAGACACCTCAAAAAAAGAGAACTACAGGCCAATGTCTCTGATGAAAATAGATGCAAAAAATCCTCAACAAAATATTAGCAAACCAAATCCAACAATACATTTAAAAAAATCATTCACCACAATCTAGTGGAAGATATTAATTGGATGCAAGAGTGGTTCACATCTGCAAATCAATCAACATGATACATCACATCAACAAGAGAAAGGTTAAAAATATGTGATCATTTCAATAGATGCAGAAAAAGTTTTTGACAAAGTACAACATCCATTCATGATTTAAAAAAAAAAAACCCCTCAATAAAATAGGTTTAGTGGGAACATACCTGAACATAATAAAGGCCATATATGAAAACCTACAGCTCACATCATACTCAATGGTGAAAAACTGAGAGCTTTTCCCCTAAGGTTAGGAACAAGACAAGGATGTCCACTCTCACCACTTTTATTCAACATGGTACTGGAAGTTCTAGCCAGAGCAATCAGACAAGAAAATTTAATTAATTAATAAGCATCCACATTGGTAAGGTAGAAGTAAAATTTTCACTATTTTCAGATGGCATGATATTAAATATAGAAAACCTCAAGACTCCACCAAAAACTACTAGAACTTATAAATGAATTCGTAGGGTCCCAGGATACAAAATCAATATACAGAAATCTGTTGCATTTTTATGCACTAATAATGAAGTAGTAGAAAGAGAAATTAAGAAAACAATCCCACCCATAATTGCATTAAAAATAATAAAATACCTAGGGGCTCCTGGGTGCTCAGCCAGTTGAGCATCCAACTTCGGCTCAGGTCATGATCTCATAGTTTGTGAGTTCGAGCCCCGTGTCAGGCTCTGTGCTGACCACTCAGCTTGGAGCCTGCTTCAGATTCCATGTCTCCCTCTCTCTCTCTGCCCCTCCCACACTTGCACCCTATCTCTCTCTCTCTTTCAAAATTAAATTAAAACATTAAAAACTAAAAATAAATAGATAATTTAAAATAATAAAATACCTAGTAATAAACTTACCCGAGGAGGTGAAAGACCCATCCTCTGAAAACTATGAAAGTACGACGAAAGAAATTGAAGATGATACAAACAAATGGAAAGACACCATGCTCATGGATTGGAAGAACAAATATTGTTGAAATGCCCACACTACTCAAAGCAATCTACAGATTTAATGCAATCTTTATCAAAATACCAATAGCATTTTTCACAGAACTAGAACAAATCATCCTAAATTTTGTATGGAACCACAAAAGCTAAATAGCTAAAGCAAACATGAAAAAGAACAAAATGGAAGTATCACAATCCTGGCTTTCAAGATATACTATAAAGGGGCACCTGGGTGGCTAGTTGGTTAAGTGTCTGACTTTGGCTCAGGTTATGATCTTACAGTTCACCGGGTTCAAGCCCCACAATAGGCTCTGTGCTGACACCTCAGAGCCTGGAGCCTGATTCAGATTCTGTGTCTCCCTCTCTTGCTGCCCTTCCCACCGCTCATGCTTTGTCTTAATCTCTCTCATAAATAAATATTTTTTTAAAAATTTAAGACATACTACAAAGCTGAAATAATCAGCTGGTATGATACCAGCACAAAAATAGACATGTAGATCAATAGAAGAGAATAGAGAGCCCAGAAATTAAACCCATGATTATATGATCAATTAATCATCAACATAGCAGGAAAGACTATGCAATGAGAAAAAAAGTCTCCTCAACAAATGGTGTTGGGGAAACTGGACAGCTACATACAAAACAATGTAACTGGAGCACTTTCTTATACCATACACAAAATAAACTCAAAATGGATTAAGGACCTAAATGTAAGGCCTGAAACCATAACAATCTGAGAAGAGAGCACAGGCAGTAATTTCTGTGACATTAGCCATAGGAATATTTTTCTAGATATGCCTCCCAAGACAAAGGAAACAAAAGCAAAATTAAACTATTGAGACTACATCAAAATAAAAAGCTTCTGCACAGCAAAGGAAACAAAAAACTAAAAGACAACCTACTGAATGGGAGGGGCAGAGAGAGAGGGAGACACAGAATCGGAAACAGGCTCCAGGCTCCGAGCCATCAGCCCAGAGCCTGACGCGGGGCTCGAACTCACGGACCGCGAGATCGTGACCTGGCTGAAGTCGGACGCTTAACCGACTGTGCCACCCAGGCGCCCCGAAAACACTAATTTTAAAGGATATATGCACCCATATGTTTATAGCAGCATTATTTACAGTAACCAAGTATGGAAGCAATCCAAATGTCCATTGATAGATGAATGGATAAAGAAGTGGTATATATTCAAAGGAATATTACTCAGCTATAAAACAATGAAATTTTGCCATTTGCAGCAACATGAATGGATCTAGAGGGTATAAAGCTAAGTGAAATGTCAGTCAGAGAAAGACAATATGATATGATTTCACTCATATGTGGAATTTTAAAAAAAATGAAGAAAGAAAGAGTCAAACCAAAAAAACAGACTCAACTATAGAGAACAAACTGCTGGTAACTGGGGGGTGAGTGGAAAAGATAGAGGATTAAGAGTACACTTCTCAGGATGAGCCCTGAGTAATGTATAGAATTGTTGAATTAGTATATCGTATACCTGAAACCAATATAACACTGTAATATTAACTCTACTGGAATTAAGATAAAAATGTTTTAAGTTGGAGTTTTTAATTACTTTCATATAAATTTTTATAGCAAACCAATATAAACTAGAATGATTTGAATTTTAAAAAGATGACTTTGGGCATTCATTCCATGAGAAAATCAAGTAGTAAGAAAATGTCTGTCTGGTAAAAACCTTTTTATTCCTACTGATGCCATCAGCACTTTATTTCATTAATGGCTCACCGTAAGCACTACGATTTTATTAAATGCAGATAAATATCCAGACCCTATTTGTAATCCACTTAGGCTAATGACATTTGGAAAACAAACTGTAACTACTCCCTTAATTGCTAACAATAAATAAACATATTAACCATTTGAAATTCCTAAATTTACCTCTTCCATGACAATTCACCATATTCCAAAGAATCCCTTACGGGTTGAATTGTATGACCCAAGAAGGTATGTTGACAGCCTAACCTCCAATACCTCAAAATATGGCCTTATTTAGAAATAGAGTCATAGCACATGTAATTGATTGAGTTAAAATGAGGTCATATTTGAGAATGATCAACCCTTAATCCAATATGTCTGGTGTCTTTACACCAGAGACACAGATACAGGAAGAACACCATGTGATGACGGAGGCAAAGACTGGAGTTATACAGCTGCCACAAGCCAAGGAACACCAGAGATTCCCAGCTGACCACTAGAAGCTAGGAAGAGGCAGGAAAGGACTTTAGAGGGAGAATGGCCCTGCTGATACCTTAATTTTGGACTTCCAGCCTCCAGAACTGTTGCATGATGAACTTCTGGTGTTTAACACCCCAGTTTGTTACTGGTTACAGCAAATCTAGGAAACAGATACATATTGCACCTTCATTACAGATGTAATCCTTTACCAGGCCAGCTGTGGTGAATTGCAGTGTATCTAAAACGCTTAGGATACTCTAATTTTAAACTTGATATAAATCTTTTTTTTATAAACGACATAAAAATATTAATGAACTCTTTCCTATTACCAAGTCAAAATAAGATCCGTCATTCATAGGCTATTGAATTCTAGCCTCAAGAGCCATATTAGTTTTCTAGGGCTGCCATGATAAAATATCACAGAGTGGTTGGATGGCTTAAACAGCAGAATTTATTTTCTCACAGTTCTGGGGACAAGAAATCTGAGATCAAGGTGTTGATGGGGATGGTTTCTTCTGAGGTTTGGTTGGTTCCTCCTTGGCTTGTAGATGGCCATCTTCTCCCAGTGTCTTCATAGGGTCTTCCCTGTTTTAAACCTAAAGAGAGGAACACAACAACCTTTTAACTTCAGTAGAGGGATAAGACGTGGATATGGGGGTGATAGGAATTGTATTTCAGCCCTAACTCTCATGTAAATCCCATTTAGTCCTTAATATCTGGTGAAAATCACCTTGAAAATAATGGTATCTTCCAAGAAATCTTATCAAGCTGCATATCCTGATGAAAACCAGATTCACATCAACATGGCCCATAGGACATCCCATTTTAAAATTAATGATGTGTTATGTTTATGAAATGTATTTTAGGGGTCTCTTCCCTCTTTGGTTACTTTTCATTCTTCAATGTTCATATTCTTAGAGATTTTCCATTAAAATTTGCCTTTAAAACTTGGGCATATTCATGAGTCAAATCACAGAATTAACTTAGAAACTATGTAAGTTTGAACATTTTTTATGCCCTAATTCAAAAAGCAATTCAGAATTCCAAATTAACTGACAGTATACAACTTTCTTTAAGGCAACATCAATGCATTTTCTTTATCTTACAACTTTTGATTTCCACCCACATGACTTTGTTTTTCTCATGATTAAATAGATAATAACACAAGGTTAACAAGGAGGACAACATCTGTGCCGATTATTCAGAGTAACACAATATTTCTCATCTTTGTACATTTGTTGGAAGTAGAAATAATTTTCCTCTTCGTTTCCATAGATACAGTACATCTGATTATTAATCAGAATGATAGACCATAAATTATGAAGCCAGTTGAATATCATCTGTCCTTATTTAATATTCCAAACATTTTCTTATTTACTAATTGGTTCCATTTTTTATGCCATATATGATTTTAAAAGCTGGTTTGATATAAATTTAGATTCATTTCAGATGTACATATAAAAACAATGGTCTTAAGATGCTTGGCAATAGATACAATATGATCAAAGAAAGATGTAATACAGATCATATGAAATAATGTATCCCTTGTTTTAGGGAGACAGGTCAGAAAGACAATGTTTTCTCTAACCCTGTATTAGAATTGCTTCAGGTTCTGTCTCCACCACATTTCTCCTATAAATTATGGGCTATTTATTTCCAGTTTTCCTCCTCAGCATATAACCTAGAATGTTCAAAGAAAATATATTTTTTAAAACTTCACAATTGAGTGATAAATATTTTATGGACAGTAGAAAGTTAAAGCAACACAAAAGAGCAGTAACTAGAAGGAATAAGAAGATAATAGTAGGGGCTCCTGGGTGGCTCAGTAGGTCAAGTATCCAACTCTTGATCTCAGCTCAGGTCATAATCTATCGGTTCATGAGGGTGAGCCCTGCGTTGGGCTCTGTGATGACAGCGAGTGGAACCTGCTTGGGATTCTTTCTCTCCCTCTTTCTCTCTCTGCCCTTCCTCTGCTCTCTTTCTATCATTATCATCATCATCATCATCATCATCATCATCATAGTAAATATATTGAACAGCACATCTAAGCTTGAACCTTTTAAACTCCTCTATTCAGGCACCACAGGAAGCACCATTAACACAGGAAGATTGACTCCCATTACTCTCATTGACCTTGATTGTGAACCAATTGTACCACACTTTGAACTGCTTCCAAACATCCCAGTTGTTTACATTTGCTACCCATTTTTTTCTACTACTTTCCCCTGAGGACACTTGTGTTATAATAAGCACAGTGTTATTTATAGCAGAGTTCCTCAGTCTTGACACTATTTACACATTGGACCACATAACACTTCGCTATGGGGCACTGAACCTGTGCACTGTACGATTTTTAGCAGCATCTCTGGCCTCTACCCACTAGATGCCATAGCACTACCTCTCCCAAATCTTGTTAATCAAAATGTGTCTAGACATTACCAAATATTCACTGGTAGGCAAGGTCAATCAATCACCCACATTTGAAAAACACTGGTTTACAATGACATTTGTTAATTTATGCATTGATCCCTTCAAATAAATGTCTATTCAGATGCATGCTTTGTGCCAAGTACTGGACTACAACGATAAGAAAGATGTAGTGTTTGCCATTCCTATCCTGAAGTCTAGTTATAAGTGTGAACAAGGAAATTGTCAATTACAACTTAATATATAAAATATTATCACAGAGGTAAGAACAAAGTACTACTGTAGCAGAATGAAAAGGTACTTATAAGGTAAGTACTTCTAACCAAGTATGGGAGGGGGGAGGGAGTCCAGCTTTTCACAGAGGAGGAGACACTTAACCTGACACCAAAAAGATGAGTGGGAATTAGTTCAGTGAAAAATTTAAAAAGGACAGAGTGTTCCAGACAAAGAGAACAACTGAGTGAAAGCCTGTAGGTGAGAAAGCAGATCAACATTACTGAGGCACTAAGAACTGTAAGCAAGGACCAAGTCACATGAGGTGATATGTTTCATATTAAGGAGTTTTGACCTTTTTGTAATGATAGTAGTGAGCTGTGATCTTGCTTTTCATGACAGTCACTCTGGTTGGCTAACTTTCGTAACTTCAGATAAATGTCCTTCCAGTGTAAGTCAGTCTTGAGTACCTGTATGCCAGCCCAAAACATCCCCAAATTCTCTACTCTTTTAACAGCAACAGAACACAAAACATCAATCTTCCTTCCTAGTCTATCATTTAAAAATGTAAAATTATCTCTGTAATTAAAACTGAAGCTATCCTAAATTTATCACTATTACACAAATAACTCTAAATTCTAAAAATATTCCATGTGGTTGTTACCAAAGTATGAAGTTTTCTGTGTACTAATTAAACTAGAGCTCAAAAAAAGGAAAAGTTCTTTAAGAAGATAACAAAAGTGCATAGTTAGCTTGCCATTTACATACAAAACTAAGAAAAAAGCAAATCAATGGCATGTCAAGTTTGGACAAAGCCTGCTGACTTCCCCTTCTCCAAGCCTGGAGGTGTTACATCTTATTAGATTTCTCTAGAATTAGACACTTTAAAATAAAGTGTCTAATATATATATTACATAAGCAATAGATTTGGTTCTTTGTGTGAATTAAAAACATTAGGGGCATCATGGAGCTCCTGGGTGGCTCAGTCAGTTAAGCGTTCGACTGGCTCAGGTCATGATCTCTTCAGTCAGGGTTCAAGCCACACCCATGTCAGGCTCTGTGCTGACAGCTCAGAGCCTGGCACTTGTTTCAGATTCTGTGTCTCCCTCTCTCTCTGCCCCTTCCCTGTTCTCCCTCTCTATCTCTCTCAAAAATAAATAGACATTTAAAAAATAAAACATTAATAAAAACATTAGGGGCACTTGGGTGGCTTATTTGGTTGAGGATCTGACTCTTGGCTGCAGCTCAGATCATGATCTCATGGTTCATGGGACCGAGCTCCACATTGGGCTCTACACTGAGAGCACGGGGCCTGATTGGGATTCTCTCTTCCTCTCTCTCTCTGCTCCTCCCCTGCCGGTGCATGCTCTCTCCCTCTCTCAAAATAAGAAAATAAACATTTTTTAAAATAATAACTTTAAAACATTAAATAGGCAGGTGATGTTTGTTCAATATACCACAGAACTAAAGAAGACATTTAGCATGAGAAAACAACTTGATGTGACTTTGAGTAATATCTGAGTCACATACAAGAAAGTCAAATGAATGCTCAACATATTGGGAGAATTTCTTTTTTAACCAAGCAGTTACTGTATTTTAACAGAATGTGTTTTTGATAGAATCAATTTGGAGTTTGAAGGACAAAAAATGGTAGGGTTGCTTTGCTGTTTAGTATTCTTACTCAAAGCAAAGCTTTGTAGAATATGTCTGTTAGCAAGTAAATACGTTTGAATTCATTTCCTCCTCCTCATCTGTTCACTACAGCATGAAACAGAGGAAAGAAAGCTCTGGGGAAAATACAACAAGAATGAGCTTTCCCTCCAGTTCTGTAAGGAGCCATCTTTACATCTAGAAAAGTGGGTGAGTGACCTCTACCTTTGAACCTTAGCACACACTTCAAAGCAATTCTTGTCGATTGATTTTTCTCTCACAGGTTAAGAAGTTCCTGAAGTTTTAATTTCCCATAAATTCTTTCTCTTGCATTTTTAATTCTAAATGTTTACAAAGCCTTCAAGTGCTGGAAACCTGACCTTCCCTAAAACTCCTACTTCTTTCTAAGTTTTCTTTTAAAAATTAAACTTAAATTTCACAGCAGGGCCCTTAAAATCAGCATATTATCTGCCATCTAGGTTTAGAAAGGAGCTCATCCTTTGTATGTGGATATATCTAAATGTCCAGTTAAGATTGTAAAACCTACGAGGGGAAGATTGGAACTTAATTCTCTGTTCCTAATTATTTAAATTTTCAATGGTATTCAAGAAAAGTTAAGTTAAAGTTTAAAATTGTAAAGTTAAATTATCTTTTGCCACAATTAGATTGTTATCATTTCTTTAATTTAGCAACATTAGATCTGATTTTTAAAAAGAGAAAAATGAAGAAGAAAGGATATAAGAGTGAGAGAGAGAAGAAAAAAAGAAGGAAGAATGGAAGGGAGGGAGGAAGAGAAGGAAGGAGGGGGACATGAAGAAGGGAGAGAAAAGGGGGAGTAATACAGTTTATGTCGTAATTCATAGGTGCTACAGTGTGACAGTCTCCACTGAGATTTAGAGTCAGTGAATAATGCATGAATGCGGAGATTACTGGCCAAAAAGACAAAATTTAATCTGAGTGAATATAATAATATCCTTAAAGAAAGCAAGTTTCCATCATGAATTAGTGGAGGTTATGGAAAATCAGAAGTGTTCTGTAATGAAAGTCTTAAAAATGAAAATTGAAATAGCAAAAACTGGGGGTGCCCCACCAAGCTTCATCCAAGGAAGGAAACATCCTAACCAATTACACTTAGAGTACTTCAATCCCATGAAAAATGCTCTCCCTTTAAGGGAGATGGATATATCAGACTAAAGAAATTTGTATCTAAATCTCACTGCTCTGATTCTGTTTCCAGATGAATGTGCCTATAGGTCAATACTCTGATCATGCCAATACTTCTGAATATTGTTGCATTAATAATTATATGCTATATATCAACCTCATGAATCCATTTAATGGCAATTCATCACATCAGTGGTTAGCACATCCACTGTCAGAGTTAACTATTCAAGATTTAGGATTACATACTTATCAAGATAGTAAATGCCATCTGTGAGTCCCCTTGGCCAATTATCAGCCTGTCTTTCTTAAGTGGACACTTTGACTATTATATTAGCTATTTGCTCTCTCCATTTGAAATTTCTACAACTAAACACTCACCCATTTCTTCTGAATATTAAATCATCTGTTCAAACCATAAATACAAATAATATGTGTTCTTTCTGAATGTAGAAATAAGTGTATATAAGTATCAATGTATTCATTCATCCTTTATTTTTTATATGAAATTTGTTGTCAAATTGGTTTCCATACAACACCCAGTGCTCCTCCCAACAGGTACCCTCCTCAATGCCCATCACCCACTTTCCCCTCCCTCCCACCCCCTATCAACCCTCAATTTATTCTCAGTTTCCAAGATCTCCTATGGTTTGGCTCCCTCCCTCTCTTTTTTTTTTCCTTCCCCTCCCGCATGTTCTTCTGTTAAGTTTCTCAGGATCCACATCAGAGTGAAAATATATGGCATCTGTCTTTCTCTGTATGACTTATTTCACTTAGCATAACACTCTTTAGTTCCATCCATGTTGCTACAAAAGTCCATATTTCATTCTTTCTTATTGCCAAGTAGTATTCCATCATATATATAAACCACAATTTCTTTATCCGTTCATCAGTTTCATCCATCCTTTAAACATAGCTACCTTTTTGTGCTAGGTTCTTTGGTAAGTCCTGGGAATGTGCCATTCCCACTTTGAAATAGTTCACAACCTAGCAGGAGAGACAGAAATGCGCATAAATGTGATGTGGTATGAAAACACTACAATGGTGGTTTGTAGAGGTGAAATTGAAACAGGTGGAGACCCAAGAGACTGTATCAAATATTCTGTTACATTTTCTATCTCATGTACCAATGAATTGCAGATCTTATACTTGTAAATTCTCTGACTTATGAGTAATTAGCCCAGATATTTCATAGGCAAAGATTTTCACTAAAATTTAGGGAAATCTTTGTTCTGGGGGTAAAATTTATGTTTGAAAAATTGACAATAGTATGTGTTCGCTCCCCCCCCCTCCCGCCCCACATTCTCACATATATTTGCATCCACCAATTTGTTTTGGAAATGACTTGCCTACTAGCGAAAGAACTCATCCATGTTCACAACAGGAACTCAGACATACTTCTAATATAATCCTCAGGAAAGCAAGCACTATGTCTGTTTTGTTTACCATTGTGTCTCTAGGAACTATAACAATAACTGGTGCATATAAGATGCTCAGTGTAACGTACTGAATGTATGCACAAATATTTAAGCATGTAAAAAGCATCACAAGATCCTGTAGTAGCCAGTGCCACAGAAGATTGAAGCTATCCCTTGCCCTTTGGGAACTAATCTAAGTAAAATTAGTTATGCACAACAATTAGGCTATTTTCATCAATATAAATAGTAGGTAAAAACTATATAGGTCTTTGCTCTGAAGATCTCTCAATCCATCAAGTGTTTTATTACAGCGAGAGTAAGTCTCAGACTGAATTCTGCAACACATCCAAACATACATTAGCAAGTAGGCACAAAAATAGTTAAGTTCTAGTTCTCTGACCTCATAGGAACTCCAACTAGCACCTCCCATGAAAGGTTTACTGGAAGGAATTGCAGCAATATTTTAGTAGCAGATGTCAACTAAATTTCTAGTTAGAAGCAGAAGACAGACTCCTCAGTTAATGGCTACACATAGAAATAAATAGAATCCTAGACCTAGGGCACCACTCTGAAGAGTGTGGGCTACAGTTTCTAACATTGACATTACCAATATTTTGGGCCAATAATTCTTTGTTGGGGAGGGGGACAGGGCTAAGGGGTGGGAGACTTCTGCACATTGTAGTGTTTTCAGCAACATCCCTAGCATCTACCCACTAGATATCAGTAGCAACCCCTTTCCCAGTTGAAAAATCATAAATGTTGACATTGTCAAATTGCAAAGTCACTCCCTAATGGAGAACCCCTGGTCTAGGCTGCTTGGTTCACTGGATACTCTGTTTCTTTTTATGCAATGTTTCTAACCAACCCATGTATCTTGAACATTCTCATTTCACCAGTGAGAACTCATTTCAACATTCCATATGTTATAATAAGGACACCTACTAGTACTGATCAAGATCTAGATAGTGAGAGTCCTGGTAGCAGGTGCCTCCGGAGAATGTTCTCCTGATTGGATTCTTTCAAATGCTAACTAACTGCTTGAGTGTGTGCCTGATTAGAGTATTTCAAATGCTAACTAACCATGCCTTTGACTTCAAATAAAATTAACACTTGGTATCTAATTTAGACCCCAGATTGGTAGTACTTACAGGCACTTTGCAGAGGCAACCACTGGAAAACATAAAGACTGAACTCTCAGGGAAAAACTAATAAAACTGAGAGCAATAGTGCAAACATATTGAACAACACAAATACACATGCTGTAATTCTGTTGGGAGAACAGCTAAGATGTGGCATGCTTTACATCTTCTAGCCCTGAGTCCTGCCCAATTAAAATGATTTTGTTGATACACAAACATATTCATTATAGCAGGTTTTCAGTTCAAAGAATGAAGTATGGGTAAAATTTTTGCAAGAATATAGAGTAAATGGATAATGAGATTTGAATAGTGGGCGATGTCTGTATATAGGATGCCTTTCTTTACACCTGAGGGCTGATCAGTATCTTCCCATTATCAGGTTCAATGAATCAAAATTGAGAGGCATTATAGTTTTATATTATTTCAATTTTGGTTTTTGTTATAAGTAGGGCCTAAGTAAAACGATGATTATGCTGACAAAAGTCAGCTAGTCTTTTGTGTACAAAATACAGGCAAAAATAGAATAGGCCAAGCCAAGTGAATCCAATAATCACAGCCCAGTGGAGGTGTTTTTGATAAAGTATGCCCCTTGCCAGGGCAGCAGAGATTTTACGCCTGACCCATTGAGAAAGAGAATGAGGGAATCAGAAAATGAGTCAGAGAAGGTAAAGAGGGCAATTGATACATTTGTCAAGGCACACACACCTTTCATACACACTGTTCTCCATCTCTGGACAATGTGCCTATACCTGCTGATCCACCCAGGGAAGAACTAAAAGCATTAACAATCTAGGTAACCCAGAGGTCTTATCTCTGAGAATGCAATAGTCTCTGAACACAGAGGAAAGCACCCACCCAGTAAGAGATCTAGTTGAACATCTTAAGAGAAAGAGGAGTAAATTCTACCCAATAGTTAGACTTATCTACACAAGACATTATATCTACCTTCACTGACTTACATGGCTGGAGTGGGGGAGACAGAGATGATAAACACACCCTCTATAAATTGGTTAGGAAAAGGGAAAACCTTATTCCTCTCATCTCATGTTTTTCTGAGTCCTTTAAATCCCTCATTACTCACTCCACCTCTCCATAAGAAGAAAATTGATGTACCTAATTAGTGCATCTGGGAAAATAAATGAGTTTGCTTGACTTAGTATGTTTGGGTTTTCTCTTTTGGACCTTCCTGCCAATAAAGAGAAAACACTCTAGGCTGTTCTCAACCCTATGGGAAACCCATAGTGCTAAGTTACCATTGTTTAGATGTGTCACTTCCTGAATGGCTAAGGCAGGAGTGATGTGTTAAGAAACTCATTACAGCAGTACATCTACACTACAGTCTTCAGTCCAGTTTTCACCTGTTATGAAGCTGAGATCTTGATTTCTGTCTGTTCTCTTATCTATGTCTCTGTTAGTTCTGTACTCAGCAAGATAATAAAATAATAAATATTTGCCAAATCACCAACAGAATAAAACATAAGAAACCTTGAGAAATAAGAACAGGGACTAGCATATGAAGACCAATGTAACACTTAAATATTGGGATTTCTGGCATGATCATTGTAGGTGGCTCTAAAGTTTGACAGTTTAGAAAGACTTAAGTGGGATTCTGACGTTGTGGTTTCCCAGCAGCTTATTGTAGCTTTACCCACAGATCAAAGCCTAAACTCTTATGTTCACGAAGCTGTCAACAGGCTAGAAGTCTCCATAGACACACACACACACACACACACACACACAGACATACATGTAGCCACATGTACACACATGTACCCACACAGCATAATGGTTTTAAACTGGCTCTAACTTATTAATTATATAATCCATGACTATGAGACCTTATTATATAGGAAATATGCCATCTTCTTCAGTTGATATATATAAATAACTCAAGAAAATTATTGGAAATACAACAGCTATGTAGGCAACTTAAAATAACTGTTCCTGGAACAATCTGTCTCTAGAAATCATATTTGCTCAGAAAAAGAAGAGATTGAATTAGCTGTAAAAATACGCTTAGACAGAAGCATGATAATGAAAGAATAATGAAGGAAGGCAAGAAGCAAGCAAAAGATTGAGCTAGAAGAAAAGGATGAGATTTTGGAAATCATATTGAATGTATATAAATGGGAAAAGTAGAGGGACCCCAGTCTAGTTCTCTTAAAGAGGGGATGTTGAAAAGAAGAAGATGCTTAGTTATTACCTTTTCAGAAAGCATGACTGGGGTTCAACCATCTGACAAAGGAAAAGACCTAATTCTTCAAAAAGCAGACTGGCCCCCAAAGGAAATCCAGATTCAAAAACACACAGTATTTTCTTTTTAAAGCTTCAGAGAAATAGAACCTATAATAAAAATAATTACCAACTTATTTCTGTGGTAGCATAATAATGTCCATCCTCCAAGATATCCACACCTTACTCCCCAGAACCTGTGAATATGTTATGCCACATGGCAAAAGGGGCTTTTTAATATTATGAACCTTAAAATAGGGAGATTATCCTGGAATATCCAGATTGGTCTAACCCTTAAAATTAGAACAGGAAGGCAAAAGAGTCTCTCAGAAGGATGTGGCAGGAAAAGACAAAATAGAGAGTCATGGCAGCATGAGAAGGGTTCAAGGCAGCACTGCTGGTTCTGAGATATAGGGGGCTTTGTGCAAGGACTGGAGGGAGTACTCCAGGAGATGAGGGCAGCTTTCAGCTGGCAACTAGAAGGAAATAGAGACCTTAGTGCTACAACCACATGGAATTGAATTCTACCAACTACGCAAATAAGCCTGGGAGCAGATTCTCCCCCCGGGAGCCTCCAGAAGGGAACGCAGGCCTGCTGACACTTTGATTTCAGCCTTGTGGACTTGAGGCAAGGGAGCTTGAAACCAAGCCCTTCTTGGACCAGACCTTTGGCCTACAGACTGCAAGAGAATAAACTTGGGTTGTTTTAAGCTGTAAAGTTGCTGGCAATTTATTACAGCAACACTAGAAAAACAATATAACATTCCTTAGAGATTGAGACAGAAATAAAAAGAGATAATTTAGTGATTTGACAAATAAGATCAGTGAAAAACACTCGAAACATTAGGTAGGAACACAGGTATTTACTGTGCTTTGAGAAACATTCTGTTAAATATGGATTTAAGAGTCTTTGCAGGAGGCACAGATAATAAATTAAGGCATAACTAAAAGGCAGCCAAGCAGGATTTCCATTTCCAATCAAGATGGAATAACAGGGATATAGCTTACCCTCCTGCCTGAAACATCCAAAAAATTGGCAAAATATCTGAAATATTGGTCTTCAAGACACAGAATGTTAGACAATGAAGGGTCAGTTTAGGGATGGCAAGAGTTGAGAAACAAATAAGGTATACCCTATGTTGCACCAGCTTACTGCCTTGAGAGGGTTTCCAAGCTGCAGCATAGGAGGGAGATCTAAGAAGAACCAAGTTGACTCCCTGATTTGAGAAGACAGAACTGAGAGTCCTGGGTGAACCAGGCAGCTAGGATTTGAAGGACAGAGCTCCATAGGGGAAAGAACTGTGCAGAGAGAGAACTCCAGAAAACAGCAGAAGGTCCCAGTCAAGCATTTGCCTGAGTACCAAGCAACCAGGAATGTAAGGAGACTACCTGGGGCCAAGAAAATAACTACCAAGAAGATTAGTTGTTCCTGTGCTTAGAATTCACACAGTACCAGAGATATTGCTGGCTCCCACCAGCCAAAGTGGAAGATTCATGTTTCACAGGACATGGAGTAGAGTATACAAAAAGGTCTTCCCTCAGGGTTGGAGAATGATCAGCCCTCGATTGAGAATGGCTAACATATCTTAAAAATAAGATTTGAAAGAATCAAACTGTTTTCTAGTAACTTTACTGCATCCCAAAACAAAGCCCAAAAATGTTTGTAGGAACACAAAAATATCCAGCACCTTGCCACTCCCTCCATCAAAAGATTGACAGTCAGTTTCCATTCCCTGAGCTTGATGAACTCTTTGTGAGTCCTCTTTAAATACAATATAGTGGAAATGATGCTGCATAACACCCAAGGCTAGATCATAATAGATAGTGGGCTTCTACCTGGATCTCTCCCTTTTGGAATGCTACTCTTGAAACCCAACTACCATGTTGTAAGGAAGCCTAGGCTCACATGAAAAGATGATGTGTAGTTGTTTGGACAATCAGCCATCATCAACTGCCAGACATATGAATGAGCAAGTAGGTCTTCAATGATTCTAACTCCTTTGCCTTTGAGCTGTCGCAGATGACACTAAATAGAGTAAAGATGAGCCGACCCAACCAAGCTCCAACAAAATTGCAGATCCGTGAGCAAAATGAATGCAATTGATGTTTTTAGCCACTTAGTCTTGGTGTGGTTTTTCTATGCAACAATAGATAAATGGAGCATTCCTTTTTTGAACTCGGTTTCAGAAACAAGTTTGTTACATTCACACTTTTACATAATCAAATATAAGTTTCATCAATTAAATAGTAATTATATAATATGTAAATTTCTGATGATCAATTAGTTGGGAAATATAAGATATCCTCTTCTTTTAGTACTTTCACTAAATTAGTGTAAATTAGTAAATTAGTAATTAGTAAGTTAGTGATAGTCATTTGGGTCAATATTCCCAGGTAAGCTCTTTCAAAATATATGTTCAGATATATAGTTTGTAATTTATTTTAGAAATTTTTTTCTTAAACTTTATATGTTGATATTTATTCTTTCTTTGGTTTTTCTTCTTAAAAAAATATTCTTATCTTAGATTTTCTTTGTCTATCTTCAGTATCTATCACTTTCTCTCAAATCTTTTATTTTAAATTTCTTTTTGATTTTTGAAGTTTTTCTTTCTTTGCCTTATATTTCTTTTAAAGCATTATTTGTTGTGCTTATTCAGTCTTGTATTCCTTCAATTTAATTTTCATTTCTGAAGTGATTTTTCTTCCGCTTCCAATTCTTTCTTACATTGTCACTTTGTTAGAATTTCTCATTCTTATTTGTATTATTTTTCATAACTTGTATCATTTTCTTTAATGTTTGTTTATTTATTTATTTTGAGAGAGAGAGTGCATACACGCAAACAGGGGAGGGGCAGAGAGAGTGGAAGAGAGAGAATCCGAAGCAGGCTTTGTACTGTCAGAGCAGAGCAAGACACAGGGCTCTATCTCTGGAACCATAAGATCATGACCTGAGCCGAAATCAAGAGGCAGTTGCTTAATAGACTGAGCAACCCAGGCTCCCCTTATAATAGCTTTTTGAGATTTAATCTCAATAATTTCTGGGTATTTTATGTAAAATTGGTTCTCATGAATTTTTAGAATTCAGCTATTTTTTTCATTTTAGGGCTTCCTGATCCACTGTTGTTTGTATAGTGTTAAATAATAAGCAGCTTGCTGAGATTTCCTGCCTCTGTCTCCTCCCCCAGTCTTATCTAAACACTGTCCTTTGGTCCTATGATTGTCTCTCTATTGGCCAGTTTTTAATCCACTCTAAATAGTTTCTCCTTGGTGTGGGATCTTGTCTTGAAAGGAAATCTTAGCTGGTCAACTTTAAGAGTCCAAAGGCCCTAGACTTCTTTAGTGCTTTCAGGCCTTACTGAAAGCACTCTTGACAGTGGGCAAAACCCACTCCCAGTGTCAGCTGCTGCTCTCAGATTGCCTCCACTATATTTTCTAGTGAACATTAGTGCATTATTTTAGGATCTCCTGTCCCAGGTCCTTCAGACTCTCCATTGTTTTCCTCTGCTTTCTCCTGAACATAAGCCAGTATCTTTTGTATTTTTCCTCTTGGTAGTTTGAACCTACTTGTACTTTTGGAATTCAAGAGAATACCATGCCACCTAATTTTATTATAAATATTGCCCATGAATATTTTTGGTTTTGCTATCTAGTTGCTGTGTTAACTTCTATGTGGGGATTTGGGAGATCCAAAAATTATCTCTATCTTCCCATCAAATGATTTTTCAACAACATAATTTATGATGACATGTCATCAGAGTTCAAAAGGAAATATTATTTAAGATTTCAAGTTAACACTACATGCCTAATGCCAAATATTCCATGTATCAAATATAGTGATTGCAATAGATCAAGACAAGTTAACTTTATTTCCTAACACTAAATTTTTGAATGTGAAAATTATATCAAAAGAAAAATGACTTCTCATTCTAATTGCCAAATATTAATTCATATGATAATGGTTAAATATATTATCAAGAAAGACTCATTTGTCATGATTATCTTCATTGCTTTATTAAAATAGAGTTGCCCCAAAATCAAAAAAATATTTGTTGTACAAAAACAAAAAAAGGGGGGCGCCTGGGTGGCTCAGTCGGTTAAGCAGCTGACTTCGGCTCAGGTCGTGATCTCACAGTCTGTGAGTTTAAGCCCCACGTCAGGCTCTGTGCTGACAGCTCAGAGCCTGGAGCCTGTTTCAGATTCTGTGTCTTCCTCTCTCTGACCCTCCCCCGTTCATGTTCTGTCTCTCTCTGTCTCAAAAATAAATAAATGTTAAAAAAAAATTAAAAAAAACAAAAACAAAAACAAAAAAAGGAAACAAAAAGCTGGAAAAGAAACACTTTTCTTGACTAAGTAATATGCTTAAAGAAAGCAATGCATTGTCTCAAAATGCTTCCTAAAAAACAAAGAAGTTCTGAAACAAACATGCTTCGTTAAATTAATTTCCTTTTAGGATAATTCATGGAGATATTTGCCACAAAGTGTATTTTTTTAATTTAAATTTGAGTTACATAACATACAGTGTAGGCTTGGCTTTAGAGTAAAACCTAGTGATTCATCTCTTACATATGACACCCAGCTCTCATTTTGAAAAGTGCCGTCCTTAATGCCCATCACCCATTTAACCCGTCCCGCTACACACAGCCCCCTCCAGCAACCATCAGTTTGTTCTCTGTGTTTGAGTCTCTTATGGTTTGCCTCCCTCTCTGTTTTTATCTTATTTTTCCTTCCCTTCCCCTATGTTCATCTGTTGAATTTCTCAAATTCCACATACGAGTGAAATCATAGAATATCTGTCTTTCTCTGACTTATTTCGCTTAGCAGAATACCCTCCAGTTCTATCCACATTTTTGCAAATGGCAAGATTTCATTCTTTTTCATCACCGAGTAGTATTCAAAGTATATTTAAAATGCAATCTGGGGTGCCTGGGCGGTTCATTCAGTTAAGTGTCCAACTTCGGCTCAGGTCATGATCTAGTGGTTCACCAGTTGAGCCCCACGTTGGGCTCTGTGCTGACAGCTCAAAACCTAGAGTCTGCTTCAGATTCTGTGTCTCCTTCTCTTTCTCTCTGTTCCTCCCCCACTCATGCTCTCTCTCTCTCTCTCAAAAATAAATAAAAACACTTACTTTTTTTAAAAAAATGCAATATTACAGTCTCATACATATGCAGAAAGTTTGCCAGTTAAGGAGAATTAGCTTGATGTTCTACTTTTTTAAAAATTTATTTATTTTGGAAGAGAGAGAGTGTTCAAGCACGAGCAGGGGAGAGGCAGAGAGAGAGAGGGAGAGAGAGAGAGAGAGAAAGAGAATCCCAAGCAGGCTCCATGCTGTCAGTGCAGAGCCAGAGGCAGGGCTTGAACTCACAAACCATGAGATCATGACCTGAGTCGAAATCCAGAGTCAGACACTTAACCAACTGAGTCACCCATGTGCCCCGATTGATGTTTGATTTCTAATTAACCTTTGCTTCAACCTTTGCTTTCTTTATTTTAAGCTTAGACATGCAGGGACTTGTATAAAATTATTTGAAAAAAAAGATGGAAAAAAAACCCATAGGTGTTTGATGTTTGTTCACCAGTTTCCATGTCACAGAGAATGCTAAAGCACCTTAGGAATCCTGGGGTGATGGATGCCAAAAGCAGATGAATGTCTCCAAGTACATGCAGACCACGATGGTCAGTAAATCCCTGTCCCTTTTGGTTCATTTGCAGAATAAGAAATGAAATAGAAAATGGATAAATACATTCTCTGAGTTTTTTATTCTAGAAAGCAAATCTTCCTAGATATTAATATCAGCACATACAAATTAGACTTTCAGACCTTTCAATTATAATATTCTTGGATATAAAGACTATGTTTACTTTATATAAGGCAAACCACATATGTACACACATTCGCAGACAGTAGTTTTTAACAATAATAATAATGCCAACACTTGAAATTCTGGGAAACTAAAAATGTGACTCAAAAAAAATACACAGATTTTACAAGTCAAATAAAGTGAGTGGGAACATTATCTACAGGTGTTGTTATAAACATAGGTGTTATTGACTCACAAGTATCATAATGGTTACTGTCCTTGAGGTCTCCGCCCCCTATAAACAGGTTAACTCTGACTTCCCTACCACCTGCTGGTGGAACTTGGGATCAAACCTGGGATTTAAACTGGACAAGTATGCCCTTGAATCCAGCTATGGCTAAAGTTCATTACTAAAAGATTAGAAGGCAGATATTATGTCTCAGGAAGGTGAGCAGAAGAGCATGATAGCCAGACCAGAAAAAATGGGAGGGATTGGCAGAGATCAAATAGAATTCCCATTGTTCCACTGTTTTATCAATTATGTACTCAAGGAATTTGGGCTCCAAGATGGCATGATGTGATTCCACTTAACACAGGACAGAATAATCCCTCCTGATGAGTCAGACTCGTGGGAGAGAATCAGTGTTGGGTTTGAAAACTCCTTTAGAGTTTCTGCCAAGCAGCATCTTATACTAAAAAGATATATAATTATATAGAATGACTAATTCATTTCTGCAGATCTCTTAGATGTTATGTTGGATGAGGTTATATATTTACCTAACTTGTCTCCACTTCATGGACTGTGTCCTTTGGGACAGGGACTGCATTGTCTTCATCCTTTCATATCTGTTGTCTAATACAATACCTGGGATATGTTAAGTATCCAATAACTGTTGTCTGAGAGCTGAATAAACACATGAGTCTTTACTCAGAAAAGCTAGTGCATCTGCAAATTTGAGCATTCCCTGTGTGCTTTCAGGTGTTTGAGAAACTTCAAAAGAAACTGCCTTAAAAGTGCCTGAGAATTGCTTTTTCTACCCAATACTATCCTTCTCCCATTCCTTTTGTTGCTTATTTTTACCTGTTTATTAAAAATTAAACTTATCAAAACATCTTTGAATCTATAAATATAGTGTAACCATAGATTCTTCTCAGCTTACAAACAAAAATGTCTGTGAAAATAATGTGGGGTCACTCTTACCAAAGTTTATGCTATGATTTATTTCTAAAGTGAGCTTGTATTTCTAAAACAACTTAGCCTCAAATTCATTTTTCACTTCCATTCAATATTTGTGTACATTAAATCTGACCTAAATAACGTATTCATTCCTAGGTTACCAAATTATGCACAGAATACCAGCAGCTTATAACTCTCTAAACCTCATCTCTAGATAGAGTTTAAGTATGGCACGTTCCCCAAAGTATTTCTTGGTAAAGATTTAAGCAATTGTTGAGTATCTGTACTGTCTCCTTTCTAGCCCTCATAACAACTCCTACACAGTGACTATTGAGTAGTACTCCTTTGTGTTAGCAGCTGGCTTCCTTTCAATATATTTTAAGAACCGTCCTACTTGCAAACTAAAGCGCCATTAAGATATTCCTCAAATTCTTTTTGACTAATCTAAGATTTGGTTTCCTCATGGCATGACTTTTCTTAGTCCTGCATAAACCAGATATTAAATGGACTTCAAACAGATTTCCAAAAATAATTTCTAAAAAAAAAAAAAGTTGGTTTTTTTTAAATAGGATCACTTCATGTATAAATATACCTCATTAAACATTTAGTTTCCTTAAACATTTAGTCTTCTTACCTACAATGTATAACTACAGAATTTTTAAAAGTTGTCTTTAAGTAAGGTGATGTTCAATATATTTAATAACTCATTTAGCACAGGTATTGACCAATCTGAATGGATCTGGTGGCCATAGCACTGAACCTGAGCCCTGGAGGCTTCTTTGATGTGCCAGATGTTACCTTGTTAAGGGTTGAATCATGGGAGGCAGGGATAAGTTTCAGGGGAACATCTGGGTTAGATGGAATGGTAGTAGGAGGTACTAGGGGATTTATGGCAATGTCTGTTTATCAACAGGTAGAGTGATATTTCGATAATTTAGCAACTATACATGGTTAATAGTACATATAGGTTGAAAGTAAACCTGTTTTAAGTCTTTTTTGTTATTTTTTTCTAATAGAAATGAAAATGGAAGATAAAGACAGCTGAAATAATAACTGTTTCTCTTTGACGAAGTCCCATCTTGTAGTATTCTGTGATTCCACGTAATCAGGTTAAGTGAGGTCTGAAGTTTCTGAAATTTTTTTCTTAAGAAAAAAAGAAAACGTCTGTCTTACGCAAATTTTACAAAAACATACATTTATATGAACACGTTCCTAGAGGTCCTTCTAGAGGCCTAAATCTTCAACTTCATTATCATCACTAAATCCACCTCTATGTATTATTCAGAGGAAGTTGTGTAATTGACTCTTCAAATGATTCTCCTGTGCACAATATAAATTATGAACCTGGAAAATTGAGATATCTATTAAAATCCAGAATTAATATCATATATGACATTAACTATGTTTTCCTATATGTGAACAGGAAAATCAAATAGGTCAAAGATGAAAATTAAGTAATATATAGTTTTCTATCCTAATCAATTCTTTCCAAAACTGGGCCAAAGATTTTTCTCATCTTAGAATGGAGAAACCTCCAACACCAGGAAGGCTATCTTTTTCTCCCCTAGAAGTCTGTGTCTGGAATTCTTTCCTTATAAAAATTGCCATGCACTTATACTTTGAGCACCAAACTAAAATTCAGATTTGTCTGGCCATCAGGTGGGTGCTTCCACATGATTTGTTTGTTAGGATCCAAAGGAAGACCACTATTTTGAAGGCACCTTAAATAGAGACTGGGAGAATGTGGAGAGGAGTACAATGTTGGTCTCCTGTCAATGACCATACACCATAGATTCTCAACCCTCACAACACAGTGGAATCACCTAATGCTGGGCCCACCCTAGGTGGATTAAATCAGAACCTCCCAGGCTGGGGAGTCAGCATTTTTAAATGGATGATTCTAATGCACAGCCAAGGTTGAGAACCATTACTAACAAAACCTATAGCATAAGCAAATGAAATCAAAAGCTGAAAAAAGCAAACAAACAAAAAAACTGTTTCATAAAGGAGTATCTAAAATAGAACACGCATAAAGGGTGTTGCTTAAGTCTCCAAGATAAAAGTCTAATTGAGTAGGCTGTGTTCTCTCCCACTTTGGGATCTGGCAGCTATGGAAGTTCAAAGAAAGTGAACACTGGGCATGGTCATGGAGATACCTGCAGGTACAGCACTGACGGCCCCCTCAGGCAAAGGGAAGAGAAGCTCACTGAAGGACAGAATAAAACCACGATAGACAATATACCAGTGACTGCACATGACACACTTTTCTGAGACACATATGAGGCACCACCCCACCACATTCAACTAAGGTTGATGTATTAAACTGGTGAAAACTTGCAAGTTCTTATAGGTAAGGGGAGAGCAAGGGACAGTGAAATTGAGCTATTAGTAATAGACAGATGATCCCATCTATTACCAGAGTCTGGTGATGATTTTTAACAATTGATTTGCCTTTTAAGTATTTTTATTTTTTTAACGTAATGTTCACTATGTGCCAGGTCACTAAACTTAAAAAGAAATAAGGGGGTAATCACTAGGGTCTTTCTAAGAGAAGGAGGGAGAACAAGAGGAGAGTCAGAGAAAGAGTTATAAAGATGGAAGCAGCGTTAGATGCTCTGTTACTGGCTTTAAAGATGAAGGCAAATGAAGCATGAGCCAAAGAACACAAGAAGCTTCTAGAAGTAGGAAAAAGCAATGTAACAGATCATCTTCTTGAGTCTACAGAAAGAAGTGCACCCCTATGGACATTTGGATTTTAGTTCCATGAAGCCCGTGTTACACTTCTGAACTACAGAACTGCTCAATGAGTAATTGAAACATAAATCGAACCACACCCTGCCCTCAAAGATCTTCCAAAGCATACCCAGGATTTCACCAGTTGGTTCATATTGGCATTTGACCTTACTTATTGGAGAATGGAGTATCGTCGGAAGATGGCAGCATAGGAGGACGCTGGGCTCAACGCGTGTCCTGCTGATCACTTAGATTCCACCTACAGCAGCCTAAATAACTCAGAAAACCGCCAGAGGATTAGCAGAACGGAGTCTCCGGAGCCAAGCGCAGATGAGAGGCCCAGGGAAGAGAGTAGGAAGGGCGGCGAGGCAGTGCGCGCTCCACGGACTGTCGGGAGGGAGCCGGGGTGGAGGGGCAGCCTGCCAGCCAAGCAGAGCCCTGAGTCTGGCTTGCAAAAGCAGAGGGGCCAGACGGAGTGTGTTCCGACAGCAAGCGGGACTTAGCATCTGGGAGGTCATAAGTTAACAGCTCTGCTCAGAAAGCGGGGAAGGCTGGAGGACAAAGGGAGGGAGAGTTGCTGAGCCCCAGGACGACAGAGCTCAGTTTGGCGGGGAACAAAGGCGCTTGCCAGCACCATCTCCCTCGCCCATCCCCCAGACAAATCCCAAAGGGAACCAGTTCCTGCCAGGGAACTTGCTGGCTCTGCAAAAACACCCAACGCTGTGCTTCTGCGGAGCAACCCCTCCGGCAGCAGGTCTGACTCCCTCCCGCTGCGACAGGGCCCCTCCTGAAGTGGATCACCTAAGGAGAAGCGAGCTAAGCCTGCCCCTCCTGCCCCCGTGCACCTTGCCTACCCACCCCAGCTAATATGCCAGATCCCCAGCACCACAAGCCTGGCAGTGTGCAAGTAGCCCAGATGGGCCATGCCACCCCACAGTGAATCCCGCCCCTAGGAGAGGGGAAGAGAAGGCACACGCCAGTCTGACTGTGGCCCCAGTGGTGGGCTGGGGGTAGACATCAGGTCTGACTGCGGCCCCGCCCACCAACGCAAGTTATTCAAGACAGCACAGGGGAAGTGCCCCGAAGTTCTGCACCACTCCAGGGACTATCCAAAATGACCAAATGGAAGAATTCCCCTCAAAAGAATCTCCAGGAAATAACAACAGCTAATGAACTGATGATCAAAAAGGATTTAAATAATATAACAGAAAGTGAATTTAGAATAATAGTCATAAAATTAATCGCTGGGCTTGAAAACAGTATAGAGGACAGCAGAGAATCTCTTGCTACAGAGATCAAGGGACTAAGGAACAGTCAGGAGGAGCTGAAAAACGCTTTAAACGACATGCAAAATAAAATGGAAACGACCATGGCTCGGATTGAAGAGGCAGAGGAGAGAATAGGTAAACTAGAAGATAAAATTATGGAAAAAGAGGAAGCTGAGAAAAAGAGAGATAAAAAAATCCAGGAGTATGAGGGGAAAACTAGAGAACTAAGTGATACACTAAAAAGAAATAATATACGCATAATTGGTATCCCAGAGGAGGAAGAGAGGGAAAGGTGGTGAAGGTGTACTTGAAGAAATAATAGCTGAGAACTTCCCTGAACTGGGGAAGGAAAAGGGCATTGAAATCCAAGAGGCACAGAGAACTCCCTTCAGACGTAACTTGAATCGATCTTCTGCACGACATATCATAGTGAAACTGGCAAAATGCAAGGATGAAGAGAAAATTCTGAAAGCAGCTAGGGATAAACGTGCCCTAACAATAAAGGGAGACCTATAAGACTCATGACTCATCTCTCTTTTGAAACTTGGCAGGCCAGAAAGGCATGGCAGGAGATCTTCAATGTGATGAACAGGAAAAATATGCAGCCGAGAATCCTTTATCCAGCAAGTCTGTCATTTAGAATAGAAGGAGAGATAAAAGTCTTCCCAAACAAACAAAAACTGAAGGAATTCATCACCACTAAACCAGCCCTACAAGAGATCCTAAGGGGAATCCTGTGAGACAAAGTACCAGAGACATCGCTACAAGCATGAAACCTACGAACATCACAATGACTCTAAACCCATATCTTTCTATAATAACACTGAATGTAAATGGGCTAAATGTACCAACCAAAAGACATAGGGTATCAGAATGGATAAAAAACAAGACCCATCTATTTGCTGTCTACAAGAGACTCATTTTAGACCTGAGGACACCGTTAGACTGAGAGTGAGGGGATGGAGAACTATTTATCATGCTACTGGAAGCCAAAAGAAAGCTGGAGTAGCCATACTTATATCAGACAAACTAGACTTTAAATTAAAGGCTGTAACAAAAGATGAAGAAGGGCATTATATAATAATTACAGGGTCTATCCATCAGGAAGAGCTAACTATTATAAATGTCTATGCACCGAATACGGGAGTCCCCAAATATATAAAACAATTACTCATAAACATAAGCAACCTTATTGATAAGAATGTGGTAATTGCAGGGGCCTTTAACACTCCACTTACAGAAATGGATAGATCATCTAGACACGCGGTGAATAAAGAAACAAGGGCCCTGAATGGTACATTGGATCAGATGGACTTGACAGATATATTTAGAACTCTGCATTCCAAAGTAACAGAATATACTTTCTTCTCGAGTGCACATGGAACATTCTCCAAGATAGATCACATACTGGGTCACAAAACAGCCCTTCATAAGTATACAAAAATTGAAATTATACCATGCATACTTTCAGACCACAATGCTATGAAGCTTGAAATCAACCACAGGAAAAAGTCTGGAAAACCTCCAAAAGCATGGAGGTTAAAGAACACCCTACTAAAGAATGAGTGGGTCAACCAGGCAATTAGAGAAGAAATCATAAAATATATGGAAACAAACAAAAATGAAAATACAACAATCCAAATGCTTTGGGATGCAGCGAAGGCAGTCCTGAGAGGAAAATACATCGCAATCCAGGCCTATCACAAGAAACAAGAAAAATCCCAAATACAAAATCTAACAGCACACCTAAAGGAAATAGAAGCAGAACAGCAAAGACAGCCTAAACCTAGCAGAAGAGGAGAAATAATAAAGATCAGAGCAGAAATAAACAATATAGAATCTAAAAAAACTGTAGAGCAGATCAACGAAACCAAGAGTTGGTTTTTTGAAAAAGTAAACAAAATTGACAAACCTCTAGCCAGGCTTCTCAAAAAGAAAAGGGAGATGACCCAAATACATAAAATCATGAATGAAAATGGAATTATTACAACCAATCCCTCAGAGATACAAACAATTATCAGGGAATACTATGAAAAATTATATGCCAACAAACTGGACAACCTGGAAGAAATGGACAAATTCCTAAACTCCCACACTCTTCCAAAACTCAATCTGGAGGAAATAGAAAGCTTGAACAGACCCATAACCAGCGAAGAAATTGAATCAGTCATCAAAAATATCCCAACAAATAAGAGTCCAGGACCAGATGGCTTCCCAGGGGAGTTCTACCAGACGTTTAAAGCAGACATAATACCTATCCTTCTCAAGCTATTCCAAAAAATAGAAAGGGAAGGAAAACTTCCAGACTCATTCTATGAAGCCAGTATTACTTTGATTCCTAAACCAGACAGAGACCCAGTAAAAAGAGAGAACTACAGGCCAATATCCCTGATGAATATGGATGCAAAAATTCTCAATAAGATACTAGCAAATCGAATTCAACAGCATATAAAAAGAATTATTCACCATGATCAAGTGGGATTCATTCCTGGGATGCAGGGCTGGTTCAACATTCACAAATCAATCAACATGATACATCACATTCATAAAAGAAAAGATAAGAACCATATGATCCTGTCAATCGATACAGAAAAGGCCTTTGACAAAATCCAGCACCTTTCTTAATAAAAACCCTTGAGAAAGTCGGGATAGAAGGAACATACTTAAACATCATAAAAGCCATTTATGAAAAGCCCACAGCTAACATCATCCTCAATGGGGAAAAACTGAGAGCTTTTTCCCTGAGATGAGGAACACGACAGGGATGTCCACTCTCACCACTGTTGTTTAACATAGTGTTGGAAGTTCTAGCATCAGCAATCAGAGAACAAAAGGAAATCGAAGGCAACAAAATTGGCAAAGATGAAGTCAAGCTTTCGCTTTTTGCAGATGACATGATAATATACATGGAAAATCCGATAGACTCCAAAAGTCTGCTAGAACTGATACATGAATTCAGCAAAGTTGCAGGATACAAAATCAATGTACAGAAATCAGTTGCATTCTTATACACTAACAATGAAGCAACAGAAAGACAAATAAAGAAACTGATCCCATTCACAATTGCACCAAGAAGCATAAAATACCTAGGAATAAATCTAACCAAAGATGTAAAAGATATGTATGCTGAAAACTATAGAAAGCTTATGAAGGTAATTGAAGAAGATATAAAGAAATGGAAAGACATTCCCTGCTCATGGATTGGAAGAATAAATATTGTCAAAATGCCAATACTACCCAAAGCTATCTATACATTCAATGCAATCCCAATCAAAATTGCACCAGCATTCTTCTTGAAACTAGAACAAGCAATCCTAAAATTCATATGGAACCACAAAAGGCCCCGAATAGCCAAAGTAATTTTGAAGAAGACCAAAGCAGGAGGCATCACTATCCCAGACTTTAGCCTCTACTACAAAGCTGTCATCATCAAGACAGCATGGTATTGGCACAAAAACAGACACATAGACCAATGGAATAGAATAGAAACCCCAGAACTAGACCCACAAACGTATGGCCAACTCATCTTTGACAAAGCAATGGAAAAAAGACAGTCTCTTTAACAAATGGTGCTGGGAGAACTGGACAGCAACATGCAGAAGATTGAAACTAGACTACTTTCTCACACCATTCACAAAAATAAACTCAAAATGGATAAAGGACCTGAATGTGAGACAGGAAACCATCAAAACCCTAGAGGAGAAAGCAGGAAAAGACCTCTCTGACCTCAGCCGTAGCAATCTCTTACTCGACACATTCCCAAAGGCAAGGGAATTAAAAGCAAAAGTGAATTACTGGGACCTTATGAAGATAAAAAGCTTCTGCACAGCAAAGGAAACAACCAACAAAACTAAAAGGCAACCAACGGAATGGGAAAAGATATTTGCAAATGACATATCGGACAAAGGGCTAGTATCCAAAATCTATAAAGAGCTCACCAAACTCCATACCCGAAAAACAAATAACCCAGTGAAGAAATGGGCAGAAAACATGAATAGACACTTCTCTAGAGAAGACATCCGGATGGCCAACAGGCACATGAAAAGTTACTCTACGTCGCTCCTTATCAGGGAAATACAAGTCAGAACCACACTCAGATATCACCTCACGCCAGTCAGAGTGGCCAAAATGAACAAATCAGGAGACTATATATGCTGGCGAGGATGTGGAGAAACGGGAACCCTCTTGCACTGTTGGTGGGAATGCAAATTGGTGCGGCCACTCTGGAAGACAGTGTGGAGGTTCCTCAGAAAATTAAAAATAGACCTACCCTATGACCCAGCAATAGCACTGCTAGGAATTTACCCAAGGGATACAGGAGTACTGATGCATAGGGGCACTTGTACCCCAATGTTTATAGCAGCACTCTCAACAATAGCCAAATGATGGAAAGAGCCTAAATGTCCATCAACTGATGAATGGATAAAGAAATTGTGGTTTATATACACAGTGGAGTACTACAGGGCAATGAGAAAGAACGAAATATGGCCCTTTGTAGCAACGTGGATGGAACTGGAGAGTGTGATGCTAAGTGAAATAAGCCATACAGAGAAAGACAGATACCATATGGTTTCACTCTTATGTGGATCCTGAGAAACTTAACAGAAACCCATGGGGGAGGGGAAGGAAAAAAAAAAAAAAAGAGGTTAGAGTGGGAGAGAGCCAAAGCCTAAGAGACTGTTAAAAACTGAGAACAAACTGAGGGTTGATGGGGGGTGGGAGGGAGGGGAGGGTGGGTGATGGGTATTGAGGAGGGCACCTTTTGGGGTGAGCACTGGGTGTTGTATGGAAACCAATTTGACAATAAATTTCATATATTGAAAAAAATAAAAAGAAAATAAAAAGCAAAAGAAATAAGTGTATCAAAGTTAAGAACTATAAGTAACTATGAGACTATTGTATAATATGAGCTGTTCACATCAATAATAAACTAGATGATGGATGGATGGATGAAAGATAAAATGCCAGAATGTATCTTGTCTGGCAAAGACAAAGAGAGTAAGGCAAATGCCAAGGTCTCAAGGAAAGCTGAAAAGTAACCAGAAAGCAGATTTTAAAAATTAATAATAATAGAGGCAAATGAGGGGTGGAGGATAAGAATTTTTCATACAAGGAATCTAAATACAGGATCTGGGATTTGGTGTCCCTCTTAGACTTAAGGAATATTCTGTAGATGTAGTTGAATATCAAAACCTTGGGATTTCTGAAAAATTTAAATACATGAAGATAATGAAATTGTATACTATCTATCTTGGAAAATCCAGTGTATGTGGTTGCCATGCCTTCCTAAGGGGAAATGCATTTGGACACACATGAAGGAGCTATCAGTAGGTTCGATGGATAGCCTGAAGGAAACTCTGAGAAACCAGTGCTGTTAGACTGTAGCAGAGGAAGAGAGGGACTAATAGGCCCACACAGATCATGAGAACTGAAGGGTCCTGGGAAGGTCCAGAGAGGTTCAAAGGAAGGGAAGTAAGGAGAAAAAAGAATGCAGGAAGGAGAAGAGGGAACCCTTTCAGCAACCCTTCTAAAATAAGAAGTATCCTGCTGTACATGTAAATAGTACTCTAGGTTTTAGCTTTGAGTAATGTACAAATATCCTTTACAGTATAAACATCTCCTGACATTGTAAGTCCTCAAGGAAAAAGACTCAACCTTCAAAATCTTTCCCTACAATATCCACACATGATGTCTGTTAAAAAATCCTCTCACAAAATAAAGGCCAAATATTCTCTTTTGCTTTTTTCTTTTGTTGTTTGGCAGTTTGGAGACTTCTTCAAAGACATTAAAACATGAAAGTCTCTTTTCACCAAATTTCTTTGTTCTCCCATGAAACTTTCTGTTCTTTAAAAAAAAAAAATCCTAGATGCCCTTGTTTCAGAATTTTAAAGAAATGTTAAATTTAAGTAACTAAGTCAGCATGGTGGATCACCCATCCAAAATTATTACAATCTATTTCTCAATTTATCGGTCTCCCTAGAGACCATTAAGTCCTATGCACAACCACAATAGTTTCATTTTAAATGCTCAGAAGCATAGCCTGGAAATTAAGATGGGAGCTTAATTTATTTCTTCTCCACTCAACTCTTATTCTTTTTTCCAGTGCTTTGTAAACGGATTTATTTTTAATTACAGTTATTCTAAGAAAAGAATTTTAAAGAAAAAGAACACGGATCTTTGCCATTCACCTTGCTTTCACACTTCCGTTTCTCATTGTCCATGTCCTATATTGTCTGTCAAGTTCTGCCTTTAAAGTGTGGGGAGGGGGGAGCCAGGAGGGAAGTTCCACCCTATCCAAACTTTTGGTGACTGCTTCCTCCTCTAAACTCCTATGGCACAGATTATGTTAAACATTCACTTTGTACTTAACATGTGTATTACACTTACTATTACCGCATAACAATAACAAAAGAATTACCCCAAAATTTAGTGGGTTAAAACAACCACTTTATTATGCTCTAGGACTAAGAAAGTCAAGAATTCAGATACCACACAGTGGGAATGGCTTATCTCTGTTCCACAACGTCCACACTTAAGCAGGGAGTTACTTAATGCCTAGAGGCTACAATCATCTGGAGATGATCTCACTCACATGCCTGGTGGTTGATACTGGCTCTAGGCTGCTACCTCAGTGAGACTTAAACAGGGGTTGTCAACCAAAGGACCTACTTCAGCCTCTCCATGTGGCCTGGGCTTTCTTACAGCATGATGGCCTCAGGGTAGTGGTGGTCTTCTGTCTGGAGGCTCAGTGCTTCAACAGTGAGCAAGGCAAAAGCCGCATTGCTTTTCATGACCCAGCCACCTCTGTAGTGATGCAGCAGCATTTCCTCTGCCTTCTGTTGGCTACAAGCAAATTCCTCAATCTAACTAGATTCAAGGGAAGGGACATACACTCCACTTCTTATGGGATGTCAAACAATTTGTGGATATATGTTTTTAAACTGCTACAATGCATTTCCTTATGTCATTACTTTTTATGTATATGTCTTGGCTCTTCATTTTCATATTGTCCTAAGCTGATAGAGTTGCCAGAAATAGCAAATAAAAATATGGAATTCCCCAATAAATGTGACTTTCAGATTAATATTTTTTTAGCATAGATAGGTATCTCCAATCCAGTATGTAGGACATACTCATACTAAAAAATTATTTGTTGTTTATCTGAAATTCAAATTAAAGTGGATACTCCTTTGTTTTAGCAGATAATCCTACTCAAGCACATACCTCTGTGCCATAGGTATCAGAGAGATTCAGTTATGCCTGTTATCGATCCAAATATTGTATCTGATTATATTACTGAATAACTACATATACCAGATCACTAAACTCTACTCCCTATACAGGAATCATAAAGTGAAATCACCTATTCTACACCCAGATCTTCAGGTTGCTACCTCAGCGTGATAAGGAAGGCCCTTAGAGCCTGATCTGGGCACAATCTTACTTTGCTTCCAGAAACAAAATAAGTCATTAGGTAAAATTTTTCAGATTTTAGAGTTGCCATTAGATTTGAAAACTCCATAGCAAACGTTTCTTAAGTTTTTAAAATAAAATTGGCCATTTTTATACAGCTTGTTTTTAAAAAATAACAATTAACACTACTTCAAAATGTTTATGCTTTCTTCCGTCGTCATTGAACAGTTGTCTTTCTTCTGTTTTGGAATTTACATTATCTGAAAGATTTTTGCCAAATGTGCTATAAAATTTTCAACAATAGAGGACACTTAGTGGGACTCCAACACTATTATAAGTTTATAAATCCTAAGCCTTATTTATACACTGATTAGATAAAAGTACTATACCTATTTTGTGAGAATTCACATTTTCATCTTTATATTTGTTTAGCTATGAGAAAAAGATTTAAGTTGTCTAGTGAAATATCACGGAGAGAGCTATTTTATTTATAAACATATGTCATCAGTAAGTTTTTTAACAAGAATTAGGTTCTTTGGAGGTCAGGATTTAGATGACACAAGAAGATCACTCTATTGTGCACCTGAAACTAATATAACACTGTATGTTAACTATACTGGAATTAAAATAAAATAAAATAAAATAATTAAAATAGATGACATAGGAAGAGTTTAAAAGAGATAAAGTGCTTTGCATAAAATAAACAGGATATGGGCAAGATTGAGTTACTGAGACAGGGTAGAAAAAGAAAAGGTCAGAGGAAAAGAAGCCCAGCAATGTAATGGGATATACGTGCTCTATAAGAATAGATGACCAAAAAAAAAAAAAAGATATAGAAGTTAGACAATGTTTCATAGATTATTTAGAAATTGGCTTAATAATTCTCCTTCCTATTTCCTTGCCCTTGACTATTTCCCTTCCACACTGATTCTGGGCTTGGCCACGTGACTCGCCGTGGCAAAACTGACATAAGCAGAGATTTGGAAAGTGCCTATTTATTAAAGCGTTATCTCTTGCTACTCTTCAGATCTCTGTTGCTGCTACCATGTTAAAATCCAAGGCTAGTCTTCTGGATGATAATAGACACATGGCCCAGTCATCCCAATTACCCTAGCCAACAGCCAACATCAAATGAGAAATGCCATTCTAGAACACCCAGCCCACAGATGGCTGTAGAACTACATGGTCAACCCACAGACTCATAAAATGAGTTGTTACCTTAAACATAAAATGGAACAACCATAAAATGATTGGTACCTTACCTTAAAGTTTTGAGGTGATTTGTCATGGAGCAAAATCTAACAGATCTAAATATTATCTGAGTTTAAATGTATGCTGTCCTGTGATGTAAATTTTCTTTTGTTCTAAATACGCAACAAAAATTTTCTAGAGAATCAGCCCATGTTGGTGACAATTCGGAAGTAGAATAAAATTGGACAATGGTGGTAATTTAGAGGCAGAATAATTGGATGACATGGTATGGGAAAAGAATTAATATAGGCAGAAGATTAATAGTACAATAGACAAAGAGGATAACATAACATCTAGAACTCAAGCCAGTAGTAACTGGCATTCATGAAACTGAAGCTTTAAAAAATGACACTGGATTAGAAGTTGGAGCCAATTTTATGAAGAGATTGATTAAAAATAATAATAAAAATACAAGATAATCCAGTAGACCTATTGAGCATCTAAGAGGCTGACATGGGTTATATGTTAAAAATAATAATAATAATAAAAAAGATATACTGGGGAGGCTAAAATATACTCACTTTGTCTACTCATCTTTGAAATTAATTTGAAAGGCAGCATAGGACATCTGGATGACTCAGTCAGTTAAATGACCCACTCTTGATTTCAGCTCAGGTCATTAACTACACCTCCGGGTGGGTTCAAACCCCACCTCTGGCTCTGTGCTGGCAGTGCGGAGCCTGCTTGGAACTCTCTCTATATCCCCTCTGTCTCTGCCCCAGCCCCTGAGTAATAAAGAATTTACTTATTAAATAAATTAACTTAAAAAAAATTTTTTTTAAGGTAACTTTGTCAGGACTAAAGATTAACCATATCCGTGGCTGTACTTGAAGTGCACAATGTTTTTTATTGCTTCTAGAAGTTCCTTTATCTTTCCTATCAGTAAGTAGTTGTTTGAGAATTTATCATTGAATTTGCTCATATTCACTCCATTAAAATGGTATTAACTATGACCACCCTGATGACCAGAAGAGGGTGGAATAGGAGGGGTGAGTTGAAGTTTGTTAATACTTGTAGAATGCAGGTGAAGTCCTCAGATAAAATGCAGACCATGAGAGTAGCAAAATAGAAAGTTTGTATTAAACGTCATTGAAGGTCTATTTTGTTCAACAAGATATGGCCTTCAGTTAATTCATTTTTAAAGACAAAACTCAGGTTAACAGGAAACATTATCCAAAAATGTAAATTCTATACCAAGAAAGAAGCACATCACTCATATGAGGACTTTAAGAGACAAAACAGATGAACATACGGGAAGGGAAACAAAAATAATACAAAAACAGGGAGGGGGACAAAACAGAAGAGGTTCATAAATATGAAGGAAAAAACAGGGTTGCTGGAGGGGTTGTGGGAAGAGGGATGGCCTAAATGGGTAAGAGGCATTAAGGAATCTCCTGAAATCATTGTTTCACTATATGCTAATTTGGATTTAAATTTTAAAAAATAAAAAAGAAAATTTTAAAAAAAGAAAAAAGCAAAAAAGATCAATAAATAAAATAAAAATAAAGCAGCAGAATATTAATAATATTTAAAATTGCAACAATTTAAGCCTCTATAATTTCATAGAGTGATATCTACATTCTCATTTCATTTTGAAATATTTCAAACCACTAATATTTCATTAAGTTAAAAGTAAACCACCTTTTTAAATGTTTATTTTTTGAGAGAGAGGAAGAGAGAGAGTAGGGAGGAGGGGCAGAGAGAGAGAGAGACAGAGAGAGCGAATCCCAAGCAGGCTCTGTGCTGTCAACACAGAGCCCAATTCGGGTCTCAGTCTCACAAACCATGAGTCATGACCTGCACCAAAATCAAGAGTCAGACATTTAACCAACTGAGCCACCCAGGCATCCCAAAAGTAAACCACTTTTATAGATATATTCTAAAATAAATTACATACTATGTCTAAGAATATAGTTTCCATAAATATATACAGTTTCCACTTTTCCTAAAGAATGGCCAGAACTATACATAAAATGCCTATAAATTGCAGAGAATTTGCAAGAATACTACATAATAAGAATTTAAAATTAATATTTGAAAATAATTCTAATGAGATATAAGAAAATTTTATCTTAATTTTTTTTGGAATACTTTTTAGTTAATTTATGGTGTCAATGCATTAAAATATATATCCCACTTACATGTAGCAGTGTTTGGATAACTAGTCCCATTATCTCAAAGTGTTATCAGCTTTTTGAGCCTTTACTAAGCTAGCAATCACAAATTTAAGATATTACACAAGAAATTTCAAGGGAAAATTTGTTAATTCTTGAAAATCTCAGAATACTAACTGAATGATCTTTATTTTAAACATGCTGTGAATCATTATAATTATCAGAGAAGATAAAATTATATTCAGGAAAAAGAAAAATAGCATTTCCTATGAAGAACCATTTAAAATGATAAAAGTAATCATTTGCTAAGCCCAAGAACATGGAGAACACAGGGGGACATTAAGGAAAAAAGAATCAATGACAGAAGTTGTAGGTTTTCAAAAACCAAGCTTTTTTTAACTTTCTGTTTTCAGAGGGTCATAGCAAAATTGAGGGGAAAATATAGAAATTTCCCATGTTCCACTTGTCTCCACATATGTATAGCCTTCCTTATTACCAATAATCCCTACCAGAATGGTATATTTGTTACATTTGATGGATCTACACTGAATGTCGTTATCACCCAGAGCCCATAGTTTACATCAGGATTCATTCATGGTGTTGTACATTCTATAGATTTGAACATTCTATGGGTTTAGAAAAATGTATAACAACATGCATCCAACATAGTGTATCATACTGAGTATTTTCACTGCCCTAGAAATCCTCTGAGTTCCACCTGTACATCCTTCCCACTTCCTTAACACTTAGCAACCACTGACCTTTTTATTGTCTCCATAGTTTTGCATTTTCCAGAATTTCATATACCTGCAATCATATAGTGTGCAGCCTTTTCAGACTAGTTTCTTGCACTTACTAATATTCATGTAAGTGTCCTTCATGTCTTTTCATGGCTTGATGGTTCAATTGTTTGGAGCACTGAATAAAATTCCATTATCTGGATGTATCATGGTTTATTTATCCACTCACTAAAGGACATCTTGTTTGATTCCAAGTTTTAAACATTATGAATAAAGTTGCTATAAACATCCATGTACAGCTTCTGTGTGAATATAATTTTTCAACTCCCTTGGGTAAATACCAAGGAGTGTGATTGCTGGATCATATGGTAAATGTATGTTTAATTTTGTAAGATACCACCAAACTGTCTTCCAAAGTGGCTGTACCATTTCTGCATTCTCACCAGCAATATATGAGAGTTCCTGTTTTTCCACATCCTCACCAGAACTTATTGTTGTCACTGTTCTGGATTTTGGACATTCTAATAGGTGTCTAATGGCATCTCATTGTTGTTTTAATTTGCATTTCCTAATACTCTTGATGAGTATATTTTCATGGCTTATTTCCATCTGTATATATTCTTTAATACAGTGTCTGTTAAGTTCTTTGGCCTATCTTTAAGTATGATTGTTTTCTTATTGTTGAGTTTTAAATGTTCTTCATATATTTTGACTAATAGTCTTTTATCAGATATGTCTTTGGCAAATATTTCCATGTAGTCTGTAGCTTATCTCCTCATTCTCTTGATATTGTCTTTTGCAGAGAAGAAATTTTTAATTTTAATGAAGTCTAGCCTATTATCTCTTTCACGAATTGTGTCTTTGGTGTTGTATCTAAAATGCATGATTATTCCCACCAACCACATTACAGGGTTACTCTTTCTCCACATCCTCAACAACATCTATTGTTTCTTGTGTGTTGTTGAGTTTAGCCCTTCTGACAGGCATGAGGGATATGTCATTGTAATTTTGATTTGTATTTTCCTGGTGATCAGTGATGTTGAGCATCTTTTCATGTGTCTGTTGACCACCTGTATGTTTTATTTAGAAAAATGTGTATTCATGTCTTCTTCCTAGTTTTAATTTGATTAATCACTTTGGGGGTGTTCCAGTATATAAATTATTTATATATTTTCAATACTAACCCTTTATCAGATATGTCATTTGCAAATATATTCTCCAATTCTGTATGTTGCTTTTTAGTTTTGTTGATTATTTCCTTCACTGTGCAGAAGCTTTTTATTCTGATGAAGTCCCAATAGTTTATTTTTGCTTTTGTTTTCCTTGTCTCTGGAGACATAACTAGAAAGAAGTTGATATGGCCAATGTCAAAGAGGTTACTGCCTGTGTGCTCCTCTGGTATATTTATGGTTTCAAGTCTCATATTTAGGTCCTTAATCCATTTTGAGTTTATTTTTGTGTATAGTGTAAGAGAGTGGCCCAGTTTGATTCTTTTGTAGGTGCAGCCAATCTAGAAGTTTCCTCAAAAGTTAAAAATAGAACTACTCTACAATTCAGCAACTGCACTACTAGATATTTACCCAAAGAATACAAAAACACTAATTCAAATGGATACATGCACCCCAATGTTTATAGCAGCATTACCTACAATAGCTGAATTATGGAAACAGCCCAAGTGTCCACTGATTGATTAATGGATAAAGAAGATGTGGTGTGTGTGTGTGTGTGTGTGTGTGTGTATGTATGTATGTTTTATGTGTATGTATATGTATATGTATGTGTATGTACATATATATATATATCATAGAATATGTGTAATGGGAAATTACTTAGCCATAAAAAATGAAACCTTGTCATTTGCAATACCATGGATGGAGCTAGAAAGTATAATACCAAGTGAAATAAGTCAGTCAGAGATAAACAAATACCATATGATTTAACTCATATTTGGAATTTAAGAAACAAAACAAAAGAGCAAAGGGAAAAGAGAAAGGGAGAGGCAAACCAAGAAACAGACTCAAAACTATAAAGAACAGACTGATAGTTACCAGAGGAAAGGTGGTTAGGGACATAGATTAAATAGGTGATGAGGATTAAGGAGGACACTTGTGATGACCACCAGGTATTGTATGGAAGTGTTGAATCACTATATTGTACATCTGAAACTAATATTACACTGTATGTTAACTAATGAATTTAAATAAAAAATAAATAAAAAACATGAATTTACCCAAGATCATCTGTTTTCTCTTATGTTATCTTATAGGAATGTTATAATTTTGCATTTTACATTAAGGCCTATGATACATTTTGAGTTAATTTTGTGATAAGTGTGAAGTCTGTGTCTAACTCATCTTTTGGCATGTGGCTGTCCAATTGTCCCAGTACCATTTGTTTAAGAGACTATTTTTGCTCCATCATATGGCTTTTGCTCCTTTGCCAAAAATCAGTTGACTATATTTATGGGAATCTATTTCTAGGCTCTGTATTCTGTTTTATTCATCTATTTGTCTATTCTTTCACCAATACCACTTTGTCTTCATTACTGTGTATTTTAGTAAGTCTTGAAGTCAGGTAGCATCAGGCTCTTACTTTTATTTCTCTTTTAATATTATGTTGGCTATTCTGAGTCTACAGCCCCTTCATATAAACTTTATAATTAGTATGTTAATATCCACAAAATAACTGATGGAATTATTAGAACTACATTGAATCTATAAACCAAGTTGGGAAGAACTGATGTCTTGACAATATGAGTCTTTCTATGTATGAACACGGAATATTTTTCCACTTATTTAGCTCTTCTTTGACGTGCATTAGCAAGGACTTCCAATACAATGCTGAAAAAGAGTCATAGGAGGGGATATCTTTGCCTTGTACTTGATCTTATTGGGAGAGCTCTGAGTTATAATGCCCATATTACATAATGATGGATTATATGTCATTATTCTTTTTTCCAAAGCCATAGAATATATAACACCAAGAGTAAACTCTAGTGTAAATTATGGACTCTGGGTGATTATGATGATTCAGTGCACATTCATCCTTCATAAAAAATGTACCAGTCTGGTGAGTGATGGTGATAATGGAGGAGACCATGCATGTGTTAGGGCAAGGAATATATGGGAAATCTCTGTATCTTCCCTTCAATTTGGCTGTGAACTTAAAACTACTCTTAAAAAACTGTCCTAATTTTATAAAAATGTAAGACAAGACCAACAGCTCAAAATGTAATATTATTAGATAAAAATAAATTATAAGAAACTCATAAGACTAAAAAAAAGCAAAAAGATAAATTGAAAAGTGAAAGTAAATGAAGTATCTTACAAACAAGAAGATAGAAGGCAAAGACACACTCTTAATTAAGAATATAAGCTATTAATGCATAAAGACTAAGTATAAAAAAAATAAAAGTTGTTCCAAAGCGCATGAGAGATAAGGAAAGCAAATGTAAGCTTAGTGCAGACGATGTCAAGAATTTCTGTTTTGATTACTTACTTGCCATCTGAAGATACAAATCTCTTTGCAAAGATTCCCAAGTGAAGTCTTTAGATGAAGAACAAAAGCTGAAGTTATGAGAGCCTTTAGGGATGACCTTTGCCATTTCTGTCCCTCCTTCCCACAATTCTCCCTCCTGGGCACTCCTCAAGCAGTAAATGTGGGCTCTACCTTTATTATGCCCAGTTTCCTTCATGTCTCCCACAACCTCCAGTTCCCTGACCTCCATAACTGAAATGCACAATTAACTGATTCAGTCCACTGCCAATTCCATATACTGCCATTTTGAGATGCTGTATAACATAGAATTACTTAGCACCTAAGCCACTCAGAATTCCAAACTATTTACCACCTACAGTGTGGGTGTGGGGAAGAGAGCTAAGAATGGGCAGAAACTAGGAAAACTAAGCCTTAAAACAGCACTAGATGAAAGTGACTTCAAAGAGAAGAAACACCTTCCCGCTCAAAAAATGTGTCTCAAATATATATGCCAAAAGGTAGATTTGACGTAAAGTAATTCCAAGGCATGGTATTTCTCTTTGATTATGCTTTTCATCAGTCTAATCTTCTCAACCAGTATCAACAGTCAGCAAATTTAAATCTCAATTCATTTTCTATTTTGTTTGAAACAAAAACAAACATGGTTTGTTTTCTGGATTCCAGAACCATAAAGCTAGTAGACTCTGAAAATTACATAAGCTTATTCCTCTGCCTTAAACTATAGCCTAAAAAGCCCCAGAAAAATCTACCCTATGATTAAAGATTTCCAAATATGGTGACTCTGCAGTTTCCCTTAGTAATTACTTTTAAATTCAACAATTTACACCATCAAGAAATATATATTGGGAAAAGAATGAGGAAAAAAATCAGGTCTATTTAAAAACCAAAAGAATTGGAAAGTACAAAAATAACGTTAGGAATTATAATATTTGAAACTGATGATTGACTTCAAGTAACAAGTTAAATATAAATGAAAGATGATGTTTGTCAAACGACTACTTTACTCAAAACAAGAATAGCCGGGCCTGCTGCTCAGATATCTTCCATGCCGCTCGCAAAATATCAACCTCAACACTGAACTCTGCACCAAACCAACAGCTCCACATTCTCTAGTCGCTCTTAATGAGATGAAAAAGAGTCAACTCAAATCCACTTTGCTTCACAAAAGACTCCAACCCAAAAGAACTATGCATAGTATTTTAATATTCAGAACAAGCTGTAAATTAATGTCAAAATAATCTCATTTATAGAAATTCTGTATTCTTAATGTATGTGGTTAATATTTAATAATTTAGTCCTTGTGAATTGTGTTATCAGGTTGCTTAGACAGAAACCAATTTCATAGGTATTCGGGACGGGAAAATATCAGAAAGAAGGAACATTATGGATTGAAATAGCTTTTTATAGGCTACTGTTCAGAAATAGTGAACAAACTCTAATACTTAACTCTCATAAATCCCACGTATTTATGCTTCCATATGCAAATGCAACAATGGGAATTTATTTATATTTTGAGCACCTGTAACCGGGACTGTATCTGGAACCTGCATGTCTTTAGTCAGATCATATCCAAGTATGGAAACAGGAAAAAAAAAAGCCATATAATATAAAGATTTCCAAATATTTTTGTTCAGTTTGTTTATAAATTAGTTATAAGGCAAGAGTCAAAGTGGCTCTCATTATACTCTATTTTTCTTTTCATTGATGACCCTGCAAATATTTAAAGAAACAAAAAAGTAAACATGTTATATTTTCTGTCCCTACTTGTTAAGATGTCAATTAATTTGAACAAAAGGAAAGTAGGTCCAATCTAAAATATTTGCATAAAAATTAAATGAATACAAACCATATTATTTTACAAAATTTTCTTCTAGCAAAATTATGTATCCAACAGGAGAGAATGGGAAAAATCATTTGTGGGATCAGTTTTCATCCATAAACTGCCAATATTTTTCATTTCTGAAGTTTCATGATCTTTTTATGAGTTTCATGATCATGAGCTTTTACTCTCACCGCAAATCTGCAAGACAAAAACTATTTTGAAATGCAAATTTTGTGGTTACAAATTTTCACAAGAGAATTCAAGTTTACTTTTTTAATGTTTATTTATTCATTTTGAGGGAAAAAGAGAGAGAGAACAAGCAGGGGAGGGGGAGAGAGAAAGAATCATAAACAGGCTCAGCACTGTCAGCACAGAGCCAGACGCAGGGCTTGAACCCACGCTTAACCAACTGAGCCACCCAGGTGTTGCCATGAAAATTCAAGTTTAAAAATACACAGTAAATTTGGGGCGCCTGAATGGTTCGTGCTGTTGGGCATCCAACTTCAGTTCAGGTCATGATCTCACAATTCGTGAGTTCAAGCCCGACGTAGGGTTATGTGCTGACAACTCATAACCTGGAACTGCTTCAGATTCTGTGTCTCCCTCTTTCTGCCCCTCCCCAACTCGCGCTCTATCTCTCCGTCTCTTAAAAATGAATAAACGTTAAAAAAATTTTTTTTAATTTCATAGTAAATTTAATATCCTGGTTTAAATAATCCTGGTTTAAATGAAATATAAGAGATTCAAACATTTCTGCCTCTGTTATTGGAGATAAATCACATTCATGAAACTATTTTTGATAGTTGTTTTAATATGTTTTTAAAATTATATTGTTGAGGAACAATTTTCAATGATTCATTCATTTCTTCTACACGTGACTTCAAATGACATTAGTAAAATTTAAATTTACTTAGTTTTTAAATAGGATTCCATTGAATGCCATCCTGATAAACCCTTAGTCAATAAGATCAAATATCTTCAGTTATTAAGGTATTTTGAATGTATAAACATACTATGGTTTCAAGTTCTAATTTCAACACTTACTAGCTATTTAATTTTGAGAAATTACTTAACCCTGAGGTTCCCAAACTGGTGTTATGATAGAATTCCCACGGCACCATAGGATAGTTTACATTTTTGAGGGATTCACGATGGCACTTGACATCTTTTCAATACAGTGCAAACTACTAACTCAAGCTAGTTTACGGTCTCAACATTGGACAATGCCACATTTCTCTGAATGATGACATCTCTTCGCAAATTTTAAGCAATTGGTGTAATAAAAAGCAAGTATGGGGCGCCTGGGTGGCGCAGTCGGTTAAGCGTCCGACTTCAGCCAGGTCACGATCTCGCGGTCTGTGAGTTCGAGCCCAGCGTCAGGTTCTGGGCTGATGGCTCGGAGCCTGGAGCCTGTTTCCGATTCTGTGTCTCCCTCTCTCTCTGCCCCTCCCCGTTCATGCTCTGTCTCTCTCTGTCCCAAAAATAAATAAAAACAAAAAAAAACAAAAAAAAAAAACAAAAAAAAAACGTTGAAGAAAAAAAAAATTAAAAAAAAAAAAAAAAGCAAGTATCATTTGAAAGTCAATGTAGAACAGAAAATGAAAGCAGTAGTGTGTAATCTGTGCAAAGTTTGCACAGTTGTGCAGATTCCAACAGGCACACACATCCTACTAGTAATTGTGGGTATTTAAAAATGAAGCATAAATATTAATTTTGGTTTTAATTTGTGTATTTTTATTTTCAAGTGGGTACTAAATTGTTAGAACCTAAGTTGGGACCAACAACTTAATAAAGCAACCTTTTAGGTGTGTCTTTTGGCAGAATGGTGCCATGAAAAATTACTAGAACACAAAGGATACTGTGAACTGAAAAAATTTAGGAACCTCTGACTTAATCCCTTGGAGGTACATTTTCTGTGTGTGCAAAATGAATATAAAACCAATTTCACAGAGCTGTTGTGAAAGAGTGCATAATGCATGTAAAAGTATTAACCATAGAAACTAAAACTTTTAATTCTTTAATTTCCTGAATGATTGATTGAACATTTCATTTTTGCAACATTATGTGAAAGCTTTATGAAAGTACCACTTTATTATATAGCTAAAATAATCTAGTGTATCTATTCAGTTATACCTGGAGGGAGAGATGGTATTCTGATCCTAGACCATAGCAGCAAACTGTTTTACAAACTAGTAAGCATAAAGTACAATCTGCCCTGTAGAATTTTAGTATTGAGGGGATATTTAAAATAGATAATTCCTATATGACATGTATAGAAAATCTTGGTTAACCAGAATCTTTGATTAACTAGAATACTCTATTTTCCTGAAAGTTCATTTGCAATTGAGTTCATTTTCATGCCATATTCACTGCTTCCTGTAAATATGTAGCTATGACAGATGATTTGAGGATATGTGAAATTATTAAATAAATTTCTTTTCCATTTCCGTGAGAGTAAGGTCCAGTGAAAGACTCCTGAATAAAAGCCAATAGATTGAGATTCTACTCCCATTTCAGTGAGTAACTTCAAATCATTTGACATCCCTAGGTGTCAATTTTGTTTCCTCTAAAATCACAAGATCAGTTCTTGTCATGCTCCAAGATTAGTAAAGGATGAAAACAAAATATAAGCTGGTTTTTATATCTTATATCTTTTGGGGAAGATATGTTATTAGGAAGATAAAACTTACAATCTAATTAGGAAGATAAAACTATAACACTTGGGAAAGTTCAAAAACAATACAAAACTTTACATCGTCATATGGTAAGTAAGCAATTTCCCTGTTAATAGATTAAATATATTTATCCCAATATATCAGTTTTATTAATAGCATTATTAATGTTAAAGCCATGAACAAATTATTTAACTTTAATAAGTCCTAGTTTCTCAGCTATCAAATGAAAATTATAATGGCATCTATTTCGCTGTTATAATGCCTGTTATAAAAATTAAATGAACTAATTTATATGTCATGTGTTAAACTAAATAATTTGGCACAGTGGCTATAATAAGGTTTCAACCATTTAATCCTAGGACGACTTATGGGTGTACCTACTATTATCTCCAGTTTATCAATGAGGTAGCTGGGGCTCAAAAGGTTAGCTAACCTGACCCAGAAGGTGAAAGGCAGAAGCTGGAATATTAGGCAAATTCATCCAGATTGCACAGCTGAAAGACAGGTTACCTCTGATGATAGATGTCCACTCTTAGGATAAGGTACAACTTAGCAGAAGTAGAGTAAGGCCTCATGAAAACTGGCATGTCTGTCTTGATACCTCAGCAACTCCGGTAGAAAATCATTCTCTTGACTCAGCTTCTTTGTTTATGCTTCTTCTCCTGAGGCTGCATCTTTGTGCACATCCACTGCCAGAGTTAGGATAAAGAGCATCATGCTCCTGAGAGCATCTTTACTGGGCAGAATTCTCCCAGGTTTTCCATGCAGTGGTTCCCATAAATTAGAATCACCCGGGGGGGACTTTAAAAACACAAATCCTGGATCTGGTCCAGACAAATTAAATCAGGATCTCTTGGGTCAGGGGATTAGACTTAAACATGAGCAATATTAAGTGCCCCTAAGTAAGCCCAATGTGCAGCCAGGGCTGAGATCCACCAGACCTCAGTGAATTTCTGAATCAGAAGCTGACCCCTAGTCCAATGAGGAATGCCTTACATAAGACTTCCTCTAAAGGAAATATGACTGGAACTTCAGAGTTTTCTGGTGTGTAATAAAGTATTAACCTTGCCCAAAGAGAGATGGGCCTTTGCCTGAGATCACGCCCTTGGAATGCCTTACCAGATAAGAGTGTTGTTTGTTTGTTTGTTTGTTTGTTTGTTTTCTTGGGAACAATGGGCCATGTCAGATAGTCTGTGCTAACAATGTCAATTATGGTTGAGGAACCTTAAGTCACAGAGTGTCAGCTTGACCACTGGAGGGGCTAGAGACTGAGATCAGCCATATGGGTAGTCAAACATATCTACATGACCAATAAAAACTCTGGACACCAAGGCTCAAGTAAACTTCCCTGGTTGGCAGCACTCTGTGAATGCTGTTGCACATTGTTGTTGGGAAAAGTTAGTGTTGTCCTCAAAATTCTACTAGGAAGGGATATTTGGTAGCTTGTGCCTGGAACATTCCTGGATCCTGTCCTATGCACCACTTCCTTTGTTTCATTTTAGTCTCTAACCTTTCTGTAATAAGCTATCACCTCAGTGAGTTATGTGAGTCCTTCTAGTGAGTTGCTGAACCTGAGGATGGTTTGGGGGACCCTCGAAGTTGCAGTTGAGATCAGAAATGAGGGTGGTCTTGGGGACTTCCTGTACTTTGTGTGTGGCCTATCCAGTTCACTGGGCTCAGATGGTCTCTGTGGAGACACCAACAATCCACACTGAGTAACTCTGCTTGAGTGCAGCCCCAGCACTCTGTCATATCTTCATGCCTTTGCATCAGCTTTTCCCTTTCTGGGGATGCCTTTACTCATTTCCGTCACCAATTCACTCTTCCTCATTTGTTATAAATTGTCTCAAGTGTCACTTGCTTCCAGAAACCTCCACAACCCACCTGGATTATATCTTAGCCCTTCCTGTTTTCATAGGACCTCATACTCACATCTAACATATACTTATGATATTGGAACACTCATGTCTGAAGGTTGGTATTTTTCTTTTCTTCCAAATTCGTATATCTTTGAGAGGACTTTGACAAAGCCCCAATTTTAGCATCAGAGGAACTTCAAGATTTCATATCCATCTTACTCTTTTTCTCATCCCTGCTTTGCTCCCTACTCAATGTCTTAAGGTCATGGGCATTGTGTTATTATGTTTGAGTTTTTTATTTGTGAGAAATTGCTGGAAAAATTTAAAAATATATGAGACTCAGAGAAGGAATTAGAAAAGAAAAAAATTAAAAAAGACTGGAAAATAATTTACTGGTTCCAAGGGAAAGTAGAGGCAGTGAAAGGGTTTGATGAATAAGGCAAACAATACAATAATAGTCAAAAAGTGGTGGAGCCAAATAATTTACAGTAATTTACAGAATTTATCATCATAAAAATGATAATTGTTTACAAAAAATGAGAAGATACAGATGGGAATTTAATAAATATAGAAAGAATGGAAAGCTTTTCCTGCGTATTGTCAATAGGTTTACTGCTTTAAAAGATGGTATGCATTACATTTGTTTTATGTATTTTCAGTATACATGGCTATTTCCAGGAACGTGAGTCAGTAACAAGATTCAACTAAAAAATTATCTATTTACAGACTGCGAGTTTCAGGAGGCAGGGACTTTTATCTCTATGTCCCTGGCACAAAGCACAGGCCTGGATTGTGTTAGTTAAATAAATGAGTGCCCTACAAAGAGAAGATAAACCTTAGAGAAAGACAACTCCTGTTTTGACACCATGTTAGAATTATGGGTGCCATTGAAATTGGCCATAACAAGAAGGAGGAATTATCCAGTGCAATGACTCCCATATTCCAGGCCTTAGTCCAGCACCAGTCAGTTACTAAGTTGTCATTGATTTCTCTGTTAAAGAAAAAAAAAATACTACAATAAGTTTAACCTGAAGGTAAATTAATTCCACATTCTTAACTTCTGCCATTATGTTTTCTCTATTCCCCTTACAAAAACATTCATTTGCCCAATATAATAAAAATGGGTAGTAATTGGTTTGTTTTATTAACATACTCACTTGGCCAAATAGAAAAATAACACTATGATAATTCTCAAAAGTTGAGAATTTTACAAAAGTTGAGAATATTACTAATCATGATGTTCAAAAGTGTTATAAATGCCTCAGAAAATGAGAGTGAGCAAGCTCTGAGAAGACACTGTGTGACCCAACAAGCAGAGAAATGTGCTGTCAGTTATGTTCCCCAGTGACCAGAAGAGCAGAGTCATGTGAGCAAACCACAGCAACAGAGGGAAATGCTGCAGAACTTGTCAGAGCCACACACAGAGTGGCTACATGATCCCACCATGAAAAAAAAAAAATCACCAGAGAGGTTTTTGACATTGGGAAATATTCTTTGTGAAACATTGATATTCTAAGATTTTTACATCACTATAACTAACCTGTAAATGAAAAATATTTCTGTTCCTTTTATCAAATTTTCCTTCTGATACATTAGAGTCATAATACATACAAATTCAGGAGAATTTCATGCCACTGGACTTTCAGAGAAGATTTGCCAGGCTTTTTTAGTGGGAATTAAGCCAAGTGCAGGATCCCATAAAATATAATTTTTTAATGTATTTATTTTTTCAATAGTAATATTAATTAAATGAGTCTATTTGAGTAGATGGGAATGCATATTTATATTCATATGAATTTTAATTATTTTATTTTTAATGATTTTTTAAATAGTTTTTGGTCTTCATTTATTGTTTTAAACATCTAATTGAAATTCATTTTTTCCCACAATTTTTTGATTTTGATCATAGCACCTATAAATTTATTAAGATGTATATGGGAAATTATTCTTCCAAGAATATTGTAACATTGTGGAGGTATCTTCTGTTGCTATCCCCCATCCAAACTGAGTCAGGCTGAACCAGAATAAATAGTTAGACCAAAGATTTAAAAATGATTAAATAAGGGCGCCTGGGTGGCTCAGTCGGTTAAGCAGCCGACTTCGGCTCAGGTCATGATCTCGCGGTCCGTGAGTTCGAGCCCCGCATCGGGCTCTGTGCTGACAGCTCAGAGCCTGGAGCCTGTTTTGGATTCTGTGTCTCCCTCTCTCTGACCCTCCCCCATTTATCCTCTGTCTCTCTCTGTCTCAAAAATAAATAAACGTTAAAAAAATTTAAAAAAATAAATAAATAAAAATAAAAATGATTAAATAAATTTTACAAAGCTCTTAAAAAAAAGCAATAGAGGCTATAAAACTATGTAATTAAAGCCTTTTACAGTTACAAGATTTTTTAATGCCATTAAAAGAATGTAAATGGTAATAAATACTCATCTTTTTCAGATTCCTAAAGAATATAGTTCCATAGACTTATATACAAAAGTATAATTGTCTTTATTTTCCTGAAACCCAATTTCTATTTTGAATATCTGTCTCATCAGGATGATAAACCTTAATCTTAGCTAATTTGACATCCCAATTTTTATTTTTCTAGAGCTCTAAATCCTGGGTGTTTACGTACTGCCACAGGATTGGGTAGAACACATTTGGTCCTCAATTGAGAAGATATGTAGACATTCACTAGGATGTCCAGCATCCCATCCAATCATCAGCCCACATGTGACACTTAGGACATCCTCATTCTTGCCAGGGTTCAGGTTCAGAAGTTCTCTCCACTGCCTCTATATTAATCTTAGTGTGTTTGTATTTCAGGGCTGCTGTAGCAAAAATACAATAGACTGAGGGTTGCTTATAAACCACAGAAATTTATTTCTCAAAGTTCTGGAAGCTGAAAGACTGAGATCAGAGCACCAGCATGGTCAAGTTCTGGTGAGGGCCCCCTTCCAGAAGGAAGGTAGGTTGCTGACTTTTCACTGGGTCCTGATAAGGTGGAAGGGACTTCACATGGTGAGTTACCTCTGAGGGCTCTTTTATAAAGGCACTAGCCCCATTCATGAGGGCTCTACCCTTATGATCTAATTAGTGCTCAAAGGCCCCACCTCCAAATGCCATCATATTGGGCATTAAAATCAACATATGAATTGGGGGAAGGGGAATATAAACACTCAAGTCCATAGCACTTAGGGACCCAGGAATCATCTCCACCAGGCTCTCTCTGTTCTTTCTATCCAAATACATCAAGCAGTCATTTCCTCTCTGAAGCTTTGCCAAATCCCAAGCCTTTAAGTCTGAAAATTGAAGATTTTATCTCAGAAGCAGGGGTATGCACCTCTTTCTCTGTGACCAAAAATCACCAGCTCCTTCAAGTCTGGGGTAATCTTCAGCTATCTCCACTTGAAACTTCCACCCTTAATCATGTTTTGAGAGTAGAAGAATCTTTTCTTTTTTTATCAGATGTTTTTGCTTCAAAGAGCACCTAATAAAATCTCCAGTGTGGCTGTGCCTTTGGAAACACAAAAGCCAGAGACTCTAATCTTATTTTTTAGTTTCCAACCTAACAAACACACTCTCCTAAGGGGAAATGTCAGTAAGAAACATCAATTTTTTTA
>NW_026057584.1:50329364-50388296 GCF_023721935.1 Panthera uncia | reverse complement strand
AACACAAATAAACAATATAATAATATCAGGAAAACAAATATAAGAACAAAACGAGGTTAACAAAGAAACAGAAAACGTAAAAACAAACCAAACAAATGTGGGGCTGAAGAATAACATATTGATTGAACTGAAGCATTCAATAGAGAGCTTCAATAATAGACTTGAACATGTAGAAGAAATGGTGAGCCAGAAGACTGACCAAGTGAAACTATCCAGTCAGAAGAGCAAAAACGAAAAGGAATGAAGAAAGCCCAGAACACTTACAGGACACCACTAAGAGAAACACCATATATGACTGGAGTCCCAGAAGGGGAAGAGAGAGAGAATACAGTAGAAAACTTATTTAAAGAAATAATAGCTGAGAAGTTTCCCAGTCTACAGAGAGATTTGGACATTCAAGTTCATGAAGCTAATAGGCACCCTAAAATTTCAAGGCACATTATCATAAAATTGTCTAAAATTAAAGACAAAAAGAGTTTTAAAAGCAGCAAGAGGAAGGGCACCTGGGTGGCTCAGTTGGTTAAGCCTCTGACTCTTGATTTTGGCTCAGGTCATGATCTCACAATTTGTGGGATCGAGTCCCACTTTGGGCTCCATGCTATCAGTGCGGAGCCTGCTTGGGATTCTCTTTCTCCCTCTGTCTCTGCCCCTCTCCTGCTCACGCTCATGCTCTTTCTCAAAATAAATAAACATTAAAAAATAAATAAAAGCAGCAAGAGGGAAATTTTTTCTCTCACACAAGGAACCCCCATAAGGCTAACAGCAGATTTCTCAGCAGAGACCTTGCAGTCCAGGAGGGAACAGAATGATATAATCACAGTGCTGAAGGAAACTAACCAGGAATACTTTACCCAGCAAAGTTGTACTTAAGAAATGAAGATGAAATAAAGTTTTTCCTTAGCAAACAAAAGCTGAGGGAGTTCATTACCAGATCTGCCTTATAAGTAACCCTTGAAAGTTCTTCAAGTTGGAATAAAAGGCTACTCATTAGCAACATAGACACATATGAAAATCTACAACACGCTGGTTTAAGTTAGCATAGCCAGGTTCAGAATACTCTAACACTGTAATACTGTGGTATGTATTCTAGTATAAAGGTTAAAGGGCCAATGCGTTAAAAAAACCTATAGTTACAATAATTTGCCAATGGATACACAATATAAAAATATGACAATTATGGGGCGCCTGGGTGGCTCAGTCAGTTAAGCATCCGACTTCAGCTCAGGTCACGATCTCACGGTCCGTTGGTTCGAGCCCCGTGTGGGGCTCTGGGCTGATGGCTCAGAGCCTGGAGCCTGCTCCCGATTCTGTGTCTCCCTCTCTCTCTGCCCCTCCCCCGTTCATGCTCTGTCTCTCTCTGTCTCAAAAATAAAATAAACATTAAAAAAAAAAAGTTAAAAAAAAAAGTTGAGCAATCAAAGTTAAATTATCACTGTAAAATAGACTGTTATATCTATAAGATGTTTTATGTAAGCCACACAGTAACCATAAAACATAACCTACAGGAGATTCACAGAAGATAAAGAGAAGGGAATCAATGCATACCACTATGGAAAATCATCACTTTACATGTAGCATGTGCATGGGGGTAGGGGGTGGGGGTGTACACACACAAGGAATATTATTCAGCCCTGAGAAAGGAAATCCTGCCCTTTAAAAATGTCAACATAGATGAAACTTGAGGGCATTATGCTAAGTGAAATATATCAGACAAAGAAAGAAATACACTATGATATGACTTACATGTGGAATCGTAAAAACGCCAAACTCATAGAAACAGGATAGAGTGATGGTTACCAAGGGAGGGAGGGGGAAATGGGGAGAGGTTGGTCAAAGGGCACAAACTTCCAGTCACAAGATGAGTAAGTTCTGGGGGTCTAATGTACAGCATGGTGATTTTAGTTAACACTACTGTGTTAGATACTTGAAAGTTGCTATGAAAGTAGATCTTAAATGTTCTCACCACAAAAAGTAAATGGTAGTCACGTGACTTGATGACGTTAGCTAATGCTATGGTAGTGATCATTTTGCAAAATGTATGTCTATCAAAACTACACACCATACACCTTAAACTTGCATCATGTTATATGTCAACTATATCTCAACAAAGTTGTAGTGGGGGTGTGGGGGGAGAGAATTCACAGAAAAAAAAAAAAAACCCCACACATCTCAGGAGGAAATTTCCCTCATGCACTCTCCTATAGCTGCCTCAACAAGTTTGAGATGGTTTTAGTTTTTTCGATTTAAGTTTTTCATGATTTTAGACAAAGCCATAATTGCACTGGAACCTTACTGATGTCCTACTTGAAGATGCTTTTGCATTGTTCATGCATTTTTTTACAATAGCCTCTTCATGTCTTTGAGTTCTTTTAGTCGGAGTAGGAAATGCAAACAAATCAGCAAGTGGACTTAGCCCTTGAAAGCTTATGTCCAGCTGAGTAGTTATGATATCAATTACATCATGAAAAATTCCTTTTACCTAAAAAACTGCTAGAGCTCAGAGGGTTGCAGTACTATTTCCAAGCATAGGACAGACTGGGTGGGGGTTGGGGGACGTAGGTCTCTTTTAAGTATCTTTGGATGCTGGCAAAAATTGGGGGAGTCTTTTGATATGAGAAAAATATGCATTTGTCTTTAAGGTAACATGTTGTCTGTTATGTATTAAGAAATTGGCTTCAGCAAAACTTTTTTTGCCCATTGTTAAAAATCAACCAACTATAAAGTAGCTACCATAGTTCTGTTTTTGCCAATGACAAAAAGATTTAGAAATCTTTTTGGCTAAAAAGTCAGCAAAGATCAAAAAGTTTTCACATGTGATCTCTACATGCCAATGAGATCAAAGTGCACACATAATAATCCTATTGTGCAATACTCTACCAATGACCTGTAAATATTACATATTTGAGAAAGGCATTTTTTTTTCAGTTAAAGAGTGAAAGTATAAATTAGGAAAGGTACATTTAACAAGTCAATGATCTATTGTTATTAGTTAATATGCTTTTTCCCCATTTTGTAAAGTTCAGAATTGCAAATGCTTGGCCAATTAGACACAACAGAGACAGAACTTGAATGACACAGTGCAAGTTGACAAAATGATTTATTACCCCTTTGTCATTGAAATAACTACTATATATGCTCTAATATTTACAGCTTTTCACTTATTTTATTATGCGTGCCCTGGACCAAGCTAAAATATGTACACTAGCACAATATTGTAGCCAGATTAAAAAAGAGAGAGAGAGAGAGAGCAGAAATAAGGAAGAAGGGGAGGGAAAGGAAGGGAGGAAAAAAATCCAGCCAAAGTTGAATTCTAGTTAAGTGCAATTTATTTATTTATATATTTGCTAATGATATCATACCAATTTTCTAATGCATTCACATATACATTGGTCATGATTAATCACACTGAAACCTTTACCTGAGCCTCTGTTTAGTCTTGACACTACAATGTCGAATAGTCATTATTTGTTTAACATCTGTCTTCTGCATCAGATGATGAGAGAGATGATGAGAGCTAACAACACTTGTGCCATGGTCAAGATCAAATATATAAAATCTGTCTCCTCCTCTATACTTTAAACTCTGGAATGTCAAGGACTATATCTGCTTTGTATACACATCAAGCATTTAGGACACAATATCCAAACATTTATTCATTCAACAAATAGTTATTGAGGAGCTTCTCTGCACTGGGTAAGTTGTAAGAAATACAAATCTAGTCAAATTAAGTGGAAAAAAAAAAAAGTCTGGATGTTTTCTCATTTTCATCCTGTCATGTTTCTTTGCAACCATGCCATTCTCTTCACCTGGTCAGCTTTCTCTAATACTCTCTTCCCGCATAATCTGGGAGTACAGGAACCCCAGAACAGGCTGCCCCAGTCCCTCCTCCATGAGACTTGCAGCTCAAGTAGCCACTACAACCTTCAGCTTTGGTTTTAATTTATGAGAAGAGTCCGGTAAAAATAGCCCAGCATTTTCAAGTCATTGAACTAATTTCCTGCGAATTAAATTTCCTCTCTCATGTAACCAGTTGTAGCCAGCAAGAAGATACATATTAGGATCAAGGTGTATAATTGCAGAAGGAGATTCCATTAGGAGTCTTTCCCTTTAGATGAAGCTGTGCATAGGGCAGATAACCCAGATAAATCTAGTTAAACTGTGTCTTTAGTTAAGATAGTTTTATTTTTTACTGTTCGGTCACAAATATCTGGCACATAGTAGTATTAAAAAATATTTGTTGGGGCGCCTGGGCCGCTCCATCAGTTGGGAGTCTGGCTTCGGTTCAGGTCATGATCTCGCGGTTTGTTGGTTCGAGCCCCACGCCGGGCTCTGTGCTGTCAGCTTGGAGCCTGAAGCCCACTTCAGATTCTGTCTCTCCCTCTCTCTGCCTCTTCCCTGCTCATTCTCTGTCTCTCTGTCTCTCTCTCTCTCAAAACTAAAATGAAACATTAAAAAAAAAATTTTTGTTGAGGGGTGCCTGGCTGGCTCAGTTGGAGGACTCTTGATCTCAGGGTTGTGAGTTCAAGCCCCATGTTGGGTGTAGAGATTACTTAAAAATAAACAAACTTAAAAAAATATTTGTTGAACTGATGCTAGGTTGTGATATATTACAGTAGTCCTCCCTTAGCTACGGTTTTACTTTCCATGGTTTCAGTTACATTTGGTCAACTTCTGTGGTCCATAGGCATCTGATCCTCCTTCTGACACGTGGTCAGAAGGTCAATGTTAGACTAAGCCTGAGTCACAACACCTACAGCCTTCACCTCACTTTCTCTCGTCACATAGGCATTTTATCATCTCACAGTATCACAAGAAGGGTAAGTCTAGTACAAGAAGATATTTTGAGAGAGACTACATTCATATAACTTTCATTACAGCATATTGTTATAATTTTTCTATTATTGCTGTTAATCCCTTACTGTACCTAATTTATAAATTAAATTTTTTCATAGGTATGTATGTATAGGAAAAAAACATAGTATATACTGAGTTTCGTACTGTCCAGTTTCATACATCCACTAGGAGTCCCGGAATGTGGGCCCTACTGATAAAGGAGGGACTACTGTATTTCTTTTAAGATGCATAATTATATGGGATGGGGAAGGAAAGTGGGGGGAGATAAAGTAACAGTTGCTGAGGTTTTAGACTCTGGAAAGATACGTAATGCTCCCAGAATGAGTAGAGTTAAAGCTGGAAAGTTATATTTAACTTTCTTACTCAAACATCTCCTTTAAAACAAAACCTTTTATCAAATCAATCTTTCAAAAATCAGTTAAAATGGAAACCAGAAAGACTCTACTACATGACATCTCAGAAACTCACTGCCCACTCTAACTATCCTTGAAGATGTGTCACATTGTAAAAATGCCACAAGATTGTATTTTCTCCTTTTCTGATTCCCTTTAGAACTTAAGTTATTTAGAATGACATGAAGAATTGTATTAATTTCAAGACTAAATAATCAAGGAAACAAACCCTCTCTAATAAATTTCCCCTTAGAAAGCATGGTGTGAGGTAGAAAAGCCTGATGGCTAGACAAATGTTACAGAAATGTTGGCAGAGATGCCCTTTGCTTCATGTTAGGAGCAAGCAATTATTTTTCTCTTTGTTCTTTTTGAAGGGCCCCTCTAGTGCCCAGAGAAGCGTTTATTAGCCTTTCCCTCCCTCCCCTTCAAATAAATCAAATTTTGTAAAGGGTGATAAAACCAAGACCAGATGTGATCATTTAAGCCAGGAATTCAAGCATGCCAGTCATTAGAGAATGTTGTGAGCACCTCTACCTGGGTGTTCCCCCCAGGAATACAGGTACTACCAAGGTCTCCTCCTTCTCACACAGAGATGCAGTGAAACTCAACCTGAAGACTTAATATCAGTACACTCTTTAAGGAACCTCAATTTCAAAAGGTACAATGGCATGGATACATGAAGCAAAGCAGAATTCCTATGACACATTTTATATAGGAAGGCTTGTAGGATTCAGAAGCTGTTCTTGAAAGACCATGCCTATCTTCCAACTGTAGTACTTTGTATAGAATGCAACTATTCAGACTGTAGCTGAAAAAGGCTCTATGACTTATAGGTAAGGAGAGTAGAATTGAAATGTGTGGTGTCTTCTTCAAACTGAAGTCATGGTATTATTTCACTTGTTAGCAACCATTGGAGATGGGCTCAGATACGATAAGAATAGCAGAACTCACTAGAGAGGTCATCAACTGCTTCCTCCAATCACTTTCTGGGTGCTGTGACCTCCAGCAGCAGAGGCATTTATTCTCCAAGAGTATTCTGCCATCTTGAAAGCCTATGAGCCTTGTCGGTCCTCACTGTGTGATCAGCTGCCAAGGTAACTGCCAGTGCAATCTTGAGGATAGATGAGAAGTTATACTGACAGGATAACATTTCAAGGTCTCCTAATCCTTGTGCCTGATTCCATGAGAAGATCACCAGACCAGCCCAAGTATGGGAGGTATTTCTACAAAGGGATAAGATTACGGTTAAGTGTCTCAAAGGTCCTGCCTTTTTAAAGAAGTACTGACTTTAGTTAGAGGTGAGTCACCAGATTGAAAGGATTATTTCTCTATTTCAGGACAATGACCTCAACTGTCACTTTGTAATTTCTCTGAGAGTTCCTCTTCTTTGCTCTTGGCATTTCACTTACATTTCCAGATTTTTTCTTTTTTAAAATCACTTTCCTGTAACTCTTGATCTCTCTCACTAATCCTCTCATCCTTATGCCTATTTATGTAAGAAGTTCAGATTCCACATCTCCCCTAAAGACTCCACACATGTGAACCATCTTGATGGGAGAAATCACAGATACCACTTTGTTTCACCACCGAGCTACCTCATTTCCGGGCCCTGGAAAGCCCTACCTACCTGTACTTCATAATGCCCTGTTCCTCCACAAGAACAAAAGAAAAATAACTTCTTGCCCCCAACATGAAGCAAAGGGCATTTTTTCTATAGCATCTGTCTAGCCATCAGCATTTTCCAGCATTCCATGCCTCAAGGCATTCCCAGAATCAAAGGAGACACAGATATGTAACAATTACACTATGACTCAGTAAGTACTATACTAAAGGCATCTACAAGGTTCAGAAGAAAAAGAGGATGGTACATTATGAAAAAGAAGGTAATGTTTGAACTCACGGTTGACAATATGACCAGGAGTCATATATAAAACTATATATATCTTATATATAATATAAGTGAGAATATCAGCAAACATTCCATTCCAGAGGTAGGAAACAACATGAGGAAAAGCATGGAGGCTTCCAGTGAGCAATTGCTGAAATTGTTCTGGGTACTACAATGACATCTGAAAATGTAAGTTTTGTATCTTTTATATCTGTTGTGTATAATACACACAAATATAGTATAAAGTATATACAGGAAAGAGCAATCTTAAATTAACTTGGGCATCGCTTTATATTAAAGCTACATGAGATAAATAACTCTTCCCCACTTATGATAACATAAAGGCTTTTAGACCAGAGCTGGAATACAGACTGATGCAAAAACGTCCCATTCTCATGAATGGAAGTTGTGATGTTATATTATTCATAAAAACCATGAACTCTGAAGATGATTTTATAAGACAAATAGCGTAATTGTATCAGAAAAACAACCATTTGCTGAATCTCACCAATTTATATACATGATGTCACTTACTCTATCCCCACAATAGCCCTCTGAGGTAGATATCCCCATTCTACACTACAGAAACAAACTCAGAAAAGCAATTCATCATGACATAAATGACAGAGCTGAGATTGAAATCCCAGAATTGTTTCATGCTATGGAATCCTTCCTCTCATATACCCCTAAAACCCTAGCAGGAACCAGCAAATGCTCATTAGGATGAAGATTTTGACCGTATAACTAACTATACACATATATGTAGCAACATGGCACAGGAGAAAGAACACTAGACCTACTGTACCAAGAATCAAGAAGACAGAATTCTAAGAAGAAACCTTGTGATCTCTACTATGTGACATTGGATAAATTACTTACCCTTGAGTAGGTTAAACTAGTTAATTTCTAAGACTCTATCCAGCTTTACAAGACTAAAGTGCTCCATTATTAACTGTCACTCAGTATTTTTATGACAAGGGGTTTAAAGCTCTTGTGATAGTTTCTTCATTCACTTTTCTTCATGAAAAAATAATCCCTACTGAGCAATTTGGTTGTGGAGATTAAATGAGGTCATGGGCATGAAAATGCCTCGTATCAAGAGTGGCATAATGCAATAAACACTGAGGAAGTGTTTCCTGACCCTTAAGCTGCAGTTAAGTTAGTGCAAAGCAGCTTTAAATGCTAGTGTGTAAAAAAGCCCACATTTGTATCTGAGAGATCTGAGACAATGTAATGAGAAGTATATAGTTCTGGGCCAGATTTACATCATGGCTCTGCTACTTCCTTGCAATAGGAGTTTATGCAAATTACTTATCTTCTCTGAGCTTTGGTTTCACATCAGTAAATGAGCATAATCATCACATAGGGTTAGTGTGAAGGCTAAATGAGCAACACTTAGAGGATCAAATCAGATAAAATTTAGCACAGTGTCTGGTGTCAGTAAACGTTAGCTCTATTACTTAGCCAGCATTTTCAACTTGGACAAAACTCTTATTAACAACCAAGGTCAAATTTGACCTTTATGCCCATCTCAAGTTCTGCCAGCTGGGCCTTGCTTCAGGTTACACACAAAGACCCTTCCTTGTACATTTTGGCTGAAGGTAAAAATTAAGAATGAGCTGAAGTTCAGCTTCAGCCTAGGAAGTTGTGCATTATCTGCCCCTCAGATTCAGCTCGTTTTTGCAAGATCTAACAACCAAATGCCTCCAACCTGCTTTCTGGCACCCACAACTCGTATGTGATCAATGACCATGTAATTATATGGGTTATGGTCATACCTAGTTAGTATGGCATCTTGATTTAAGATTAATAATTGAATATCCACTTTCAAATAAAGATACACATTTTAGATGTAACTTGCAGTGGAGAGCTCCCTAAATTGAATTGTCAGTTCAAGTATGAATGTGCCTTTAGAATGCAAGTATTTCTTACATGATACTTGCTATAAAGATTCTCTTTCTGCTGCAAGGAAGATGCTGAAATTGGTGTACATGCTGTTACAGACAATATGCAAATGGAAATTCAGTTACATTGTTCCACTGTCAGATTTTTAGAAGCAAAGTTTACGAAAAAATTTCTTCTCAAGTAATTGTGAGGCAGTAAATGTATGCAAAAGTATTAAAAAAAACTGAACAAGGGCAACATACTTTAGGTTTGTTTCTGGAAATATCATCCAAAAATGCATGAAGTTTCAGTTTGTGAGAATACTTTAATGAAATTTTATCATTACTACTGACCCCCAAAACTTCATATCCAGGAGTTAAAAAGGAAATGCCTTTAACTTAGTTACTGGTGGAGAAAAGGTAAATCTTAATAATTTGATAGCAAAAAAGCACACACACATACACACACACACAAATTTAATTTGACATTAACTTCATGAGTTGCTCTCCACTCTATACTTGCAAGTAACTATTTAGTATTTTAAATGAATGGGTTAACATGAGCACAGGAGCAATTTAGCAATTGACAAAGGTGAGAAATGAATGCTTCTGAACTATATTAAACTTTAAAAATATAACTGATGTGATAAAATTATAATAATTTTTGAATAAAATTTGTTCATGTATTTTAGAAGCTTATATTTTATAATAGTGATTTTCAACATAGGCCTTGGCCAAATACTAACTGCAAGACTAGACCATTGAGCATTTGGCCAGTACATACACTGTGAACATGACTTAACCATATACCACAGTTAAGATAGGGCAATCACCAGGTTGCTTATCCAGTATAGCCCCATCTTCGGGTCACTCATTTCCCAGGTTTATGGACCTTGTGCAAGAAGTTGACCAGAATCTGTCCATCTATCTAACTCTTTTTTCTTATACTGTTTTTAAAGTTCATTTATATTTATTTTTAGAAAGAGAGCAAGTAAGGAGCAGAGAGAGAAGGAGAAAGAATCCCAAGCAGGCTCCGCACCTGTCAGCACAGAGTCCTGCACAGACTGGACCCCAACTAATTTTTTTAAAGTTCACTTATATTTATTTTGAGAAAGAAAGCAGGTAAGGAGCAGAGAGAGAGGGAGAAAGAATCCCAAGCAGGCTCTCCACCTGTCAGCACAGAGCCCTGCAAAGAACTGTAACCCAAGAAGTGTGAGATCATGACCTGAGCAGAAATCAAGAGTCAGATGCTCAACCTACTGAACCACTAGGTACCTCCATCTATCTAACTCTTAACGTTAAAAGAAAGTAGTAAGGTAAAGGTTAAGGTGGTTGCACTTAATTGGAAATGAGACATGGCCCTCTCTGGCTAGGTTCCTCACTTTAATTTGCTAATTTATCCTATTTGGTTATTTTTAGGTCAAAATGACAGCTGAAAACTTTTCTTGGAAATGAACCATATTAGAGTTAGGCATGCTTGATCTGAAATGTTAATGACAGTAATATGTATGGAAAGTTTGATTCATACAAGCATCCAAACCTTAATATACTTAAAGCAACTTTCCCCTCTGAAAATAACATCAAGTAGGGTCAATAAATACTAATTTTCCAGGGTGTCTGGGTGGCTCAGTCCATTAAGCATCTGACTCTTGATTTCAGCTCAGTTCATGGGATCGAGTCCCATGCCGGGCTCTGTGCTGACAGAGTGAAGCCTGTTTGGGATTCTCTCTCTCCCTCTCTCTCAAAAACAGATTTCATTTTATTTTTTAAAAATTTACTTATTTAAAAAACATATATTAATTTTCCTTTCAATCCAATAGGACCAGATAATCATTTTTCACTAAAGATTACAACATTTAAAATTTCAAACAATCTTATTCCCAAATGACAAAGATCACAGCAAATCTTTAGAAAGAGAGGCATGGTGTCTACTTGAAAATTAAGGCCAATGCCTTCAAATGAAATGGTGGTTTGTGCTCAAGTGGCCATAAAGAAGAGATAAAGGACAGATGCGGAGTTACTACTTTAAGGATTACTCATTCATAAACGTTTTTATGAATAACACAGCTGAAGTCTCCCAAAGGCAAGTCACTGTAACAGATCGCTGGGCCTGATTACATGTAAAGTAATTAGTAGATTATGATGCATTACCTGAAAAGAACTTGAGCTTGATTTAGAAGGTATAGTGATAGGTATATAGTAGACTTTACCATTCTCAGATTAATGCCACAGCCTATCAGTGAATTTACTTTCTTTCTTTCTGACCAACTTACCTTAGACTGGATTTGTGAACTTTGAATATATAAGCAAAGAACAAAGAAAGAAAAAGAAGACAGACCAAAAAAGTAAAAGAGTCAGCCCACCCAATGAGGCTCCTACAACAGAAACACTAATTGGTATACTTCCTTTTATTCCTCATATATGTTGTTTGTTCTTGCGTTTGGACTTTTACCTTCACTGTTCTCTCTGCCCATTTCTGGCTCCTTCTCATCTTTCATGTGCCAGCCCAAATGATTCCCACACAGAGGCCTTCCATGATGACACTTCCTAAGTAGTGCCTCAAGCAACTCTCTCCCTAACTCCCCAGCCCATCATCCTGTGTATTTCCCTGTCACTGTCAGAAGTTTGCTCTTTTACTACCTACCATTAACATGCAAACTTAACTGAAAAAGGGGAACTTCTCTATTTTGTTCACCACTATATCCAGGCATCTAGAAATATTTGCTGAATACATGAATGGAAAAGAGGTAGGAAATTATTAGGAGAGTGCCAGTGACTTTGGAGCGGATCCAAAATGGGAAGTCATGGGAATCACTTGTGCCAAGTTCCATGATTACCTTGAAAAGAGAAGGGGAAATTAAGAGCTAAGTTGGAAAAAAGAAAAAAGAAATAAATAAGAGTCTAATAGAGAAGGAAAAAAGCCCCATTTCAAATCTAAGGCACTGTTTCATGTTGTAGACTCTGGGTCTGGAGTTCTCTCTTGTCCAGCAAGAGAGCAGGACTCAGGATTAAAATGCCAAGAGAGGCTAATGTCCGGGAGGAAACAAGAGCCCTGAGTAAGGGTCCTTGCTCCATTTTAACTAAGATCAGAAGGCTTACAAATGTGATGGGTGTGAACAAAGAGACAATGAAATCTTGAACATTAACTTACGGGCATGGGGGTATGGGGGTTTTAAAGATACGTGGTGTTAGGGGTTTGAGTCAATATAAAACAAAATTCTGGGGTTGGGCAGAAGGTTGTTTACAGTGGACAAGAAAGACAGAGGATGCTACCTCAGGGTCAACAAGGCACCTTTCTTCTGCTAATTAGCTCTGCTCTGAGGTCTGTAGACCTGTTTACCTATTTTGGTCCTTCCTTCCCGTGAAAGCAGCTTTCTGCCATTGTACTAAATTGGGGGGCATTTTTGCCCTGAAACCTAATGTTGTCTACCTCATCTTGGATGTTTTCATCCTGAGATTTCCTATTCCTATGCCTTTGTCAATATTGGGGGCCTTTGCCCCATACCTAATCTTACTTACCTCATCTTGTTTACCCAAACGTGGGTGTACATCCTATGGCTAACTCTTTATGCCTTGTTAACCCATCCATGCAAGCTCATGGAATTCCTAAGCTTATTCCCCAGTTTCACTTACTGAAGAATATGTAGGGGTACTGCTAGCTTAGATGAAATTTATCTCATCCAGCCAATATTTGCTCAACTGCATCGGATTCTTACTATCATACTATAATAGAATAAGGGAATTACAATCTTGGTGTAATTTCAATTGATTCTTACATTCATACATTTAAACTGTACATCTTTTTGTTCTTTAACAGGTATATATACTCTTTTTGTAGCCATGCTCTTCTTAACTTGGACATGGGAAATAAATGTCCTCTACTTCTAAAACTCAATTAAAATTCAGTTATCGGGGCGCCTGGGTGGCTCAGTCGGTCAAGCGGCCGACTTCGGGTCAGGTCATGATCTCACGGTCAGTGAGTTCGAGCCCCGCGTTGGGCTCTGTGCTGACAGCTCAGAGCCTGGAACCTGTTTCAGATTCTATGTCTCCCTCTCTCTGACCCTCCCCTGTTCATGCTCTGTCTCTCCCTGTCTCAAAAATAAATAAAACGTTAAAAAAAAATTAAAAAAAAAAAGAAGTAAAATTCAGTTATCAAAGTAGTTGCGCCCTAACATTAATTACTATGCACTATTAGTATATTTTAATAGCCATATCACTATACTCAAGACTGAACGGGGAGCTGTTTTCAACCCTAACTATATGTACTAAAAATGTTTAGATATGCAAATAAGTGTTCAACTAGTATTTTAAAGTAAAAGCTTTTGAAAGTAACAAAAAGGGGGAGCCTGGGTGGCTCAGTCAGTTAAACATCTGACTCTTAATTTTCTCAGGTCATGATCTCACATCAAGCCCCGCACTGGGCTCTGTGCTGCCGGTGCACAGACTGCTTGGGATTCTCTCTCTCTCCTCCCCCCACTTTCCTCTCTCTCTCAAAATAAACATTAAAAAAAAAAAAAATGAGAATGAAAGTGAGTAAAGAAATAAAAGTAACCAATTAACAGAGATTCTACCTCCTTAATAAACAAGGATATGCAAATTAAAGCAAGAGGTGTGTTTCACCTTTTGAAGAGGCAAAGGTGTGTTGGCAATAATAGAGAAAAATATATTCCCACAATTGCAGGAGTAAAACTGATACAGTCGTGCTAGAAGGAAATCTAATATTATGTGTCAAAGTTTAAAATGTGTACATGCTTCCACCAAGCAATCTTGTGAGAAATTATCCTAAGGAGACAAGTTGACCAAGATATAGATACAAGATATTTATAATGAAAAACAAGAAGTTGCCTAAATGTTCATCCAAGTGAAATTATTAAATTAGTCACAGCATATGTGGAGGCATTAAAAAAAAAAAAAGCAAAGAACTTTTCAACTATTGAGTGAAATAAGCAGAATATAGGGCTAGCATACATGGTATCGCAGGATTGTACAAAAAACAACAAAAACGGTATGTTGTGGTTTAAGTTTAGAGTAAGAAAAGTTAAGACAAAAAAAAAAGTTAAACAAAATGTCAGAAATAATACTGTCAATTTACTTTTACCTTAAATTTTCCAAGTTACCTTTGTCTTTTTTTTTTTTTTTTTTTTGATAGACTATTAAGAATAATCAGACACTAGTCAGTCAGTCAGTCAGTCAGTTTGGGTATATGAGGAAAAAAACTCAGGCAAGAAAAACTTCACAAGACTATGAAGGAGTGCTATCTTCTTGGCCTGAACAGGGGTAAATAATGGCATATGTACGTGCGCCCTACCTCATTTTAACCCTAAGTGCACATATTCAAATGCCTACTTTCCCTCTCAGGATATCGATTACCAACAAGTTACCACCACTCTAGGATACTAATATTTCAAAATAAACAACATTTAGTCTTAATTTTAACTGCTCGCTGCATCATCAGCCTATTTCAAGTCTAAAAGTATTCTATTAAAAAATCCTCACTGAACCACTGAAAATTTTCAACAGTGACAACTATTCTCTGCTTTAAATATAAACTGGAAAAATCATCCACAAAATAGCAATATGAGAATCTTGTGGCACCTCAATGTCATTCTACTCTCTGTATCTGAACAAAGAAGAACGTTCTATAACTGAATTCATGGTGGCTTTCTTTCCTCTTCACATGTTACCAGTGTATACTATAAGAAGTTGTGAGGGGCGCCTGGGTGGCTCAGTCGGTTAAGCGGCTGACTTTGGCTCAGGTCACCATCTCGCGGTCCGTGAGTTCGAGCCCCGCGTCGGGCTCTGTGCTGACAGCTCAGAGCCTGGAGCCTGTTTCAGGTTCTGTGTCTCCCTCTCTCTGACCCTCCCCCAGTCATGCTCTGTCTCTCTCTGTCTCAAAAATAAATAAACGTTTAAAAAAAAAAAAAGTTGTGAAAAAAGCTCTATTTGATATCCAGATAGGAAGCTGCTGAGAAACAGGTTAGTTTTTAAACCAAATGAGCTCCTCTGCCCTCCATGCCAACCACTAAGCAGGTCTTTCCCATTTATTCATGATTGATGTAGTAGTTCTCAGCAACATGTGCGCTAGTTCCATAATCATTCTATTCCCATTCTTTCATGTAACTGTCCATTTGGTCACATAAACAATTAGTAATGTGATGGCACAAATTTCCTTTTAGTTCTTAATTTTTAAAAAATGTTATGTGATTTTATTTTCCAATTTTGTTTAAAATTGTTTTCCTGTGGAGTGTTCTTTCAAAATATTTAAGCAAAGTTTGTGACAGCTGACCTGGCATCAAATGCTATACTTAGACATTCCTAAAGTTTATTTTAAACTAAGTTGAAACTAAAACTCTCATATTATTGAATACATTTCTAGAGATACATAATTAAGGAAATAATTCAAAATGGGATACAGTCTAGTGTTTATTTTATGTTATGGCAGGTACACTTGAATTTCAAAAATTTAAAACATATAAAAAGTGGTTAGGGACTAACATTTGTATCAACAATTGATAAATGTCTAAGATTGTTTATTATACAGCAGGGTACAATGGTAGTGCTAATGCCAGTAGGGCACCATGGAAGTTAGTCTAAAAATTATCACCAGGCTTTATACAAGCAACAACATATGCTGCTGTTTTAGAATTTCCGGACATAGTCTGCTTCTAATGCTAAGCAGTCCTTTAACGTTTTTAATGTTATATAGTGTTACAGTATTTAGTTTGGCAAATGTTTCAAAATAAAGTAGAAATGTATTCATAACATCACAGAAATGCACATCCAGTTTTGTTTTCAATAAGAACCATAGGTACAGATCAGAACTCTTCCCTATATGAAATAATTTACACACAGATGAATGCTATAATATCACTATCTAAAATAATCACTAAATACAATTCTTTTTCAGAAATAAACAAGCAAAGGGTTTTTTCATTTTCAAATATCAAAAACATAGAGATAATGTATGCTTTCCAAACAATGATCTTCTAAAATTATAGGAATAATTTTAGTGAATTCAGTGAAGGTAAAAGCTAAATCAACCAAGTGTACTGTAGTACAACCATATTAAATGAAACCAATGATCAGAAAATACAATCGTAGGAAAGAAATTTATAATCCACAAAACTGCTTTTCAGGCCTCAAGGTAAAACAGTTCCACAGTTTACAGGTAAAACCAAAGCAACAAAAATGCGTGCTTGTCTTCAATAAGTAGATATTTTATGCGGAAGATGTAACACTTTGCTTGTAGACAGCATGGTATGCATTTCTCAGCAAGACATAAGGAAAACAAGATTCCAAAAGATCCATTGTCAGGAATGGGGATTCCTGCACAATCTGAAAAGTTGCAAAAATTCATCAAAGAATTAAAGTTATTTATAATGGGAACATTTACTCATAGCCAGTAAATCATAATTTCTATAGTGTTCTTATTAGAAATTGATAGAAAATTATTTTCCTTTTACTTTAAAACCTGAAATATAAACGTGTCACAATGTTTTGCTAGCAAAATGTCTAAAATCACCACTTTTCAATGAAGTCTATTAATCAACAGGAATATATTGAGCACGTTCACATTTGCCCTCAACAATACACTAGACATGCAAGACAATACAAACATATTCAAAATATGGTCCATATCATCAAGTCCCACTGGGTTCCCAAGACTAAGTAAAAAAGCCAAATAAACATAAGACCAGCTGTAATGAAGTGGAAAGCCAGGAGTTCAAAAGGGATGAAAGATTAATGTGGGCCAGAGTAATGAGGAAAGTCTACCTAGACAAAGAGTATAGTATAGCTATGGGGTATGCTAAATCATAAGACAGATACAGATCTCTGCAGGAAAAGGAAACTATTTCAAGTGAGGGAAGAGTCACATGGTAGAAACAAGCATAGCTGGTTTGGATGGTGAAGAGACAGCACTGACTAGGCATAGAGAATCCAAGAATGCAAATCTTTTATTTTGTTGTCTTCTGATATGGTTGCCATTTGGTAAAATACAAGTGATGTCAGTCTTTCCAGCAATATTTAGAAAGAGTGAACTGAACAGAAGGGATCAAAAAGGTACTTCAGCTCTTACTGATATTTAATTACTAAATCCCAAGAAAAGACTATCAGGAATAACAGAAACTTTGTTGTTGTTAATAAAAAATAAAACGAGACTTACCATATCTAGCAGTAAATAAACAGATTCTCTATTTCTTGTTGTTGTTTTATCTGTCTCCTGGCCAATTTTCAGTAGACTGGAGGATGCAAGCTTAAAGTATACAGACATTTTAAGTAAGTTTTAATGTTCACAAGTTTCTTGTTTATTTTCAGTATGCTTCAACTTATAATACAGCTACATATAAGATAATGGGCAAAATTCTAAGGCAGTCCAAACATCAGCTTAGAAAAAAAGAAGATCATATTGCAGAGCTCTAGGAGAGATCTGTTAAGGGAAAAAATGTCAAATGGCTCCTTGATTTTAATGCCTGCCTTCACCTGGTCCTCCTTCCAGAAAAAATAAATAAATAAAGAGAATTTATTCTGTTGTATCTGACAGTTGTCATTTTCCTCATAAAATGTCATGAGTTCTGCTATTAGATTATACATACCGCCAGAAATTCTTTCAGTCGGTCTTCAATGCTTCCTTTGTGAATTGTAAACAAAGCTGCAGCGATCTGGTTGATGGCTTTAGCCAAGCAATGTATGTTGTTGCAGTGCCCTGAGAAAGTGCAAATAGGGTTTGTGGTTTTTGCGAGACCCCAAAATTTCAAATAATACATAAAAGGCAAGTCTTTAATGAATGACTTCACAATCTACATAAATAGTGATTCAAAAGAGTTATTAAAAAGAGTTGGGACACAGCCTGCCTTGCTCTCCTTTCACTGTTATGAGGACTAGTGCTTTCAAAAATACTATAGCAAAAAAAAAGCAACAAATGATTATGCCTGCGTTGAACAGGCATATTTTCAAAAAAATCCCTAAAAGAAATTATACATTAGTTTTATATTCTCTCCGAAACCTAAAAAAGTTCTCAGCTGCTTTACATTTTGTCAATCTTCAAAACAATCTTAAGAGTTGGATGGATACTCCCTCACCATCCCCTGTCACACACAGTCAAGCACCCAAAGGTGCACACACACACATTTCATATATCAAGATATGGAAAGCTTAGAAAATCAACTACTCAAGGTTACAAAGCTACTTAAGTGGCTAGTAAGTTAACCTACATTCTATCATAAATGAACATTAATTACTTGAAGAGTATCTATTGTATCAAAACTCCTGACTTTTTCATTGTCAAAATAATTTTAAACCACTATTACCTTCTATAGCCGGGCTATACTGAGACATCACATTACTAGCCAGTGTCGGCAAAGAAACTGCCACAAAGACCATAAGGAGGCAGGCAATTTTATATTCTTCTTCTGGACTTATGTTTTCTAAGAGAGAAAATTAAAAATAAAACCAAGGTACTTCTTTAAAATTACTTGAGTTAATAATCAAACGAGATAAAGTAATTTTAATTTTTGTATAGAGTACATTACTGAGCTTCTACAGAACTAATCAGAACTGTTATAAGAAATATAGAACAGAAATAATATACATCATTGGTTATTATCACTACTCAAGCATATTTCGAGAACCTCTAACAAAAAGACAATTTTTTAAAAAATTGTAAGATTATAGGGTAAAAACTGTGATTAGGATAAGTGGAATCCTAAAATTTCTTAATTTTTATTTATTATTTTAGAGAGAGACAGAGAGAGAGAGCGCGCGCACGCACTAGCAGGAGACAGGGGTGTAGGGGAGGGGGAAGAATACCAAGCAGGTTCCACGCTCAGCGTGGAGCCCAACACAGGGCTGGATCCCACAACTCTGGGATCATGATTGAGCTGAAATCAAGAGGATGCTCAACTGACTGAGCCATCCAGACACCCCCTAAAATTTCTTAATTGTAAACTGGTAAGTAATTTTTTTTCAAATGTTTATTTTGAAAGAGAGAGAGACAGACAGACAGACAGACAAGCAGGGGGAGAGGCAGAGACAGAATCCCAAGCATTCTCCACACTCAGCGTGGAGTCCAGAGCCGGATGCAGAGCCTGATCTCACAAGCATGAGATGATGACCTGAGCCAAAATCAAGAGTCAGACACTTAACCAACTGAGCAACGCAGGCACCCTGAAAACTGATGTTACTTTATTAAAAAATTGTTTATTGTTGTTTAGAAAATTTATTATATCATACTCTGTAATGTCATTTAAAAAAATCCTTATTTTTTTCTAGAATTGATATAAAAGTGATTTGAAGTTTACTATTACTATTTAAAAGACATAAATGTGGAAAGTGGAGATTTCCAACCTCTCCATTTTAGAAGACAGAAGGAACCAGTCATAAATAAAAATAACTAGCACCGCCCTAAGTCTTTTAAGACCTAATCCTTTCTAAAACATTTATTGTAATGTGTACTAAAATTGCACGTTACCTAGGCACTTGAATCTGGTACCTGGGAAATTCTAGTTACCCTACTATTCATCCCACCACTTATACGTAAGAATTGAAAGAGCCAGAATGTGTTTTTAAAATTTAGTTATGGGAGCACCTGGCTTAGTCGGTTAAGCATCTGACTTCGGTTCAGGTCATGATCTCACGGTTCATGGGTTGAGCCCCACATCAGGCTCTGTGCTGACAGCTCGGAGCCTGGAGCCTGCTTTGGATTCTGTGTCTCCCTCTCTTTGGTCCTCCCCCACTCACTCTCTCTCTCTCTCTCAAAAATAAACATTAAAAAAAACTTTTTTAAATTTAGTTATGAAAAATGTAACTGTGGCAAAATGAGTAATCGTGGCACTCATGTGACTATAAATTAACATATTGCATGAAGAATGAGACAAAAATCAATGTTAAATAAAAAAAGAACAGATGAACCCAGCCAAACATGCTAGGTGCAAGAGGACAGGGATGGGCACTTAAGTATCAGAAACAGATAAAATGTTACTTACTTTGTAGAAAAATCTAGAAATATCTACAGAATTCTGGGTATTACATTTCAAAGAGCTGGACTTACAATCTTTTAAATGTTTAATACAATGTAACAATGTACAGACTCTATGGTAAATAGCTCTAGTTCAATGAAAATAGGACACCCTTTTCCAGTTATCAATTATGCTACCTACTGGGCCATCTCCATTAGTATACAAATGTTGCTAGTTTCTTTCCTGAAAAGAATTCTTCTCTTGATTTTTAAAAAAAAAATGTTTATTTTTGAGAGAGAGAGAGAATGCAAGCATGCATGCAAACGGAGTGGAGTTGGGACAGAGAGAGAAGGAGACACAGAATTCCAAACAGCACAGAGACCGACGCAGGGCTCAAACTCATGAACCACAAAGATCATGACCTGAGCTGAAATTAAGAGTTGGACGCTTAACCAACTGAGCCACCCAGGTACTCCAGCCCTTCTCTTGATTTTATTCCTGCCTCTAACTACTGTAATTTCATTTCTTTGCTCCCTTTTACAGTAAAGTTCTTGATAGAGTTGTTTTATACTGATTATTTCTTATTCCTTTTTCCAATTCGCTTGAAAGCCCTAACAGCCTTTTGCTCCAAAAATTCCACTGCTCTTGGCAACATTACCTATTGCCCATATTAATTCTACATAGTTGATCATTTCCTCTCCACTTTGCTGGAAGCTACTCTTTCCTAGTTTTTCTTCTCCTTCATCCATCCTTCTTTCTCAGTTTCTTTGTTGGTAGTTCCTCCTCTTCTCCTGGAGTTCTTAAAGTTGTAACTGTCCCAGGGCTCAGACCCTGATCCTCCTCAACTAACTGATCTCAGTAATCTCATCTAGTCTTATGGTTTAAATATCAACCTGTATGAGGGCTATGTCCCAAACACCAAAAATAAATAAATAAAAATAAAAATATAAATAAATAAATAAATAAATAATAAAATAAAATAAAATGCAAGTTTGACATTCAGCAGGCATTTGAGTAAATAAGTACCACATCTATATCTGTGTTGCCCTGATAATTTTAACTAAGACTAATATGTACTTACTAATGCATTTTACCTGATTTTTGTGAGGAGAGAGCTACCACCAAGGCAGGATCAATCTCACAAGGTAATCCAGCAGCTGATGATAACTCATATACATTCATTGCAACCTGATGAAATATGTAAGAATTACAGAGTAAGAAATCTCACTTTAGTAAGAAAAGATAATACTGTTTAAATTAGAGTCTACCTACAACAACACTAGATTTCAAAGCTTAGGTGACACAGGAACCACAGCACAACTAACCTATAATGAACAACTGTTATTAGTTCATGATGTACTGCTTGTTAGAACTTCCTGTTGTTAAGGCCAAAGAAAATTTGTATACTTTCTGTATAAAATGCCAACAAAATCAGCCTAACATTTTTTTTTTTTTGGAAGTATGGATATAATGTATCAAGTCAAAAGATAAATAAATGAACAAAAGCAAATCAAAATCACTGAACTTATATTTACACTCATACTTATTTAATGAAAAACTGTGGTGGTTCAATGACTCATCATACCATAGCCATAAATATGGTAAATTACTTACCATAATAGAATTTTTTAAAAATTTATTTTGAGAGAGAGAGAGCGAGTGAGCAGGGGAGGGGCACAGAGAGGAGAGAGGGAATCCCAGGCAAGCTCTACACTGTCATTGTAGAGCCTGACACAGGGCTCAAACTCAAAACTGTGAGATCATTTACCTGAGCCGAAAATAAGTGTCAGATGCTTAACTGATCAATGCACCCAGGAGCCCCCATAATAGATTTTTTTTTTAAGTAAGCTCCATGCCCAACGTGGTCCTTGAACTCACGACCCAGAAATCAAGAGCTGCATGCTCTACCAACTGAGCCAGCCAGATGGCCCATCATAGATTTTTAAGGAGTAATGACTTAAAACCCCATAAAGGAATTTCTAATGACTAAAGTAATTCTTTTTGGTGTCACATATGGATTTCATGTATTTAGGAGATATGTGTGTGTATATATATATATATGTATATATATATATATATAAAACTACCTACATAATTGGTTACCTCTGATGGTGCTACAAAAAAATTCAGTATAAAATATGAAGTAAAACTGTGTATCTTAAAATAAATAGAAATTGCCATGGATTAAGTTCTAGGAAAACATTTTTTTTTTGTGATCCACAAAAAAAATTACTCCACTCACTCTACACACAAAAAATAACTCAAAATAGATTATAAACTTAAACATAAGAGCTAAAACCACAAAATTCTTAGAAGTAATATAGGTATAAATTTTTCAACTGTGGGTTAGGCAATGGTTTCTTAGGGAACCAAAAGCAGAGGTAATCAAAGGAAAAAAAAGACAAATTAGGCTTCATCAAAATTAAAAACTTTTGTGCTGCAGAAGATATTATTAAGAAAATGAAAAAAACAGCCCACAGAACAAGAGATTTGCAAAGCATGTATCTGTTACTGGACTTGTATCCAAACATATAATGAGTTTTGTATCTCAGAATTAAAAAGGCAAACAATCCAAGTGAAAAAATGAGCAAATGATATGAACAGATATTTTTCCAAAGAAGATACACAAACAGCCAATAAGTAGATGAAAAGATGTTCAACATCCATCATTTCAGGAAAATGTTTAGCAAAACAAGGAGACACCATTTCATACACACTAGCATGGTTATAATTAAGAAGACAGACAGCAACAAGTATTGACAAGGATACAGAGAAAGTGAAACTTTCATACACTGCTGCTGGGAATGAAAAATGGCACAACCACTTTGAAAACAATTTGGCAGTTTCTCAAAAGGTTAAACATAGAGTTTCCATATGACCTAGCAATTCAATTCCTGGCATATACTTAAGAGAAAGGGAAGCATATGTCCACACAAAAACCTGTATATGGATAGTCACAGAAGTATTATTTATAATAGCCAAAAAGTGAAAACAACATAAATGACCATCAACTGATGAAAGGATAAATAAAATGTTGTATATCCATATAATGGAATATTATTCAGCAATTAGAAATGAAGTATTGATACATGCTACATCAATAAACCTTGAAAGCATTATGCTAAGTAAAAGCCAGTACCAAAAGACTACATATTGTATGATTTATATGAAGTGTCAAGAATAGGCAAACTTACAAAAACAGAAGGTAGATTAGTGGTTGCCTAAGGCTGGGACTAGGAACAATTAGGGAATTACTGCTAATGGGCATAAGGTTTCTTTCTGGAATGCTCTAAATTGGCTGTGGTGATAGTTCCACAACTCTGTGACTATAAATAAAGCTATTAAAAATATTTATCAGTCAGTTAAGCATCTGACTTCGGCTCAGGTCATGATCTCTCAGTTTGTGAGTTTGAGCCCCGAGTCGGGCTCTGTGCTGACAGCTCGGAGCCTGGAGCCTGCTTCAGATTCTGTGTCTCCTTCTCTCTTTGCCACTCCCCCAGTTGTGCTCTGTCTCTATCAAAAATAAATAAATGTAAGAAAAAAAATGTTTTAAATATGTATCTGGAGGACTGGTGGTTGCCAGAAGGGAGGGGGACTGGGCAGATGGGTGAAGGGAAGTAAGAGGTACAAACTTTCAGATATAAAATAAGTCACATGAATGAAAAGTACAGCATAGGGAATATAGTCAATAATGTTATAGTAACTTTGTATGGTGACAGATGGTAGCTATACTTATCAAGGCAAGCACTTCATAATGGGTATAAATGTTGAATCATTTCATTGTACATCTGAAACTAATGTATTGTATGACAACTATACTTCAATTAAAAATAGATTGATTTAAAAAAATACATGTTTGTTTTTTTTTTTTTAATATGAAGTTCTATTGAAAGTTTGCTAAAAACTAAACATAATTATGTTGGTGCTAAGAGAATTAGTTGCTCAGAATATTAATTAGTATTCTCATAATCCACACACCAGTGTATTCTCAAGGAAGGATTCTTTAATGTTTTAACTTTTTTTTCTACAGTTGTTTCCACTTAACAATTTTGAACTAATCATCATACATGGTTTTCAATTATAAAATCGTAGGACAATCATTGATCTCAAATGTTTATGCAAAGCACTGTGGGAGAAACAAAAATATAGAAAACACGGTCTTCAAAACGTTTACAACTTAGTATAAATTTAAAAGGAAAAACACAATTATAATGCAAGGCAGAACTTATTTAACTCTACAATGGATAAACAAAAAGTTGTCTGATAATAATAAGAAAAAAGAAATCCTTTATTGCCTGGGGATCAAGGAATGTTTCTTAGAAGATGGCAACTCAATCACGCCTTAAAAGATAAGCAGGATTTCAAAAGGCAGAAACAGAAAAGGGCAAGATTTGCAGGTAGAATAAATGAGAGGATGACACAGACAGATGTGAGCATGCACATTGGGAAGAACTAGTTACCTCACAGGATACATATATGAAGAGAGGGGCAGAGGAAGAAAGGGAAAGGGAAGAGCACAGGACAAGGATGGACAAGCGATGAAAGATAAGCCTCAGAAAGTGAGAGGCTTCAATCTGAGAAGACTTGAGTGTCATAAAAAGACTTTAGCGTAACTTTTTCAGCCACTGCATTTCAAAATATGAAACAGAAAATAATCTTTCCAAGACACATGAAAGTTTAGAAAACATATACATGAGGTCACTTACTGGATGTGTAACTACTGGTTAATTAATGCTGGGAGTAAATAAGTGAGTTGGATTTCATGATCAAAAAATTTTCAAAACAAAAATCATAAACTCACATGTGGTTACTAATCTTCTCTTATATTCATAAAAACAGGATATTAAAATTTTATTATACCCTATAATTGACATCCTTTTATAAGACTTTTTAAACATCAATTAAAAAAACAGATTGAACTTTATTTAAAACAAAACAACTCCTATCTCAATGGCTTGTTTTTCTTATTCTGCTAATAATGACCATGTATAAAAAGCTATAAGCTTAAGGAAAAAAGACCAATACCAACCCACTTTACATTGCTATAGGTGACCAAGGAAGATGAACTTTCAAAATGCCCACACAGCATTTTAGTGCTGAGCTCTCAAAGATGTATTTTCAAAGGCCAGCATGCTAATTAATCACTCTAAAACAGAAACTTTACAATTGTTTTGAGTTTATTAAATTTTATTTCACATGTAACTCATATTTCATTTTAGACAAATAGAAGTTTTATTACCTTCATATCAGTTTCTCTTGGAATGTGATCCTTGAAATCTTCAATTGAACTTACAAGAAAAGGAATGTGGTAAGATAAGACCTAGGCAGGACAACAAATAAAAATGTAGACTTATTTTTAAATGGCAAATCCTAAATTTATTAAATATTACCATTCAATTATTTCTAGTTTTCATAAAAATTATTTTACTTTTTCTATTTTCACATGATTTTCTAAAGTACTAAGACACGGAGAAATGAAATATGTTTGATGCCAAGCTGAGTAAAGCCAAAATGGAAAATGCTTTAATGAAGAGTGAAGTTGAAAATGTAGTAAAGTATCTAGGCAAACTATACCTCCCACCCCCAATTTCAATACCAAAATAAAAAATAAATTTAATAACCCTAATTTCTACATATTTGATTATATATAACTATGAAAACTGGAATTTTAAGTAACTTTTAATTTCTGGGAAATTAACAGGGATTATTTGACTGGATATGTACTTATAATGGTTTCTTACATCTCTAAGTGCTTCTTGTGCCAATGATCGGAAGGACAAAATTACACCAATTATTGTCATCCTCTTCAAGACACTGTCAACAGCTAAATTGGAAGAAAGGAGAGGAGAAGAACAGGAATTAGAGTCTTTCTTAACTTTGGAGAAAACTTTTAGTCATAAAATTCCCATGATAAAAGGCACAATAGCAATTTGATTAGAACAAGTGATTAAAGAGGCAAAGGTACTGAAAGCTGATATTAAAACTAAGGAAATTATAGTTTACTTCATATGGAGTACACACTATTCTTTAAAATGATTTAGATAGTTCACCAGAATCTTGAAATAATTACATAAGCAGCAACCCAGATAATCCTCTCAGAAATGGCAGAAGTAGGAGGGTGGAGAGAGAGACTCGGGGAGAAAGAGGAAGTTGTCAGAGTGGACAGGAGTTAAATGCCCAGAGGTCCCAGAACATGGAGATGATAAATTCTTAAATTGTTGAGGTGTGGAGAGTCAAGAAACAAAAAATGACTACTGAGATCACAAGCAGTTTTGGTAAGACCAGGGTGCTAAAGACTATAAACAGATTTGATAATTTACATTTCGTTAGAAAGCATTATTCTGAAAATTATTATTATATATTCAGTATTAAAACTTAACAAACTCAAGGCAATTAGAACTGGAAGGATCAATACTTTCATATTTTAAAAAGCCAACAAACATTTACTGAATTATTCCTGATATATAAGGCATAATACTGTATAATAAGAACACAAATATAAACAGAATAATAATCTAGACATTAAGTAACAGTCTAAACGGACTGCCAAGAAAACTAAGAAAATATGATCCTATTTATGAGATAAAAGATATACAGTTGACCCTTGAACAACACAGGTTTGAACTGTGCAGATCCACTTACATGTGGATTTTTTTCCACAGGTAAATGAAGTACAGTACTATAAATTTATTTTCTCTTACGATTTTAATAACATTTTTTTCTCTTGCTTACTTTATTGTAAGAATACAGTATATAATACATATGCCACATAAAATATGTTAACTGTTTATCAGTCTTCTGGTCAACAGTAGGCTATTCGTCATTAAATTTGGGGGGGAGTCAAAATTTCTATGCAGATTTCTGACTACGGGGGGTGGGGGGTCAATGCCCTTAAACCCCATGTTGTTCAGAGTCAACAGTATATAATATATATATATATACACATACATATATATATATTACATATATATACATACATATATATATACACACACACACATATATATATATACACATATATTTGATAACATATTTCTAGAAAAACATATAGAAAACTGTTAACTATAGTTGCCTTTGAGGAGTAGGATTGCAGAGAACTGTTTTGACTTTCTACGTCCTATGTGGATTGTTTAAAACTTGACCATAGCATCTTTATTAAAACATACTAACAGCCATAACATAAGCCAAAATGTGATGAGAATTAAAACAGTAGTGTTAATAAAATGAGGTGAGGCACAAATATGTTATACAATCCACATGAGCAGGAACTAGTCTAATCAATCAGTATTTTTAATCTTTCTCTAACACTCAGTGGAGTGAAACTCAGACTAGAAGATGTTTAATGACATGGTTATTCAAGAAAGGAGACTAGGAAATTGTTACGATCCAGAAAAGGAGAGAAGATAAAGGGCGAAAGGAACTATTTAAGAAAATATCGCCCAAGATGGTCATAAAAGAACATTAAGAAGACAAAAGCATTCCACATCAGCAAACAACAAAAAAAGGGAATCCAGAAAAAGGAAAGGCAGAGAGTATATCAGAAAATAAGTAGTGTGGTATAATCATATATTTTCCAAGTGATGATACCCAGAACTTAATCAAATAATTTTGCCAAAACTATATCCCACAACCTCCCCTTGAACAATAATGACACATTAAAAGTTCTGAGGGGCGCCTGAGTGGCTCAGTTGGTTAAGCATCCGACTTTGGCTCAGTCATGATCTCACTGTTCGTGTGTTCAAGCCCTGCATCAGGCTCTGTGCTGAAAGCTCAGAGTCTGGAGCCTGCTTCAGATCTGTGTCTCCCTCTCTCTGCCCCTCCCCCTCACACTCTATCTCTCTCTCCCTCTCTCAAAAATAAACATTAAAAAAAATTTTTTTTCAAGTTCTGAGAAACTTCATGTGTGTTTAACTTATTGTTAATGAATTATTTGCCATACCTTTTTAACCACTGGCACTTCCTCTTAGCCTCCATAATTTATTAATATCTTGCTATGCTTTGAATGTTTAAGTCTCTACAAAATTCATATATTAAAATCTTAAGCCCAAAAAGCTGATGGTATTAGGAGGTGTGGCCTTTTGAAGGTACTCAAGCCATGAGGGTGGAACTCTCAATAAATTGATTACTGCCTTCAGTAAGAGAGGCTTCAGAGAGAACCTTATCCCTTTCAGTTATGTGAAAATACAATGACAAGTCTGTGACGCTTAAGAGGAGCCTCACCATGCCAGCAGCATGAATTTGGACTTCCAGACTCCAGAACCGTAAGAAACAAATTTCTGTTGCATACAGACTACCCAATCTTTGATATTTTATTGTAGCGGCCCAAACAGGCTAAGGCATATCCCAAGACTAAGAGCAGAGGCTATGTGGATCTCAAGCCAGGCAAGAAAAAGCAGTGGGGAAAATAAGGTTTCTAGAAAGAATGTCTGGATAGGAGGTTGATCCAAATAATGGCTTTCTAATGCCATGCTAAGGAGTTTGAGACTATGCTCCAGCAAGGAAAGGTTAGTAGTTCAGGTTTGTTTGTTTGTTCATTTGTTTGTTTGTTTGTTTTTTAATATAAAGAGTGATAGGAAAAGAAACCTTTAGAAATATGACTCTAAATGTGGAAGATGGGTTAGAAAGGGAAGACTGGACTCATTAGGAAGCCACAACTGTAGTTCACAAAATAATGACAGAGCCTTAAATGGGAACCATGGGAATAAAAGGAATAGATTCAGGCATCACATTTAAGAGGTGGAGTCTGAAGGAGTTAAAAGCTCAAATCTATGGCAGGTAACATAAAATAGTTAAGTAGAATGGGGAAAGAATAATGAGAGGAAGGAACTGGAGGAAAAAAATTTCTAAAGGGGGCAACTGCTTATTAGCTCCAGCCAATCACTGCCATGTGGGGAAATATGTCCTAGGGTTCAGGAAGGAAGCCAGAAGTTTGGATATTTATGCAAAAATCTTTCATTTTTAAAATAATGATCAAAGAGACTGTGTTTTGTTTTGTTTTGTTTTGTTTTAATTTAATGCAGGATAGAGCCAAGCAAATTCTATCCTTGGGCCAAACATGACCCACCAATTTGCAGACTCTAATCTGGAAGATACAGCTACTGGATGTGGAATGTGATGACAAGAAGAGTCAGAGAGCATACCCAAATTTCCCTGTGAGAATCACTGGCTGAATGGCATGGGAGGTAATAAAATGGCAATAAAAGTGTATCAGGCTTTCTCCCCACCCCCTTATACCTCCCATGAGGGCAATATCCTTCCTATTCCAGAGATGTTGCCAAGTACCTGTGGGTCATATAGCTGTAGATATCTAACCGTGTTTCTCAAACTTCAGTGTAATCACTTGTTGGGTCCCAGCAAATTGATTTAGTAGGTCTGGGGTGGAACCCCAACAATTTACATTCTTAACAAACTCCGGTCCATGGACCACACCCTTGTCAAACTAGCACTTGGCATTAAATGCCTGGAGCTCCAGAGAGAGAATCAAGGCTAGAGATGAATATTTAAAGAAACACTGATACATAAGACTGGATACATTTTCCCAATAGGACTGTAAAATGGTGGCTTGCAAAAGGTAAGAGACAAAAGTACTGGCAAATGAAGAAAATGAAGTTTCAATAAAAAGGAGAGCAAAACAGGTAATACTACAGAGAAATCAAGTAGAATAAGAAAAAGGACCAGATTTTGAAAATGGATAGTCACTAATGACCTGTTCCAGAAAGGTTTCAGGAAAGTAACCACATTATTATGTACAAGAGTAAACAGAAAATTTGGAAGACAAAAGAGCAAATTCAAGCTAGTAAAATTTAGCAACGTGAAGAATGGTAGGGATGAATAAGAGGCAAGCTTAAGAAAAAACAATAACAAGTGTTATTTTACAAGCAGTATCTGGCTTCCAGGGGGCAGGAGGTTTTTCTGGGATCAGGGAAACTGCTTGCAATGATAAGTGTAGCAAAGTCAGAGTATGACGGCACAGAGGAGAATGCAATTAAAATCACTAAACTTTATAGTCCAGAATGGATAAGGAAGTAAAACCAGGAAGTGGCTGATTAGAAAATAGAGAGAGGTCAAAGTTTCAATAAGCCAGGACAAAAAATTTAATAGGGGCAAAGGAGTGAGGAGTGGGAAAGCCATAAGACAGGACTATGATCTGAGAGTAGAGTTTCAAATTCAAGATTTTACCAGTACAGCAATTTCAGGTGATAAAAACATTCAAAGTACTGCTAAAGTAAAGGTCTTTGGAGGCAACTTGTAGGTTTGCAGATGGTGGCAAAGTCAGGGCAAAATTAGAAAATATAAGATTTATAATAAGAAAGTCAATAAAGTGATTAACCTAGCCCCATGAGACACACTGTGAGAAAACAGAGAGACATTATTAAATTTGCTCAAGTCACATAGCTAGAAAGTCCTAAAACTGAAGATTAATTCCAGATTACCTCCCAATTCAAATTTACTTTTAATAAATTATACTGCTTTTTAAAGGTATTAAAAGAATGTGGTTGTCAGCTATGAAAGTCAAACTGCTACAAAAGTACATCAACTTCTGGATATAGGGTAAAGGAAGCACAAAGATAGGGATCTAAGACAAAAGAATTTTGGAAAATAGTTCAACTGAAAGAAGAGCTTTCTCTACTCCACTAAATAAGCCATTCGCAAGAAGATCTTTTCTTTTTTCAAATCCTCAAAAAGATTTAATAAATTCTATTTAAAGGCAAATTTGACATACATGGGTCATTAAGACTCAGCAATTTAGATTTTGGCCAATTCCGTTAAGTCATGAATCACCACTACCATATACAAAAATTCAAGTAAATAAAATCTACATAAAGGATTATGAATTTTACTTTGAAAATCTGCAAACCGTTTGGAGTTTTAACAAATTTCATTTTGTTTTGTTTCGATTCTACAAACAAGAGAGTTAAAGTTAACAGTAAACAGGCACTGAACATTGGAGTGGATTAAATGCTTCTAACCAGATGATATTGTCAAAACATTATTTACTAGTAAAAAGTTAAGTAGTTAGGCTGGTTGGGCGATCTACTATTAAAAAACGGGAGAAACACGCAATAAATAATTAAGAATAAAGAAAACAAGACTAGAAAATGTAAGTACATAGTAAAACAATGAACATAAAAGATCAGGTAGAGATTTAAAAATAATTTCCTACTAAATATTTATTCACACTCTACCTCCCTCTAATACTACCAACTCAGTACTTTCGTTTTTAGCTTTTTAATTTCATTTTTTAAGTACCATACAGTAAACCTGACCTTCTTTCCTTCTTTTGGTATATAGCTCTAGGAAAAAAAATTTAATGTATAGATTTGTGTAACCACCTCGCCACTGTGGTAACAGTTTCATCACCCCAAAAAACTTCCTTGTTTGCTTTTCCCAGTTCTGGCAACAACTGACCTGCTCTACAAGGCAACATATCATATAGTTTAATTTTATACTAATTTTTATTAAATAAGCTTGCATTTTTTTAAGCATTTTTGAAGACAGCCTAATAAAGTAATTCTCTAAATCATTTTACACTCTTATAAAGTTTTATATAGCTGCCTAACATTCAAAAGAAGATTATCAGGGGGTGCCTGGGTAGCTCAGTTGGTTAAGTGTCCGACTTTGGCTCAGGTCGTGATCTCGCAGTGTGCTGAGGCTGAGCCCTGCATCAGGCTCTGTGCTAATAATAAGCTCAGAGCCTGGAGCCTGCTTTGGATTCTGTCTCTGTCTCTCTCTCTCTCTCTCTCTCTGCCCCTACCCCACTCATACTCTGTCTCTCTCTCAAAAGTAAAAATTAAAAAATTAAATAAAATAAATTAAATTAATAAATAAAATTAAAGAAGATTATTGGGGCACTTGGGTGACTCAATCAGTTGAACATCGGAATTCAGCTCTGAGCCCTGTGTTGGACTCTTATGCTGACAGCTCAGAGCCTGGAGCCTGCTTTGGATTCTGTGTGTCTCTCTCTCTGCCCCTCCCCTGCTTGTCTGTGCTCTCTCTCTCTCAAAAACAAACATTTTTAAAAAGTTTAAAAAGTAAATAAAATTATCAAAGGAGAAATATTATGTAAAATACATGCATGGCTTTAATTTTCCTCAGGACGATTTTTTATTTGGGAGAATAAACTCTGGTTTTCTCAAATACAAAGAATATTTTATTTGGTATTTGATTAATTTTCTACTGTTGGAATGGCCTTTATTTTTTCAAGCTTATTTATTTATTTTGAGAGAAAGCGAGCAAGCAGGGAGGGGCAGAGAGAGAGGGAGGGAAAGACAGAGAATCCCAAGCAGGCTCTGCACTGTCAGCACAGAGCCAGATACAGGGTTCAAAGTCACAAACCATGAGATTATGACCTGAGCTGAGAACAAGAGTTGAACATTTAATTGACAGAGCCAACCCAGGCACCCCGGAAAGGCTTTTAAATGAATCATAAAGTATGACTTTAGAATAATTTTTAATTATAAGTTCAAGTACAAAGCAAATAAAAATAAATTCAAGTGGATCTACAAGTTACCTGTCTAAATATACTTTAATATATATTTAAGATTCACTGTTGTTTCACAACATACGTCCCACAAAAAATCAATGTCAAGAAGACATTAAAAACAAATTTTTTTTCAGTTGTAGGGCTCAGGTTTTCATGCAATGAATACTAGTTAGCAATAAAAAGAAACAGATTACTGATTCACTTAACAGAGCTGGGTAAATCTCAAAAACATATTGAATGAAAAAAGGCAGACACAACAGTATATGCAGTGTGATTCCATTTATATGGAGTTCTAGAACAGGCAAATTTAATCTATAGTGATAGAAATCAAATTAGTTTTTGTCTGGGTTTGGGGATGGTGAGAAACTGACTACAAAGGGAGAGGGAACTTTCTGAGGTGATGGAAGTGCTCTGTGTCTTGACTGTGGTAAAGGTTACTTAGATGTATACATTTGTCAAAATCCATCAAACTGCTCATTTACATGCACAGATTTCATTGTATGTAAACTACACCACAATAAAGTTGATTTTTAGAAAGTTAACTCAAAAGTTAATTCTCCTTTAGTCTAAATTAACATAGACTTACTTTGTATTAAATGAGTTTATAACTAATCGATAATATTCGCTAAATATTTGATCATGGGACTAAGAGTATGGTAAAAAAAAAAACCCAAAAAACCAACTGTGACATACATAAGTCATGTACTTAAAATATCCTCTGACTACAAGAATTTTCTGGTTCTCTTCATAAGCTAAGGAGTGCTTATATTTATGTTTGAATAAAGGCTTAATTCAAGGTCTTAATACTTACAGAAAGTATCATGAGTTACTCACATGATAATCTTTTAAAGAGTGCAGCCATCTGATCTGGTTTGTCAAAGCTGGTCCTCATTTGTGTTAGCACATCAACATTCTCTACCACAAGTTTCTAAAACAAACAAAAAAAAAAAATAAGAAAGATTCTAGCTTAGGCATAGACCTCCTTGCATTAATGAGACAAGAGCATGTTTGAAATCACAATCCAGCAAGTAGGAAATACAATTCATGAAATCCAGATGCTCTATGCTATATACTTTTGTTGTTGGTTTAGAAAAAGAATCTTAAAATTATTTATATAGGATTAATGTTTTTATTCAGTTTGAAATTCAAGAAGGGAGGATGGCTCAAGAAAAAGCAATAAAGATAAACAGGAGGATAAAGGATTATCTAATGCTTAGGCACAGAACAGCATCAATAATAAAAAACAGACACTGAAGTGGATATAGAGAGCATAAATTCCAACTAAAAAAAAAAACCCAAAAAACAACAAACAAAAAACTTGCTAAAGTTAAAGGCAGCCAAAGACAGCCTACAGTTCACCACTAGATGTATACAATCAGAGGGAGAGTAATTTCTGGGGTATGTACCACTTCATGGGGATTATTAATAGACCAAGGTTTCCCACACAAATTATAAAATGGAAGTGTTAAAACTCTCTACCTTCTTTCAGAGACCACTGAGAAAAAGGAAGAGAAGAGAATGGAGGGATAAAATAAGGGAAGGGAGTACAGACAGCTATTAAAGAAAGTATAACTCTTTAAAGAAGGTTTGTCTTAAAAGGTGTTTTGGAAAAGTAATTTAGTTTAGAAATTATAATTAAATATAGTCAATTAGATTCTGTAAGAGATAATGGCTTTATGTATGTGGAAAGTCTGGATGTAATATTTAAATATCCAGGGATGAAGCCTGGGCATATTTCAAAGTACATACAAATCCAAGCTTCATCCTTGGATATTTCAATTCAGCAGGCCTGGCTGCAAAGATTTAACAGCAAGCGTATTGTTAAAGTGCCATGAGGGTTTGTCAAAGGCTGATGATAACTGATTCAAGGGGAATATGAAAACCTATACAGAATGTTTATAAAAATCATTTTTCCTATACTAGTATGAATTTTGTTTACGTTACTTGATATCACAGGCATACCTAGGAGACATTGCAGATTTGGTTCTGGACCACTATAATTAAGCAAATACCACAATGAAGCAAGTCAAATAACTTTTTGGCGTCCCAGTGGATACAAAAAGTTATGTTGACACTACACTGTAGTCTATAAAGTGTGCAACAGCATTATATCTAAAAAAACAATGTCCATACTTTAATTAAAAAATACTTTATTGTTAGGATGGCTCAGTTGGTTGAGCATCGAACTTCGGCTCAGGTCATGATCTCACGGTTTGTGGGTTTAAGCCCTATGTCAGGCTCTGGCTGACAGCTCAGAGCCTGGAGACTGGTTCAGATTCTGTGTCTCCCTCTCTCTCTTCCCCTCCCCCACTCACACACTGTCTCTTAAAAATAAACATTAAAAAATATTTTATTACTAAAAATGCTAACCATCATCTGAGCCTTCAGTGAGTTGTAATCACAAATCATTTTAACAGATATAGTAATAATGAAAAAGCTTGAAATATTGGGAGAATTACCAAAATGTGATACAAACATGAGCAAATGCTGTTGGAAAAATGATGCCAATATATTTGACACAAGGTTGGCCACAAACCTACAACTTGTAAAATTGCAGTATCTGCAAAGTGCAATAAAACGAGGTATTCCTGTACTTCAGATTATTTCTCTTTATGTTCCCACCTGTAGTCATATTTGTTTGCTAAACTCAACTTCTACAATCTCTGATGAAAATGCCTACTCTTTCTGGGGCTAATCCAATACCTGTTCCATGCTCAAACTTGGTTCAATCAATACACACTCAAAGTATATGCTCAACCCTGAAAGTCTTCCTGCACTCTGAACATAATACCACATATCACTGAATCATACACCACTGAATTTTAAGTGCACCATTATCTTATGGGCCATTAAGGGAAAACAAACAAACAAACAAACAACCTTCACTAATTAAATTGACACAGTGTTTCTAACATACAACTTTAAGACATCTATAATTTCAGAAATACTAATATGGAATAACTGTGTTTTAGAATCAATAAATTACGGTATATGGTTTTTTAAGTTTATTTAGAGAGAAAGAGTGCAAGCGCGTGGGGGGCGGGGGAGAAGGGCAGAAAGAGGAGAGACAGTAGTATATGTTTAATAGTAAAGACACTGTAATCACTTTTAAGCTCCTGTACCCGGCAATTTACAAATAACCCCATTTACCTATCCACATGAGAGGTGACATTCTAATTTCAACTGAAGAAACTAAGGCTTGGAGAAATTAAATAATCTGTCCAAAGTTAGAGCGATACTAAACAGTGGATTATGCAATCTAAATTCAGGTATGTCTGACTTAAAAATCCATGATCTCAATCCCTAAAGAAACGGTTCCCAATTTTTTGTATGTATCAGAACAATCTAGAGGACTTATTAATTAAAATATACATTGCTGGGTCTTAGTCCCACAACAGATTTTGACTGGCTCAGTTGGAGGAGAGTGCGACTCTTGATCTTAGGGTTGAGGTTCAAGCCCCATGTTGGGTATGGAGCTTACATAAATAAAACTTAAAAAAAAAAAACAACTGTGCATTGTTAACAAGTTCCAAGGTAATGCTGCTGCTGCTACAAGGACCATACTTTAAGAACCATTACCCCAAGGTGGTTTGCACATTATTCAAAAAAAAAAAAAAAAAAAAAAAAAAAATTTAATGATGTCTCTACTTAAAAAGTTTATACATTTTTAAATGTTTTTCTTTTCTCCCTTAATTGCATCCTGAAAGAGAGCTCTCTACACACTTAAAGCCATTGATTGATATCATTGGCAAATGGGCTACAAGCTGGAAGTAACATCAGTGAATACAAATCAAATGAAACATATCAAGAGTACTAAAAATAAACTCGGTTTTCAGTTAATAAGAAAGTGTTAAATTCTTGGCACAATACATATTTAAATTTCCTACTTCATTTGAAAAAAAAAAAAAGTCTTCCATGAAGAACTGGAGGAACTGATCTGTAAAATGCCAAAAATGATTCTTTTGGCAGGATTAGAAGGAGATATTGACTCAATGGGCACACACCACCAAATGAAACACTCCAAGAATTTTAATAGGAAAGAAGACTGGCTGTTTTCTTCTTCAGAGAGCAATGAACATATTTTACCATGAATATGCATGCACAGTGCTGACTATGTCTGACATACAATTTATTCACGACCATTAAATACAAAGCAGCTCTCCTTTTTTTCACTGACAAATTTACTCTTTGAAATAAAAGGGTCCTCAAGACATAGTATAGAAGGCAAGTTGATGCATGCTTTTTAGGACCCAAGCAGGGCTCAGAAGTTGTAGGCAGTGACATAGAAAGACTTAAACCTAAACAAGAGGGTTATTACATGTCTGTATAGGGGACTGTTGCACATCCAACCTCTCACCATCTTAAGAAGTGATGCCAACAAGGACAACTCTAAATTCAGGAGCAAAAGTTGGTGGTGGGGGTAGAGGGTGTAGCAGGAGAGAAAATGACCTGAGACAGCCAACTAGAGTACTGAATCTCCTATTCCACCCTCCAATGATCTCCAACAGACTTCCACTCTCCAGCTAGAGGTTATGGTTTTTGAAAAACAGTTTGTAAGAATCACTTGAAACTTTTCTCCAAAGAATATTTGTTATCTTCTGCCAAGTACTTTGGGGCACAACTCATCCAGGACCATCTTAATCCATATTTAAGACTCTATATTCCTTGAACAAAGAGAGTAACACCAAAAGGGCTGGAGAACCTGGGAGGGGCAGATCATATCCAGTTCACAACTGCCCTTGGTAGGCTAATTTAGACCATCTTTTCTCCAAAAGACAACTTAAAAAGTTGGAGAGCTATATAAAGAAAGAGTCTTCTTTCAAAGAAGCTAAAAAGATAAGTAAGCTAAAATCAAGGAGAAAGTGGGAACTCAGAGACATAAGCCTAGCAGTGGAAGGCTTATATAATAACCCTTTGAGGTATCTGTATAAAGAGAGTGGAGGGGAATTTAAGCAGATTTCCCACTCTCCATTGCAGGTAGGCTTTGGGTTTTATTACAGACCCCCTTGCTCCACAAGACCACAAAAACTGTGTCTTAATCTTACAAATGCTGCTTCTTGATTAGCAAATGTCTTCAGGTCAAAAGTGGCTTCCAGTGCTAGGCTTGTCTCTGACTTCCCACTTTCTCCTCGATTTTAAACTACCTACCTTTTTTTTTAGCTTCTTTGAAAGAAGAATCTTTCTTTATATAGCTCTCCAACTTTTTAAGTTGTCTTTTGGAGGAAAAAAAATGGTCTAAATAACCTAGCCTACCAATACTTGAAGCAAAACACTAAATGTTATTTCTTCTTGTAATTTCATAAATTAGGTCATTCTAAGGGCAGTAACTTTATAGGACACTAAAAAATGCAAAACAATTATAATCACCACTGGCAGACTGACTACTTTTGGAGATGGATCTCAATGTGAGAGAATAATATACAACACACTGAACTTGTCTATATGAAACATCATTATATTATGATCATAAGATTTCTTATGTAATAAAATACAAGAATACACATGGAAGTGTGCCTCAGTACACAGAGGCCAGAAATAAAAAGTCATAAATAACACCTTGTCTAGTTCTTAATAGTACACAAGTAGCTGAAATCCGATAAATTTGGACTATGTATGTATCTTTGTTAAAAGGGATCTCTTAGAAAATCATTGTAAAGTACTGTGCAATTCCAGAAAACTGAATCATTAGGACTAGCTTTGTTGTTGTTGTTGTTGTTGTTGTTATTTATTTTTTTTGAGAGACAGAGACAGAGCACAAGTGGGGTAGGGGCAGAGAGAGAATTGAGACACGGAATCCAAAGCAGGCTCCAGGCTCTGAGCTGTCAGCACAGAGGCTGATGCAGGGCTCAAACTCACAAACTGTGAGATCATGACCTGAACTGAAGTCGGACGCTTAACCAACTGAGCCACCCAGGTGCCCCAGAACTAGCTTTGTTTTGAAGAAATTTCAATGGTAAAGGCACAATGCTAGAAATGTAAACCTTTCATATTTATGGTTGACCATCTGAAGGAGTCTTTTGAAAACTAGTTAATCAAATCAGGATTTAAACTTGAGAAGTAAAAAGGTAAAAATAGGAAGTCCCTAAATAGCAAAACATAATCATGTGATTGTTAAAAAGTCTTCCTACAAATACAACCTATCATTAATAAAATATACAAGTTTTTATGAAGATAAATAAAAAGTCAGGCCAAGTAAGAGAACTCACATAGAAGATTTCTAAAATGCTAAAATCAAGGAAAGACTATATGCCTACAAATTGGACAACCTGGAAGAAATGGATAAATGCCTAAAAACATATAAACTACCAAAACTGAAACAGGAAAAAATAGAAAACCTGAAAAGAAACTGCACCAACAGTCAAAAAAAAAAAAAAAAAAAAAAAAAAAAAAAAAACTCCCACAAAATAAAGTCCAGGGACAGACGGCTTCACAGGCAAATTCTACCAAACATTTAAGGAAGAGTTAACACCTATTCTTCTCAAACTATTCCAAAAAACAAACAAGGAAGGAAAACTTCCAAATGCATTCTGTAAGGCCAGCATTACTCTGATACCAAAACCAGATAAAGATTCCACTAAAAAAGAAAACTACAGGCTAACATCCCTAATGAAAATGGACATAAAAATTCTCAATAAAATACTAGCAAACAGAATCCAACAATACATTAAAAGAATCATTCACCATGATCACGTGGGATTTACTCCTGGGTTACAAGGGTGGTTCAATATTCATAAATGAATGTGATACACCACATTAATAAAAGAAAGGGTAAGAACTATATGATCCTTTCAATAGATGCAGAAAAAGCATTTGACAAAGTACCACATCCACCATTCATAACAAAAACCCTCAGTAAAGTAGGGATAGAGGGAATATATCTCAACACAATAAAGACCATATACAAAAACCCCACAGCTAATGTTATCCTCAATGGGGAAAAACTGAGAGCTTTTCCTCTGCAGTCAGGTGCAAGATAAGAATGTCTACTCCCACCACTGTTAATTAACATAGTACTGTAGGTCTGAGCAATAACAATCAGACAACAAAAAGGAATAAAAGGCATCCAAATGAGCAAGGAAGAAGCAACACCTTCACTATTTGCAGACAATATGATACTCTATATAGAAAACCCAAAAGACTGCACAGAAAAAATGCTAGAACCGATACACAAATTCAGTAAACTGACAGGATACAAAATCAAAGTACAGAAATCTGTTGCATTTCTATACACCAATAATGAAGCAACAGAAAGAGGAATTAATGAATCAATGGCATTTACAATTGCACCAAAAACAGTAAGATACCTAGGAATAAACCTAACCAAAGAGGTGAAAGAGCTGTACTCCAAAAACTATAAAACACTGATGAAAGAAACTGAAGACGACACAAAGAAACAGAAAGACATTCCATGCTCATGAACAAATAGTTAAAATGTCTATATTACCCAAAGCAATCTACACATTTAACACAATCCCTATCAAAATATACCAGCATTTCAGAGCTAGAACAAACAATCCTAAAATTTGTATGGAACCACAAAAGACCCCAAATAGCCAAAGCAACCTTGAAAAAGAAAAGCAAAGCTAAGGCATCACAATTCCAGACTTCAAGTTATATCATAGAGCTGTGGCCAAAACAGTAGGTATTGGCACAAAAATAGACACAAAGATCAAAGAAAAAGAATAGAAAACCCATAAATTAACCCACAACTATATGGTCGATTAATCTTAAAAAAGTAGGAAAGAATATCCAATGGGAAAAAGACAGTCTCTTCAACAAATGGTGTTGGGAAAACTGGATAGCAACACACAAAAGAAACTGGACTAATTTCTTACACCATACCCTAAACTAAATTCAAAATAGATTACAGGGGCGCCTGGGTGGCTCAGTTGGTTGAGTGTCCGACTTCGGCCCAGGTCATGATCTCACAGTTCGTGGGTTCAAGCCCCACATCAGGCTCTGTGCTGATGGCTCAGAGCCTGGAGCCCAGAGCCTGCTTCGGATTCTGTGTCTCCCTCACTCTCTGCCTCTCTCTCTCTCTCTCTCTCTCTCTCTCTCCTTCAAAAATAAACGTTAAAAAAAAATGCATTAAAGACATAAATATGAGACATGAAACCATTAAAATCCTACAGAAGAACACAGACAATAACCTCTTTGTCATCGGCTGTAGCAATTGTTTTCTAGATATGCCTCCTGAGGCAAGGGAAACAAAAGCAAACATAAATTACTGGGACTACATCAAAAGAAAAAGCTTCTGCGCCACAAAAGAAACAATCAACAAAATTAAACGGCAACCTACTGAATGAGAGAAGATATCTGCAAATGACACATCCTATAAAGAGTTAGTATCTAAAATATATAGAACTTACAAAACTCAACACCCAAAAAACAAATAATCCAATTAAAAATGTGAAGAACATTTTCCCAAAGAACACACACAGATGGGCAACAGACACATGAAAAGATGCTCATCATCACTTATCATCAGGGAAATGCAAACCAAAACTACAATCAGATATCACTGTATACCTGTCCGAATGGCTAAAATCAAAAACACAGGAAACAGGTGTTGGTGAGGATGTGAAGAAAAAGGAACCCTCTTGCACTGTTTGTGGGAAGGTAAACTAGTGCAGCCACTGTGTAAAACACTATGGAGGTTCCTCAAAAATAGAAGCTACCTAAAAATAGAAATACCTACAATCCAGCAATCACACTACTAAGCATTTACCCAAAGAATACAAAAATACTAATTTAAAGGGATACATGCACCCCAAAGCTTACAGCAGCATTTTCTACAATAGTCAAATTATGGAAACAGCCCAAATATCCATCGACTGATGAATGGATACACACACACACACACACACACACACACACACACACACACACGAAATATTAGTCAACCATAAAAAAGAATGAAATCTTGCCATATGCAACAATATGGATGGAACTAGAGAGTATTATGTTAAGTGAAATATGTCAGTGAGAGAAAGACAAATACCATATGATTTCACTTATATGTAGAATTTAAGACACAAAACAAATGGGGACGGGAAAAAAAGAGAGAGACAAAGAAAGAAACAGACTCTTAACTACAGAGAACAAACTGATGGTTATCAGAGGGGAGGTGGGTGGGAGGATAGGGTTAAATGGGTAATGGGCATTAATGAGTGCACTTGTGATGAGCACAGGGTGTTGTATGTTAAGTGTTGAATCACTAAATTGTATACCTGAACTAGTATTACACTGTATGTTAACTGGAATTTAAATAAAAACTTAAAATCACAAAAATAAAATGTTAAAATCAAAAGTTTTAGAAATACAATGGTTAGTATCCTAAACTATCTTTGTTTTGGACCGTATAGTATTTAATGAGAAACCCAAGCTAATTCACACTCATGCTTCTCAATTATTATCAACCTTAGTTCTTACACAAAAAGTTTCTTTTGTCTAGGTTTGTGACTTAAGCTGAATATTGTCAAATATTTAAATGAGAAGTCAGCCAAGAAACAACACTCTTGAGTCAGAAAATTCAATAGCATTAAAAAAAAATCAACACTATTTACACTCTCATCAAAACTTTAAATTTTAATAATATTCAAGAAAAGAAATAGTCACCCAGAATACAACAGAAATGTTAAAACATAAGCTCCTCTCATTTCTTTTTTAAGAATACAGGATGTACTTGACAATATTAATACCTAAGGACACAGCTAAGAGAGTTAAGTTCATAAATAAAGTATTAGTAAAAGATTATGACAAAATCTGCACTCAAAAAAGATCTGGGGGCACCTGGGTGGCTGAGTCAGATAAACCTCTGACTCCTGATCTTGGCTCAGGTCATGATATTATGGTTCGTGAGATCAATCCCCTCATAGGGGCTCTGTGCTGACAGTACACAGAGGCTCTCCCCCTATCTTTCTGCTCCTCCCCTGCTTGCACACATGTTCTCTCTCTCAAAATAAATAAACATTTTAAAAAAAGATATAGAAATAATAGTATCTAACAAGATAAATTTTTAAAAGACAAACAATAAAGCAACACTTAACTCTAAAGAAAAAAATACAAAATCAAGGATGTGGAGAGCCATGGTTCAAGGTCAATATATGAAAAAAAGAAAATTTATGATTGTAAGTTAACATGAAAATATTATGTTATAGGTACCAAATGTGTCAAAGCAATCTTAAATTGTACTAGTAAGTGTAGTGTCCACAATGGATAAGTGTACCTTTACTAATCAGATCTCTAGCTGAAGTTTATTCTCAGTTCAAGGCACTATTTTCTAAGAATGACACAAACAATTAAGATAGAATTTGTATAAAAGACAGAGAGATTAAACATGAATATATTTCACATGGCGAAGAGAAAGGCAATACACTACTAAAGTTTTTAAATATGTCAAGGGTGATCTTGTTAAACGCAATCTCTGCCTCTTGACATTAGAATGAAGACCAATCAGGGGTGCCTGAGTGGCTCAGTTGGTGGACTGTCCCACTCTTGATTTTGGCTCAGGTCATATCTTATGGTTCATGGGTTTGAGCCCCGTGTCAGGCTCTGTGCTGGCAGCATAGAGCCTGCTTGGGATTCATATTCATTCTCTCTCTCTCTCTCTCTCTCTCTCTCTCTGTCTCCCTCCCTCCCTCCCACCCTCCCTCTCTGCCCCTCCCCTGCTCTTTTCCTCTCTCAAAAATAAATAAGCATAAAAAAAAAAAAGAATGAAGACACATCAAAAAATCACTACTCAGATATTTACTCAACATAACTAGAGATATACAGTAACTGAAGAGACTGCCTCATTTTCAAAAACACCAGATCATCCTCCTAGAGAAATGTAGTGTACCTTCCTGCATTAGATAAGTGTGGGTTAGAGGACTGCTTAGATCTCTTTCATTTCTAAAAACAGCATAGCACAGGACTAGTATAAGGTCTAGGGCTAGACTGACTATGTAGGTTCAAAGTTCAAAGTTTAGTTTCACCATTTTCAAGCATGTGAGCCCAGAGAAGGTACTTGGTAGTTCTTGATCTTACTTTTTTAATTTGTAAAATAGGGGTAATACCACCAGTTTTATGTAAGGAGCTTAGAAAAGTCCTGGAACAAAGCAAAGGGTCAAAAAAGCTACCTATTTTTATTTTTGCATCCAACAGATACTTAGCAAGTACCTTCTATGTGTGGACACTGATTTAGCAAAGTTTTAAGAGGGTTTATAACTAAGTTTTTATTCTTTTTTTTTTTTTTAACGTTTATTTATTTTTGAGACAGAGAGAGACAGAGCATGAACAGGGGAGGGGCAGAGAGAGAGGGAGACACAGAATCGGAAGCAGGCTCCAGGCTCTGAGCCATCAGCCCAGAGCCCGATGCGGGGCTCGAACTCACTGACCGCGAGATCGTGACCTGAGCCGAAGTCGGACGCCCAACCGACTGAGCCACCCAGGCGCCCCCTAAGTTTTTATTCTTGTGACAGTGACATAAATACATGACATGAAAGGTCACAATATGATACACAAAAAGGTGAATAAAAAGAATAAAAAGTGATGCTTGCTGTTTTTAAAAGTGTGGTCAAGAAAGGATATTCTGAGAAGGCAACATTTGAAAAATACACAAATATTATGAGAAGACAATACTTCAGTGAAAAGTATTTTGAGGTAACAACAAGCAGGCCAACCAGGCTGGAAGAGTTAAGAAGGTAAGAAAAGCAAAAAGGCCAGTTCCTATAGGGGCCTTCCAGTACTGTTAAGGACATCAAATCCCCTTGAACTCTCATAAATACAGACGCAGAGACCTAAATAAGCCAATCTGTACCACTACATGACAATATTCTATCCACCACATTAAATAGCAAAGAAGCACCCAAAATACTTAATAATTCCAGAAGTACCTATTATTTAGTCTGAAATAAAAAATAGCTGGCAAAAGTGAAATTTTCTTGAATTCAAGGAAAAGAATATCTTGCCATAATTCTTCTATTATCTCATACTGAAAAGAATACAAGAAAGTGAACTGAAGATGAGAAATCTGTTACCTAAAAAATAACAGAATAGAAAGGAGATGATGTATTTACAGGGGAACGAATCTAATAAACAAGAACGATATTACTTGTGAAGAACTAAAACTGTCATTGCAAGGTTTAGCATTTAAAACTATATAAAGTATACAGTGTGTGTATTTAAAACCCACATATAAAAGCTGACTTTTATAAAAGAATTGCAGAACGTTCTTAGAGGATAATGAACATGAAAAATACCAAGTAATAATTACTCAGTGCTTATTGTGGATGAAGAACTATGCTCAGTAGCTAAGCATTTGATATGTATCATATAACTCTTTCAAAGTAAAAGCTTAGTGAGTTTAAACTTTGCTCAAAGTCAAAGCTCATAAGTGAGAGGACTGAAATTCAGGTCTTAAAAGCTTGAGTTCTTAACCACTGGGTAATACCACGTCTCCTTTTAGTCACAGACTTACATATTTTATTCATTCAGCAAAATATTTTTTACCTTGCAGGAATTGACTTATCCTATATAACTGCTAAGTTTTCAGTAAATTGGATTACCACATTTAGACCTCAGTGCTCTATGTAAATGCAAGCTACTTATCAATGCTACCTACCATATTCTTAAATTAAAAATGCAAGGCGCAAGTAATCACCAAAAAATTTCACAAAGGGCACAATTTAAAATATGCCTCTTGTATTCTGTTAAGTTATAAAGTTTTGGTGGTTCAAATTCAAATTCTTTCAAAAACTAGATAGTTATATACAGACTCATTCAATATAAATCACCTTAGAGCTGGGATATTTCTAAAAGACTTTAAAAAAGTCATTTAAAAGGCTGTTGCTTCAGCCCTTTTACATCTTAACAAAATGTTAAGCATTCTAAAGAAATTTTTTATCTACCTTAAAGGGTGTAAGATAATTTAAAAGATTACTTAGTAATAAAAAAACAATGAGCCCAGGGGCACCTGGCTGGCTCAGCTGGCAGAGCATGCAAATCTTGATCTCAGAGTCTGTTGAACCAGTCCCACATGTGGCACAGAGATTACTTTAAAAAAAACCAACAACAACCCAGTGAGCCTAATAATGTTTGCAACATAAACTGTGGGAAAAAATACATTCAAACTACAAATTTAAACAAATGACTTTGGCTGGAATTTTGAACAGTCCTTCAAAGAAAAGCATTATGGTACTATAGAATCAAGACTTGAGCAAACATCAAGAAATCTGACTTTCAATCTCTTTTAGCAAGTCATTTCACCTCTCTAGGCTTTCAGTTTTTTCATCCATAAAAGAGAGAGTATTAAATGACAATGCAATTGAAAGGCCATTGTAGCTCTATAATTTCATTTACATGAGAATTTTCATGTTGGGTTAAGGTAATTAACAAAATAGACTTGTTCATATTCTTGAAATGTTTTTTCAGGAATCAATGTTTCAAAGCTAAAACTGATAAAGACTGTATTACCTTAAGTTCAGCAACTTGTGATGAGATATGCCACATAAGGCTCTCACTTAGGAACTTCATACCGTATGGGCCTAGTAGTTCTGATAACGACCTCATTTCTGAAAGGAAATGTAATTAATTTTACACTCTGATAGAGCAAATACTTTAAGAAAATGAATATTAACATTTTGGAATGTTCCATCATAGAAGCAAATTATTAATGCAAAAATCTCTAGTCTCTAGAATCAAAAGGAACACAAATGCAAAGGTAAGTCTAAGATATAATGTATGATTATGCACTGAATGAACGTAACTGAATGAAAATAGTTTTAACAATGAAAAGCCAAAAAAATCAAGGTTTCTTCACTCCATTAAACATGTCATAGGTTTTATTCACCTGATATGTCAGAATATTCCTCTGCATTGAATGTTAATTCATTTTCTGTAGGTAAGTTCACAAATGCTTTCATTGCAGGGAAATAAGCTATATGACCATTGCTGACTTGTCTTAACAAAGTTTCCAAATACCTAGGAAGAAAAAGTAAATTTATAACCAGGAGAAATTAATTCAAAGTTTATGGTATTATTCAAATTATGGTATACATTCCTGCATTAAGATGACTGATGACACAAATGAGCACTTACTGATAAAAAAATAACTTTCCTAAGCATTTCACCACAAAGAAACTTTGTATCAATCCAAATTTCTAAATGTGCTCCTTACCAATTTGTGTATAGACTTGTAATGGTTGGTTCTCCATGACTGTCTAAATGTTGTGTTTGCTGAAGAAGAACATTATTAAACACTCTTGTAATATCAATTTGCACATAGTTTTCTATCGACTGTAGTACAGTCATGTATGCTCTTACACTTGTTAGAAGCTCTGATGGTTTTGCAATTTCCTGTGTGGCTTGATTATACATAGTCATTCCAACAATTGACCTGGGTAAGGGAGGGAATAAGAAATGAACTTTTCCATTTATGTACATAGGCCATTCAACCTACTGATCTCTAATATTAAGTATGCAATAAAATTAATTTTAACATACTAATTGCTACAAAGTAATGAAATTATTATCTTCCCAAGAAACCATCTTAAAAAAGAATGAACACCCAAAAGCTACAATAAGGTAGAATTAGGATTTTAAAAATTCTAAGGACATCAATAATAACAAGGAATTAAGGATAAAGAGGGTCTTAAAAAATTCCTTTAATAGGAATCACTGTCTCTAGCAAGCACACTGGACTATTTAATCCATAGCTCAAACTCATCTGGCACAGTTATGTGCTAGTATTTTTTTAGGCTTTATATCAATCACCTTCATGTTTAAAACCCTGCAATGTAACAAAAATAAATAAAAACATTTAAAAATTTTTTAAAAATAAAAAAATAAAAAAAATAAAACCCTGCAATGTAGTTACTACCACCACCACTTCACAGATAAAAAGAAACTAAGGCTCAGAACTGAAGTCAACTGAATACAGTCACTTTGTTTGGAAGTAGTGTGCCTAGGCTTTGAACCCACAACTGCCTTAGTGCTGCCCCTCAACAAAATGCATGACAGTTAAAACAAGGCAACAAACAAAACTTTATTGTTCTTTAATCGTTCACAGCACGTGAAACACAGTTCTGTTAGGTTTATATCCCAATAAACTATAAAAGCCTAAAAAGAAACACAGATTTTGAAAATACTTTCCCTTCTGATCTTTTCCTACATTGGCCACCCCTATTTTACCATCTTTAAAACTCCTTGAGCATTGTTTTTATAAAGATCTTAGACTTGTATTTGTAAGGATAAATCCTTAAAGACAATGACAAACCCCATCAATAGAAAACAATCCCAGAAAACAAGGATTCAAGGCAATAATTGCTATCCTTGTATATAACCCCTAAAGTCCTAAGATTGTGCTCAAGTGATCAGTAAAACCCAACCAACACAGCTATTTGTTTTAGCAAAAAAATCTTTCCCCGTAAACAAGTTTACAGCTTTGCCTTGATCCTGATCACTAAGTGGATGTTTTGTTACAAGAACATGTTTCTCTGTGGAGAACATACTTACAGAAGGAAAACAAGGGAGCTGAAAAGTGAGCTCTATCTTCCACCCACAACTCTACCACCCCGCTGACTAGAGAATAATAAATACCAGAAGCTGTAATGTCCCTTTCGTCTAAATACTATTCTGGGTTTCACTGTGAGGCTGCCTACCTTACTAATTTAGGATAGCAAAAGACAGTCTTTGTTTAACACCTGACTAGGCAAGTGATGACTTAACACACAATTTAGTGCCCACTTATATGTTCTCCTATTTTGTTCTCTAATTGTTAAAGTCTTCTCACAAACTATAGCTCTCAGCTTTATACTGTTTTATTACTACTCACAGAACTTAACACACTGTGAAGCACATGGCGCAGATACTACTTGTTAATGACTACAAACCTTTGAAAAAAATCTTTGGCTAAATTTTGGTTTATAAAGTGTTTTAAGGCCTTCAGGAAAAACTACTCAAATTAATCAATATTTTCTTTAACAAGTATGTAACTTTAGAAACATATATAAGACTTATAAAACTCTAATTAAGATTGAGTGCCTCAAGAGTCTAGAATTCTACTGGCCTAACAGCATACATTTGAATTCAGAAAAAACAAGAGTTGGGGCGCCTGGGTAGCTCAGTCAGTTAAGTGTCCGACTTCGGCTCAGGTCATGATCTTGCAGTTTATAAGTTCAAGCCCCGCATGGGGCTCTGTAGTAAAAGCTCAGAGCCTAGAGCCTGCTTCGGATTCTGTGTCTCCCTCTCTCTCTGCCCCTCCCCCACTCATGTTCTGTCTCTATTTCTCTGTCTCAAAAATAAACAAATGTTAAAAGAAATTTTTTAAAAAGATTAAAAAAAAAAAGAAAAAACAAGTGTTTACCTAGTCCTGATATTTTCAAACATTTGACTAGACCAACTATAAGATATGTAGTTAGCATCACAACTCAGTACATATATACATATACATAGCAAAGAGTTTCATGAAGCAACATTTATATTTACTACATACAGTGCACTGGTTCTTTATTGTTCGTTTGTTTATTCTTCCTTGTTTCTTTTCCTTCCCCTCCCTCTTCTTTCTTTAAATGTTGACTACAACAACCTTCTACACTGATTTCATGACACTACTTGGTTGCTACCTACCAGCTGAAATACACAGATTTGCTCCAGTCTTCTCATTTTATTTATACAAAAGCTAAGGCTCACAGAGATTAACTGCTTTGCCCAATGTTACAACTAGTTACTAACAAGTATGAGACAAGAATCTGCATAACATAATTCCCAGTTCACTATTCTTTATACTTCCCCATTCGTTATTCTTGATACTACATCAGTTCTAATACTTTTCCTCATAAAAGGAAACACCATATACATATGAAGACTATAACAAACCCATCAGCTGAACCAACAAAAGTTCATATTCTCTCTTACTTAGTAAAGCGGATTTCCAGATGAGACGTCAAATATTCTCGTGGGGTAAAGGTATGTTCCCAAACTACCATGTTTGGTACATAATTTATAGAGAAACACAACTCAGAAAGTGCAGTGTGCAATTTATCAAGGCTGAAAAAATATTAATAGTAAATAAAATGTTAAACATTTCATCACAGCAATACAAAATTAATTTTATAAATATATCAGACCTTATTTGAGAATTACAATTGCAGAATTCAATATTTTTCTTCCCTAAACTGACAAGTTCAAAATCTTTAAAAATATTACTAACATAGAGAGCAATTTTCTAAAGATAGCATCATTCATCTGTTTCTACATTCAGATAATAATGACTTTACTGATTTTATAGACAAGAAAGTTCATTACATGCTCATAAAGACAATCATTTCCAAATCTTGCTATATTTTTGGTATTAGAGGAAGAAAATAGTCTACAAAATGGCAAATAGCTTGTTCAACATAAAAAAGCAAAGTAGTAGGAAATCTACTTTAAACAAATATTGATTCATTATTGCCCACCAATGCCTACCCTCTAAACAAACACATGGCCCTTAATAATATCTAGTCTGATATATCCACTTTAAAAATGATATATGTTCTAATATGACAACATGCCAAAATAAAGTCTCAGATTATTAGATTTTAAATAAATGTAAAATTACTAGACAGATTTCTAGACAGATTCTTGGCCTTTAGTACTCACTATATAAAGACAAATATTACCTATTACATGAATTTTCTTTAAAAATCTAAAATCTGTATTTTGGAAATTAGCACTACCTACTCAAGTTCACAAAGGTAAAATAACAACAACTAATGGCTGAAAAATGAAGAATTTACAATTACTAGCATTCTTTCAGTACTAATGCCATAAAAAAAATGAAAAAATTCTCCTACTCATAACAAAAAGATATAATAAAAATGGATGGCTTACTTGGTCACTACCAGTCTGTTTTTCCTCATACTCTCAACTCCTGGTTTTTCCCTTTCAGGTTCCCCTTTCTTACCAGTCTGTTTTTTTGACTTTTTATTCACTGCTTGACTAATGGTTTTGGCACAATGCTTGGGTAGCAACTAAATTTAAAAAGAAATGAAAATTTACATGACAATTATTTTGAAAACATATTAACTATTTAAGCAAACCTTAGCTGAATCCATACTATGTAGCACTAAGAACAGAGGTGTAAGTGAGATGTAGATTACCTAGCTAGCTAAAGGAGCTCGCACAACTTGGTAGAAAACAGAAATAGATGAATCTTGTGTGAAGAAAACTTCACAGAGGTTCTATAAAGGCTACAGTTTAAAGGATAAGTAAAAACAAAGTAGGCAAGTAAAGAATGAGAATGTATTACTAGAAGGAAAAAGGTCTATGAAGAATAAACTGTGCGAAGACATGATGTGTTCAGAATTTAATGAGAACTACTAGCTGGTAAAGCATCAAGTGCAGGGTGAAGTAGACAGTCTGAGCTAGCAGGAAGGGACTTGAATACAAAGCTAAAAGGTGGATTTTAAAACAGTAAGTAATCCTAAAGATGGGCTAATTTTTAAAAACCTAAAAATGGAGTTTTACAAGAAGAGGTAATGAGATTTACTAAGAGTTTAACACACACACACACACACACACACACACACACACACAAACTAACAGCTTATTTTCTTGCCTTCATACACAAACATCCTGTCCTTGCGGAAACACGTGAATTTTTACCTGGTCACTGAGAGTACACTGTTCTGTGCAAATATCAGTGATGAGATTTCGAGCTTGTTTGGCCATTTCATCCAAGAACATATTACATAAGGAAAGACTGCGATCTCCAATATGATGTCGCTGTCAAAGCAGAATAATAACAATAATAAAAGTTATAAGAAAGTGGTTTGAATTAAAGTACTTTTTAAATAAACATGGAAAATAAAGTCTGTATAGTAAGGAGTGGGAGTAGGGAATGTTACAGATTTGGGGGGGGGGGGGGGGAAAACAAACCTACCATACTGTATTTACACAGTTGACATAAAGTAAGTATTTGGTGATTATACAACTACAATGATTGCGGGGATCTTAGAGGACCAATATTTTCCTTAACACAAAAAACTTAATGTAATTTCCAAGTTTCACAAGGTCCTATGCATCCAGTTCTTAAATATTAAACTATCAAAGAAAGGATGTGAAAGAGATTTAGAGTAATATTTTCTAATCTTAAATGATATATATATACACACACACACACACATATATATATACATATCTCAACACAATGAATAACTTTGTAGTGTACCAACAGAAAAGAAAAGCTTAAGTATTTAATTAAAATTGTTAGAAATCAAGTCAGTAAAACAAAGAAATTCACAAGGCATTCAACTCTCTAAAATCAAACCCATCAACCCAGAAGAGAAAAAAAAAACCTGTGCATTTTCTAAATACAACAGGGGAAAAAAAGAACATTATATTTACTTTTTAGGAGATTAGATATGTATATGTAAACATACACTCACTCAAATCCATCCATCTCTCTCTACAGGATTCTGTATCTTTTTAGTTTTGGTGGATGTCGCAATAATTTAATAGGGTTTTCTTGTCAACGGTAACTGGAATGTTGAGTATATAATGCTATAAAATTTTGCACTACACGTTTGTAGCACTTTACAAAGAGATAAATTTTTGAAAGTTTACCTTACAGATCTTCCATAATTACATAACGAATGTATAATTTACATATACTTCTATGCTAAAATAATGTAATATACAAGAATATAAAAATACTTAAACACATAATGTAACTGTTCCTAGCTCTCTCATGATACTTTAATGTATTTTATTCTAAATGCCCTTTAAAACTTTAACAGGAAGCCAAACTGAACGGTTTGCATCTCCAGGCCAGATAAAATTAAATATTAGTTCACTTTACTTAAGGAAAGATTTCAAATTATAAACATTTAGGATTTCATTTAACCAAAATCTGACTTTTGAAAGATGAAACATACCCCTTGCTATCATTTACTCCTGAAAAAAGAACATTAAATTACCACTGCTTCAAATTCACTAGCCTTAATTTAAAATACAAATCTGGTATCACTACTCTCTTCAAGTGGCTCAGAAATGCTGAGACTGGATGGAAAACAAAACAACTAAAGTCTCTTAACATGTCACAGTCTCTCCATGATCTGCTCTCACCCTATTGCTACAGTGCTGAGACAGATTTTAGGAGAACAATGTCAGAAGCAGAGATACCACGTAAGGACACTGTAACAATAATCCAGGAAAAAAGATATGGCTTTGACAAAGATGAGAAGAAGTAGGCATTTGGATATATATATAAAGGTAGAGCCAAAGGCAGAAAAGGCTTTGAACGATGGCAATGGGGTAACATGTGGAGAATCAATAGTTCTATTCTGGACATGTTACATTTCAGATGGTCACAAATACCTAAACTGCAGCAGAATATACAGAAAATCTAGAACTAAAGGCAAAGGTCTGGGCTGGAGATAAAAATTTGGGAGGCATCAGCAATATGCTAAGTGAAATTAGCCCAACACAAAAAGACAAATACTACATGGTTCCACCTTTATAAACTACCTAGAATAGGTAAATTCTTAGAGACAGAAAGTAGACTAGAGGATACCAAGGGTTGAGGGATGAGAAATTACTACTTAATGACACCAAGTTTCTGCTTGGAGTGATAAAAGTTTTGCAAATAGGTAGTGGTGACGGTTGCACAACACAGTGAAAGTAATTAATGCCAATGAGTTGCACATTTGAAAATAATTTAAATGGTACATGCTTATATTATAAAGTTAAATGTTTATTAAAAAAATATTTTTATCACAATTTTTTAAAAGGCAAAAGAAAAAAAAAAAAAGAATGGGTATAGAGTCCAAATTGTTGAAGTTAAATTTAAATGCCTGGCTGAGAAATTTTTACTTTCTCTACATGCAATGGAGAACCACTGAGGATTTTTCAAGAAGGAAAGAAGTACTCTGGTGGCATTGTATCAGGTGATCTTAAAGGCAGAAATACTGAAGACAGGAAAACTATTTAGGAGTATATATGAAGAATATTGCAAATTTGAGCTACAACAGTGACAAAAGCAATGGAAAGTAGAAGACGGATTCAAATTCTTGTTTTATACCAGACAAATAAAACTAAGAGGACTTCATGGGTAATTTAATGGGAGGAATGATGGTGAGGAAAATTAATAATGTATTTTCGGCATAAAGCTTGAAGAAAATATCTATTAAATCTAAAAACTCTATAAAACTATTAAATGTGGTGGTGTTGGTATCCCTGCAGGTAAAAATCCTAAAAGGTGTCCCTGCTGAATTTCCCTCAGGCTAACCTTTCTCAGAGTCAGTTTCCAATGCATTGCTGGAATACAATCTGCAACCTAATGCTTAGAGACATTAATAACGCTACTGCAATTTGTTGGTTTCTCTTCTCCAAGTTTTGTAGTTCTAAGTAAAGGGACTCAACACTAAGTTAAACTATAAAGAAATGGACCATTTAAGTTTAATATATATTCTTACCACATTTACAAAGTGCCATTTCTTCTCTAAAGATTAGAAGAAATACTGAACACATTTTTGATAGATACTTGCTGTCAATAAACTATGGAGTAGTTCAATTATTCAATAACTATGTGTGCCTGTGTGAATGTCTTACAAATACTAGCAAATATTAATTTTGTGTACTACATCTATCATATTAACAAGTCAGTGAAATTCTTCTTTGACATGTTTATGTTTAGTCAGTAATGTGTACATTCAATTTTCAAGTCTTTTCAATAACAGTTTGACAGGAAAAGTAGGCATATAAAATCGATAGCTATATATAACTTTACAATAAATATTAATACCTGACCCACCATTTAATAAATGTAATTCCAAGTGACTTTATAACATGTTCTTAGAAATATGTATGTGTATTTATCCATCTATGCAAATAAACATTAACAGCTTTTTTAATCTATTCAAACATTCTTCTGATTTTGCAGAGATAAAGTAGGTAGGAAGCTAGATTAGGTAATTGTGACTTTGTGAAACCCAGCCAGCTACATATTTGTTCTAGTTTACTCTGCATGCCATACAAATCACAGTACTACTCTGAAATTACCTCTTCTGGACATAGTTCATGTGTGCAACTCATAAAATGAGTGCAAAGCAGTGGAAATGCAATTGAGTATCTTGACTGAGAGGGTAACTCCAAACACTGTTGAAACATCTTCTCAAAAGCACGACTATAAAAACTACACAAGGAAACAAAAATTAGATCACAATTTTTGTAGTTAAAAACTTTAATGATATAGTACTTTATTTAATTGGATTCAAGTAAGTGAAAGTTATCAACTGGTAACCTTTATTACCATAAGAGGAGTAGTTATTTTTCCAAAGAGTATCTTTCATACACCAACAATCATTACAGAGTAACAAAAATATTATTTGTAGAATATTAACAAATTTTAAAATAAACTCAAACAGAAAATAAACCATATCTATGACATATGAATACGACATTCAAATCTCACCTTGCCAAATTTTTATCCAAGCTAAGTCATTATCAATTGCAAGAAACACCATTATTTTATGTACGACTAGGAAAGAAAAACACTGTCAATTAAACAATGACACACCCATCAATTTTAAATTACTTCCAGATTTAGGAGATATTAAACATAAAAGAATATGAGTCTGTAAAATATAGTACATCTTGGAACAGTAAGACAACCAGAAGTAGTGAATATGTCTTTATTTTGGATATAACAGACAAAATAAGAATGTGATAAGAAAAGATGCATAACAATTAATTAAATATGACTACAAATCACAAATTTTAAATACTACTCAAAGTACTTTTACTTCCAAGAAAAGGGAAAAGGACTTTTTAATTGCAGTAGCTTCTTTTACAATAGGAACTTTTCTGTAGTTCAAACATATGTAAACATAAAATGCTCCATTTTCTTTTCAAGTCCAACAATAGTGCAGGGTTCCAAATAATCTTAAAATTTTTGCATATCTAACATATGATATATTGTGTTTCAGTGATATACTGTGTTTCTAGAGTTCCTTTAAGAGATTTCTCATGCCTTCCGTCTGGTGATTTCTATTTCTTCTGCAATACTGCTAATTAAAGCTATCCTAACAAACTGCCAAAATCAGTGTGGACTGAGTTATCTTCCAAAATAAAACCAATGAGAAGCTATTCATAATGACAGCTTTTCAATACATAGAAATGACTATCACTATCCACTGAGATTATCTCAGCATTGTAAAAATAAAGGGACATAATACTGGGTTATTCCAATCAGCTTCCCTACAGGAAAAAAGGCCAAGAAGCAGATATAGAGTTGACACTGCACAACTTTGGTGCCAGAATACTTGAGTTTAAATCCTGATCCCACTGTTTATTAATTTGATCATAATCAAGTGCCCTTATTCATTCAAGCATTTATTAAGTACTTACTATGTTAGACATTAAGAAAATAAAAACATGACCTTACTTCAAGAATCACATTTATGTGGGGAGAAAGGGGGAAAAAAATGTAAACCGCTAAATTTAACTAAAGAGGCTATGATAGGAGCAAAGGAGAACAGAGAACAATGGAGGGAGTAGTAGTCACTACATCATCATTATATTAACATCTAATTTAATACAGCAGAGCGAAATTACTTGCTATTTACTTCCCAACATTTGCTCTATTTGACCTTGATTCACAAGTTTTTTTTTCCTTAATCTAATGATGCAAAAGAGGGCCTTAAGGCAATCTGACGTGACAGTTTCTTACAACCTCAAAAAAAATATAAACATAAATTTACAACAGTAAGAGTTCCTCTTATAGAGAATAAAAAAAAAAAAGACATAAAATCTCTACTTTGTAAACTTCCTTTTGTTAACAAGTTGTCTGTCAACTATTCCCTTTATAATCTCTTTTTTTAAAGATTTTATTTTTAAGTTATCTCTACACCTAACGTGGGGCTCAAATACACAACCTCAAGATCAAGATTCGCATGCTCCAACTGAGCCAGCCAGGCACCCCTATTCCCTTTATTCTTTTTTTTTTTTTTCTATTCCCTTTATTCTTAAGAGTTTATTACTGAATAGTCTCAAGGACTACACTAATATAAAAACAATCAACAAAGATATATTTGGATACTAAAAATTTCAAATTCTGATTTGAAAAAAAATTACCACATACCAAAATATGGAGAGATCTGATGTTTCCACCAACATTTCCACCAAGGAATCTACCATTTTTGTATGAAAAATTATCGTATTCATCATCTTTCCAAGTTCTCTGTGATCTGCAAGGCTAAGTGAAGCCTTGGAAACACTAGTATATGCCTGTGAAAATACAGCAAAAAACAAAGTTGTTTAAGCATGGGCCAATGATTTTAACCTTGACATTCTACAGGGGGGATAAAAACACTATTGAAAATTTTTTTTAATGTTTATTTTGACACTGTATTAATAACATCAACTTTTTAAAATTGTCAACAGTGACTCACACTTGAAATCCCTATTAAAAATTTCTTCAGATAAACTCAAATACTACTTCCAATAAAACAAAATCTAATATATGCGTCATTCATCTTGAACCCCAAAGGAAACTGCAATTACAGTATCAAAAGCATAAAACAGTGAATTGTCAAGTTAACCCTACCAAAAGGTATTTTCAGTCTAGCTTGAAAGAAAGCATACATGGGAAACATTCAGATGAAAATAAGTATGGTACATGTTGATTCATTGAGGTTTTAGACTATACTGAATCATTAAAAACCAGATAACACATTGTACTAATTGATGGATTCTGGAAAAAAACTGAAGATAGTAAAAATTAGTGTAGGTTGGCTAATAAGGTGATATAACTTAACCAAATCCATCAGTATAGGTTTATAGGGAAAGAAACTCAACTATAAAGGTACCAAATCAAAGAACAAAATCCTGTCAGTGGATAGTGGGCATTCCAGAAAGGCATAGGACAAGAATAGAAGGGGTGTCTACAGAATAAACACTGTTCACTATGGCTACAGTTAAAATGAAAAGAGGAAAAAGAAAATGGTGTCAGAAGAGATTCAATCATATCTTGCAGACCCCTGTATACCATGTTAAAGAATTTAAACCTTTTGGTGACCCAAAGGTTCTGTGTGGTGGTCAATTACTATTTCAGAAAGATTGCTCTATGTAGTGGGGGAGTCGAGAGAAGAACTGGGGGAGAGGTGGACAGAAAAGGACCAGGAGAGGAGGCAGAGATCTATCAGGAGGCAGCGGTACAATAATCCAGACAGGATTATGATGCTCTGATCCACAATGGTGGCAATTTAAAAGAGTTAAGTCTGGGAAATGACTAGATGTGGGCAACTGAAGAATTATGAATGATGGCCAGGGTGCTTGCTTTGGGGAGATACTCCTTCAAGGATCTCATATGTACCTACACATGTTGGATATGCCAAGAATGAAAGACCCAGAGCACTCATTACTCAGGCCATTTCTCAAGACTGTATCTGCAGCTGCCAAATTTGAGGAATGGTAATATCTCCCTCTGAATCAAAGAGTAAGTATGCTTACTGTTAATAAAATGGAGGGCTCATCAAACTCAGTGTTCCTTAACTGTAACACAAACCTACTGTATACATAGTATTCATCTGGTCCCCCCAGCGTGGGTCATGAAAGCAAGTGAGAAAAATGACATATATTTGTTGATGCTCATGGTGCTTCCTGTGCAATGAATAGCTAAGTCTTTTGTCTTTGACCCAGGGGACCCATGTCTTCTGCCAGTTTCCATGAAACATTAAGAGACTAAATAATTATTTTCCTTGTAAATCAGATAAAAATCAAATCTCAGCCCCTACAATGGCAAGGGGTCCATCAAGGATGGTTACCGTTCACTAAGAAAGCAGTTTTATATTTTGTCATTTTTGAGTGGATAAAGAATAATAAGGGCAATATTCTGATGGCAAAGTATACTCAGATATTTATTATAAACTAAGTTTAAATGAAGTTTAATTACCTTTAATCAGCTTTAGAGTAAAAAGAGGAACCACTGTTGTGGCCATGAGGTCACTAAAGACTTCCATTAATTGACACTCATTTAAAAATTCTGAACTAAAGCATCACTGTGAAAATAATTTCAGAGGAAATGGATGGTGACAAAATGATAATTTAAAAGACATTTGAAAAAGAAAATTAAAAAAAAAAGACTCATTTGAAATACTTGCCAACAAGGGATACAGGAGTAATGATGCATAGGGGCACTTGTACCCCAATGTTTACAGCAGCACTCTCAACAATAGCCAAATTGTGGAAAGAGCCTAAATGTCCATCAACTGATGAATGGATGAAGAAACTGTGGTTTATATACACAATGGAGTACTACGTGGCAATGAGAAAGAATGAAATATGGCCCTTTGTAGCAACATGAATACAACTGGAGAGTGTGATGCTAAGTGAAATAAGCCATACAGAGAAAGACAGATACCATATGTTTTCACTCTTGTGTGGATCCTGAGAAACTTAACAGAAACCCATGGTGGGAGGGGAAGGAAAAAAAAAAAAAAAAAAGAGGTTAGAG
>NW_026057584.1:50269678-50329264 GCF_023721935.1 Panthera uncia | reverse complement strand
GGGGGGGGGTCGGTGATGGGTACTGAAGAGGGCATCTTTTGGGATGAGCACTGGGTGTTGTATGGAAGCCAATTTGACAATAAATTTCATATATTAAAAAAAAAAATGAAATACTTGCCAACAACGAAAGGAGAAGGTTATTTAAAAAAAAGGCTTAAATAAAAGTGTAAGATATGAACAACCCAAGTAAATTTGAAGACAGAGGGAAGACGACAAATGAGAAAATAACTGAAGATGCTTTAAGAGACTACTGGAATACACAGGGGAACAAGATGCCTTAGGAAACAGGAAAAAAATGACAAAGAATACATGGAGAGAGAAAGTACTCTTCTTTAAAGATTAGAAAAAAAGAGAAATCAAAATGACCAGTAAGAGACTAATGACCTTAGAATCAAAATTGCATAGGACTCCAGTGAAGGCATAAAACTATAAAATTCTCCCAACTGCTTATCCTTCAGGCCCTGCTCTACTCAAGAATTACTGATATTGGGGCACCTGGGTAGCTCAGTTGGTCAAGGTCTGACTGTGGCTCAGGTTATGATCTCGCAGCCCATGAGTTCGAGCCCCCGCACCTGCTTCAGATTCTGTGTCTCCCTCTCTCTGCCCTGCCCCCACTCATGCTCTCTCAAAAATAAACATTAAAAAAAAAAAAAGAATTACTGATATCTACAGAATGCTACACCTCTCTCTGGTCATATGCTTATAGTTAACTTGTATCCTTCTACCTGATCATTGATCAGTCAGATCATTCAGATCTCTTGTGAAGATCTGTTCCTTCTTGTAGTAATACTTAACACTAAGAAGTCTCTTTACTTGTCCTTTCCTCACTGGTTGCCCTTTTCCTGTTTCTACCCATCCTTCAATGTCTGGACAAAATGATGCTTTCTCTATAAAGTCATTACTACCAATTCCCACTTGGAAAAAGCTTTCTCCCTTTTAAGAAAACTGTAGTTAATAATAATCATACCCTATCGGCGGCTTCTTTTAAGTTAATCTTTTAGATTTTCAACTGCTATTTAATTTTTCCGTATCTGTTATGCCTGTCTCCACAGCCAGATTAATAACATCATCAAAAGAGGATCTGTACTCCTCTATAGATTATATAATACTGCTCAATATTTTATCTCCTGTATCGTATGGTCGAGTATGAAGGAGTGGAACCTTCACTGTTAACCTGTTCTTCATCGTCTATGCAAAACTTCTGGATTCTGGCCACTGCCTCCCAACTTGCACTTCTGCCCTTTTTCCATGGAGAAGACTTCGCTGGCTAAGTTGTATATACCAGTTTCCTTCCTTGGTATGCTCTGCCCTACCTACTGTCCCTAAAACTTAAGAGTTATACAGTAGAAAATGACTGCGTGTCCTAGTCATGATTATGAGAAACACTATGGGCTGAATTGTGTCCACAAAATAGATATATTGAAGTCATAGTCCCCAGTACCTCAGAAGGTGACCTGATTTGGAAATAGGGTCTTCACAGAGATAATCAAGTTTTTAAAAATGAGGTCATTAGAGTGGGTCATAATCCAATATGACTGGTGTCCTTGTAAAAAGGAAAAATTTGGACCCAGAAATATGCACAGATTATATGAAAAGAGACAGAGCAAATGCCATTAGATTGACTCATCTACAAGCCAAGAAACATCAAAGATTGCTAGCAAGTCACCAGAAGCTGGGGAAAAAGAATGAAACAGATTTTCCCTCACTGCTGTCAGAGTCAATCCAGCTAACACCTTAATTTTGGATTTCTAGCCTCCAAAACTATAAAACAATAAATTCCTGTTGTTTAAGCCATCCACCTTTGGGACTCCGTTACGGCAGCCCTAGCAAACTGATAAAAGCAAGACTACAACGCATGAAAGAATCAAATAGCAGGTGTATTTTTTTTTTTTTAATTTTTCTTAACGTTTACTTTTGAGAGACAGAGACAGAGCATGAGTGAGGGAGGAGCAGAGAGGGAGACACAGAATCCGAAGCAGGCTCCATGTTCTGAGCTGTCAGCACAGAGCCTGACACAGAGCTTGAACCCACAAACCGTGAGATCATGACCTGAGATGAAGTTGCACGCTTAACCAACTGAGTCACCCAGGTGCCCCAGCAGGTGATATTCTTATAATTATCTCATAAAAATTAAAAAAAAAAAAAAACACACAGGGATGTATCAATTCTATATTCTTAATGCTTACAACAAATGCTTTATACTCTGCCATATGACCAAACCAAGCTAAATTCTCAAGTGAATCCTTCAGATGAGTAAGCTTAATAATCCTGAAAGTATTTAATAACGAGTAAATTTGAAATGCACCTAAATCTCTTAAGATTTTCTGAACCCAAATGTTGGTTTAGGTACTCTCACAAACTGACAGCAAGAGACTTAATACTAAATAGTTCGATTTTTTTTACAATGAGTGACTTTCAAAATTTTAAATGTGTATATTCTTTAGCAGAGCAATTTTCACTTCTATTTTTACCTCATATGATCTACTTCTGTACTTTTCACAACTTTAGTTAAAACAAAGAAACCTTAATCTCTAAACTTCATTTTTAATAGGAAGAAAACAACGTATTATATATGCACATTTAATATTTGCGACGGTGCTATTTCAAGTCTTCTTTCCGGATCTACCATTACCTAACTCTGCAATCTCAGGCAAATTACTTAATACCTGTGGTCTCATTTATAAAATCATCTCTAAAAATACGTGATCATAGAACAAAGAACAAGAGCAAGAAAAGTGCCTATGTATTTTGAGGTTGAAAGGAAAGAACCTAAGAGCAAAAGTACCACAGGAAATAAAGAAGACTGCCAGAAAATTATGCTCTTGGAGTCCTTAGCCAGACTGAGTTGATCTAAAAATTTCTTCCACAAACATATATTGCTTATAATTTTTTAATTAAATGAAAAATTAATCTGTGGTACTGAACCATATGTATATATAGTATAATCCCATTTACTGTTTGAACACCTAAAAAGATATAAACCATTTATTAAAAGTTAGTATTTCTAGGGCATAACACTGGGAAAAGTATAAACTTTCATTTTCTACTACTTTACCTCTGGGTTTTCTGACATTTTATAATGAGAACACATTAGTATTACTTTAAAATATACGTATTTTTAAGATATGCAGTTATTAAAAAAACTGAGCCACAGTTTCCACATAATTACTGGAAGTATTTAAGGGGCAATTAAATGCCATCATTAAATTTACAGTATATACAAAGATTTTAAGCTTGAATTTTAAAGCCCTTAAAAACTATTTAAGTGAGTTATATATTAAATGAAAAGTTTTAAAGTCTAATACCATTTATTTCTGCATTTCAGAAATACAGCTTTTGGCACTACATCAGGGGATGGTAAACTATGGCCTGTGAGCTGGCTGCTTGTTATTCTTTTCCAAAGAAGAAATCCAGATAGTTAACAAGCACATGAAGAGGTGCTCAAACCTCATTACTCATCAGGGAAATGCAAATAAAAACCACAATGAGATACCACCTCACACCTGTTAGAAAAGTTATTATCAAAAACACAAGAGGTAACAAGGCAAAAATGTGGAAAAAGCGGGAACCTGCATGCACTCTTGATGAGAATGTAAATGGGTGCAGTCACTCTGGAAACAGTATGGAAATTCCTCAAAAAATTAGAAATATAACGAACTACCATAGGATCCAATTAATTCCATTTCTAGGTATTTATCTGAAAGAAATGAAAACACTAACTCAAAAAGGTATCTACAAACGCTTGTTCACTGCAGCACTACCTGCAACAGCCAAGAAGACATGGAAATAGCCTAAGTGGCAACTGATGGACAAATAGATAAATTGTGGTGAAAAAAAATGTGTGCGTGTGTGTGTGTCGTGTGTGTGTATACAAGAATATTAGTCAGCCAAAAAAATGGGGTAAATCTTGCCACTTGCAACAACATGCACGGACCCCAAAGGCAATGTGCTAAGTGACGTAAGCCAGAGAAAGGCAAAGACCCAATGAACTCACTTATATATGGAATTTGAAAAAATAACAACAACAAAATAACCCCTTAAAACTGAACTCATAGATGTAGACAATGGACTGCTGGCTGCCAGAGATGGGGAGCTGGAGTTGGGGAATATGGGTGAAAGTAACCAAAAGGTACAAACTTCCAGTTATAAAACAAATAAGTCCTGCAGATGTCATGTACAGGATGATGACTGTATCAGCAATACTGTATTGCATATTTAAAAGTTGCTAATAAAATAGATCTTAAAAGTTCTCATCTTGGCACAAGAACAGACACTCAGATCAATGGAACAGAATAGAGAACCCAGAAATGGACCCACAAATGTATGGCCAACTAATCTTTGACAAAGCAGGAAAGAATATCCAATGGAATAAAGACAGTCTCTTCAGCAAGTGGTGCTGGGAAAACTGGACAGCGACATGCAGAAGAATGAACCTGGACCACTTTCTTACACCATACACAAAAATAAACTCAAAATGGATGGAACACCTAAATGTAAGATAGGAAGCCATCAAAATCCTCGAGGAGAAGGCAGGCAAAAACCTCTTGGATCTTGGCTGCAGCAACTTTTTACTCAACACGTCTCTGGAGGCAAGTGAAACAAAAGCAAAAATGAAAGACTGGGACCTCATCAAAATGAAAAGCTTCTGCACAGTGAAGGAAACAATCAGCAAAACTAAAAGGCAACCAACAGAATGGGAGAAGATATTTGCAAATGACATATCAGATAAAGGGTTAGTATGTAAAATCTATAAAGAACTTATCAAACTCAACACCCAAAAAACAAATCATCCAGTGAAAAAATGGGCAAAAGACATGAATAGATGTTTCTCCAAAGAAGACATCCAGATGGCCAACTGACACATGAAAAAATGCTCAACATCACTCATCATTAGGGAAATACAAATCAAAACCACAATGAGATACCACCTCACACCTGTCAGAATGGCTAATATTAACAACTCAGGCAACAACAGATGTTGGCGAGGATACGGAGAAAGAGGATCTCTTTTGCATTGTTGTAGGGAATGCAAGCTGGTGCAGCCACTCTGGAAAACACTATGGAGGTTCCTGACAAAACTAAAAATAGAACTACCCTAAGACCCAGCAATTACACTATTAGGCATTTATCCACATGATACAGATGTGCTGTTTCAAAGGGGCACATGCAACCCCATGTTTATAGCAGCACCATCAACAATAGCCAAAGTATGGAAAGAGCCCAAATGTCCATCGATGGATGAATGGATAAAGAAAATGTGGTGTATGTACACACACACACACACACACACACACACACACACACACTGGAGTATTACTCAGCAATCAAAAAGAATGAAATCTTGCCATTTGCCACTATGTGGATGGAACTGGAGGTGTTATGCTAAGTGAAATTAGTCAGAGAAAGACAAAAATCATATGACTTCACTCATATGAGGACTTTAAGAGACAGAACAGATGAACATAAGGGAAGGGAAACAAAAATAATATAAAAACAGGGAGGGGGACAAAACAGAAGAGACTCATGAATATGGAGAACAAACTGAGGGTTACTAGAGGGGTTGTGGGAGGGGGATGGGCTAAATGGGTAAGGGGCACTGAGGAATCTACTCCTAAAATCATTGTTCCACTATATGCTAACTAATTTGGATGTAAATTTTATAAAATAAAAAATTAAATTAAAAAAAAAGTTCTCACCATAAGAAAACAAATTTCTAACTATGTGTAGTGATGGATGTTAATTAGATACATTATGGTGACCATTTTGCAATAAGTACTAATGTAATGATGTTGCAAACCTGAAACTAGTATAATGTTCTATGTCAATTACATCTTAATAAAAAAACTGTTTCTTCTGAGGTAAAGACTATGGTCAGTTATACAAGGCTATGGTTACTCTTTTCAACAGGTATACAACAATGAACTTTTTTCTAAGTAATGTTTCCATATTAGCTAAAATAGTAAATATCCAAACAGAAAGCCAATGAAAATTAAGTTATTCTTACCTGTAACCTAAACCAATCTAATCTCATTCCTCTGAAATCAAATACTTCCCCATCTTCAACTACAACAGTAGAAAAAAGATTACAAAGCAAATTAATGTTTCAACAAATATATAATCACAGTTTTAAATTTAAGATCAAGATAATTCAACTATGGCCATATACACAAAAGAATTAAAAGCAGGGTCTTAAAGAGATCATTGTAAACCCATGTTCAGCATTATTCACAACAGCAGCATTATTCATAACAGCTAAAAGGCAGAAGCAACCCAAATGTCCACCAACAGTGGAATAGATGAACAAAATGTGGTACATTATTCAGCCTTGAAAAGGAAGGAAATTCTGACACATGCTATAGTGTGGCTGAATCTTGAGGACATACGTTGTGAAATAAGTCAGTGACAAAAAGAAAAATACTGCATGATTCCACTTATGAGGTACCTAGAGTAATCAAACTCAAAGAAACAGAAAGTAGAATGGCAGATATCAGGGGCGAGGGAAATTGAGAAGTTGATATTTAATAGCTATGGAGATTCAGTTTTCAAGATGAAAACGTTCTGGAGACTGGTTGAGCAATTATGTGAATACACTTAACCCTATTAAACTGTACACTTAAAAAAAAACCAAAAATAATTTAATAGCTAAGACAAGGCAGTAATTCTCAAATCCTATAAAAATGTTGATAGAAGGAGGGAGTTATGCTAAGAGAAGTGTTAAGTACAGACTTCTCTCCTAAACTGTTTCTAAGTGTGCTTACATGTCAATTTTGAAGAAGCTAGACTAGAGCTTGAGGAATTCTGTAAACAAAAGCTTTGGACAGCAGAGTGAAGTTCTTCAAAATAACTCTTTATAAACCAAATTATCACAACCAACTTTACAACAGTTTCACTACTTAAGTGTGATATTGATTAAACTAAAATGTATTTATTACTCAAATTTTCAAGGATTTGGATACCCTTTACTTAAAAGGTTACAAAACTAAAATACAACACCAATCTGTTGGAATGAAGTTTTCAAATAATGAAGAAGCAACCTAGTATATGACATTAACTTTTGGGATTGACAGATCGGAACTTAAAATTCCTATAGTAGCACTTAATACCTGTTAGAGCTTGGGAAAACCATGTTAAATAATGGAGAGGTTAACTCTCAAACCTTAAGTTTCCAAACCTACCAAATAAAAGCATAAAGAACTTTTTAAAATTGATGTGGACTAAACAGGATAATATAAGTGCCTGGCAATTTTTAAAATGTTTTATCAATGGTACATACTATTGTCACAGGTGATGCTTGGACCACATATACACTTCATTATGTTTCTTTGTTGTTGTTGTTTTTTTTTAATTACAAAATGCCTTTTTTCACCTGCTGAATAATAAAATATTTCAAGCTATAATTCTCATTATTTTTATAAATGTCACACACCCATTTTGGAAACTTTTGTTTCACAGAGAACAAAGCTAAGACAAAAGAGAACAGATTAAATATGTCCAAAAATAAGTGAGTCTATAAAAATTAACTGTGAAATCCTCTCCTTGAAAATCAAATTTGAAAACCTAATTAGAAGAAAATATGCTTTTATTTAAAAGACTTACCTTGTTTTACACTCAGGGAAGTCATAGTGTTAACAAAGGAGGACATGATGATTGATTCATCTTCAGGGCAAACAGAAAGATTCTGAAAGAAGAAACAAAAAATAATGTTAAGAACATCTAACAGGGGAAACAATTCATAGGTCCACTAACTGGTGGGTGGATACACAAGATGGTATATCCATACTAAGGAATATTTTTCAGCCTTAAACAGGAATGACATGTTGATACATACATTAACATGGATGAATCTCAAAAACATACTAACCGAAAGAAATAAAAAACAAAGATTATATAGTATATGATTCCATTTATACAAAATTTTTTGTTAAAAAAAAGGCAAAAGTGACCAAAAGGAGATGAATGGTTGGCGGGGATTTAGAGAGAGCATCAGTACACAAGAAAAAGGTACACAAGAAAACTTTTAAGTGTTGGAAACTTTCTATGTCTTGACTATAGTGGCTGTAATGTGAACGAACACAGACAGTTGCTAAAATTCAAACTGTACACTGAAAATAGGTGACTTTGTGTGTATTATACTTCAGTAAGATTAGGACCAAAAACATCCCTTTCAAGCCAGCTAAAAAAAATGAATAGCATATAAAGTACATCTGAAGTTGATAATAAATAATACATTTTTTAATAAGTGAATGCTTAGCTCACTAACAGCATAATTTTCAAAACCTGCACAATGTGAACATACATAATTTCACTGAACTGTACACTTAAAAATAGTTAACGCAGAAAATGTATATTTTACCACAAAAAACAAAATTGAGAGCTATTTCATCAACTATATTAACAGGTTAATCTTAGTTCTAAATTTAAATCCTACCAAATGGTTAGAAACACTATGCAGGTACTTCACAACAGAAGATGGTATAAAAAGCTCACGCATTGTAACTAAAGCCTAAATTCAAATACTGGCTCTACTACTTATGAACTGTGTGATACGGAGCAAGTTACACAAAGTCTATTTTCTTCAACAAATAATGATAACCATACCTATCCTCAGAGGATTGTTGTATAGATGTAATAAAATATCAATAAATCTGACAATTATTAATATTAGTATTACTGCTACTTATAGTACTATAATTCTAGGAAAAAAAGACATTAATCTCCCTAGTGTTGTTAAAATACAGTTGATGAAAAAGACACCAAAAGATACGGAATGACTTAAAATTTTTAATGCTGTAACATAAACCTATAAAATTAATAAAATATACAACCAGCCACAACAAGTTTCAAACTGACATGAAACTAGGAGACTGGTTTACATTCTGATAGCACAAAAGCCTCTGGTTTATCTGTTAAGTAGTAACTATTAAAATAGAAGTACAGCAAAGCAATAACATTCTAGAGATAAAATCAGCTTTTCTAGACCTTTTTTAATGGACATTGTAAACAGGAAGCATCTGAGCTCCATCTAGTGGATAAAGGAAAAAATACACCAATTCAGGATAGTAACCTATAAGGAGTATTTAATTCAAGGTAAACAATGCCATGAAAGACATTTTCTTTTCTCATTTACATTTTTTAGGTAGATTTCAAAAAGAAAAATCAGGATTTCAAAGTATGGTTATTTCTCTGGAAAACCAGTAGCTTTAGAATAGTCTTTTCTTTTTTTTTAAGTTTATTTTTATTTATTTTGAGAGAGAGGGAAGGAGACAGAATCCCAAGCAGGCTCCACACCGTCAGCACAGAGTCCTATGTGGGGCTCCAACTCATGAATACGAGATCATGACCTGAGCCGAAGTAAAGAGTCTCAGATACTTAACTGACTGAGCCACTCAGGCACCCCTAGAATAATCTTAATACAAAGAGAATTTGTGTTGTTCTTCCTTTATACTGTATATTAGCTTACAGAACTTTTTTAGACATCTTGATTTTATAAATGAAGTAAAAAAAATAAATAATTTTCCTTATAGTTAGCTTATTTGGAATAAAAATAAATCTATATTAAGATGAAAAAGACTAAATCATGGAAAGCAAAAAAAAAAAAAAAAGACTAAAAATCAATAGAGGAAAATTCAAATTGAAAATAAAATCAGGACATTTAATCTTATTAGGACATCTAGATGAATTTTGTTTTAAAAATCTGGTCATCTTCTAATATACTATGCTAAAAGATTCATCTTCTGTGTTTTATCTAATACTTGGTTATCAATTATAAAGTCTCCATCATCTCTTCTTTATTGCCATAGCCACTGTCCAAGTTCAGGCTCTCATCAGCTCTCTTCTAATCTCTCTGTTTCCTCCCTTGGCCCCCAGCAATCCATCATCCATACTGAGCCACAGTAATCTAAGTAATAAATCAGATTTATGACTAACCTCCTCTATTGAAAGGCCCTCTATAATTTGGTCACTGTATACCAACCTCCACCTGCCAGGTAAAGAATCATTCCCTGAATTGTGCTCAGTCTGAGCTTTGTACACACTTAAGCATAACACTATGCTACAACACTTGACTACAACTAAATGTTTTCTCCCCTCTGGGTGATGATCCCCCTTAACAAGATAGGACAATGACTTGTTTACATTTGTATCTATCACTTGGCACTAGATTATACTGAGCAAACAAATCAGTTACTAGAAAGGAGGGAAGGAAGGAACAACAGGGAGAGTAACATGAGACAGTTTTTACCTGCACAAGTTCATTGAGAACAACAGCATCAAAGCCAGAGAGGTACTGCACATAATACCTCTGCATTACAGGTCCATATTTCCTTACATGTGCTCTAAGCTCTTCCATGTAAAATATTAATTCAGCAATGTGCCTTTTTAAAAAATCCAAGAAAAGTATTTCAAAAAATAAATTCATCATTAAGGAAAATATAAAATGTATCTGATATTACTACAAGAGTTTTTTTCTTAGAAAAAGCATTGTTAAATATAATTTTATGTCAATTCCTTCCTAAAGACATTCCAATGATGGAAAGCAAAAATTAAAAAACAGCTATGACTAAAAAGTTGATAAAGGAAAACCCAAAATGAAAATAAAATTAGAGTATCTCATAAATTACATCATTAAAAAAATCACAAACGGAAGAGGATTAGAGGATTAGAAGAATTAAGATTTTTCTTTAAGCTCTTATTTCTGTTTCATTTATCTAATTAATTCCTATTGAAGGACTGTGTACTAAAATGATAAAGACATTTCAAATAACACACTTGGTTCATTAAGGTTCTTATTTAAATTTTTGTGTAGTGAATCATTTTAAAAAATGAATTCCAAAGAAAATATGACTGGTTATAGCAAGAAAACAAATAAGAACTTTATGACCATCTAGGTTTAGGAAACATTACAAGCCCTAATATTAAGCTAACACTGACTCTGCATTTTAATTCATATCATCTAATGGTGTATTACAAATATCCCTTTATTATGAAATGTGAAAAGCTCTAAAAAAGGTTTTCAAAATAATTTAACTTCAATGTCCCCAAATTCCACATCCCATACATCAAAATATTCAAAAAATAACTCTTTAAATGTTGCTAACTTACTTATCTATAAAGTCATCTGCACTCTTCTTTGGCATATTATCTGCATGACGAAGTAGCCAGATAATTTCATCACGGGCAAAGGATAATGCCATAAAAACAAAAAGTGCCTAATTAAAAAAAACAAAAAAAAAAAACATTTGCTTATTCTCATGCCAAGATTATTAACAAAACCTATTCATAATCTTTGTCTAAGTGAGAGCCACTGGCAAGAACTGATAATATGAAGTTCAAAGACAAAAACAAGAACACAGAAGAAAACCTAGAGACAGGTATCAAGGGGAGCACACATTCAAACATGAAGTGAGAAAAATGCAGGAAGGTGTGATGTATGAATGTCAAGTAAGCAAATTCATTCTCAGTTAAATATAAATTTTAGCAGTTTTCCATAGAGAATTTTTTAAAAATTTTAATTGGCACACCTACAGTTAAATAAGAATTCAAATTTTAGTAAAATTTCACATAGAATTTTTTTCATTTTATTTATAACTTTTTTTAACATTTATTTATTTTTGAGACAGAGAGAGACAGAGCATGAACGGGGGAGGAGGGTCAGAGAGAGGGAGACACAGAATCTCAAACAGTCTCCAGGCTCTGAGCTGTCAGCACAGAGCCCGACACAGGGCTCGAACTCACGGACCGCAAGATCATGACCTGAGCCGAAGTCGGCCGCTTAACCGACTGAGCCACCCAAGCGCCCCGAATTTTTTTCATTTTAATACGGTACACCTGTAGTTGAAATAAGAATTAAATCAATTACCTTTGGACCTAGCAAGCCAGGTTGATCAGAGAGGACAGTAGCCAATTCTTTCAGTGCAGATCTTAAAAATTTGCGTCTTTCTCTGTGCATTGAACCACTATAGGGAAAGACATCAATATAACTTATCTGTTTCTACTAAAATCATTATTGGCAATTAAATAACTTACCATTTCAGGTCAATTTACAAACATTTTTTAGGAAGCACAAGCTCCTACAAATATCTTGTATGTGTATGTCATATCATTAAATGACTTTCCAAACTTATGTTTATCCTTGCCTTCCTTGCAGTGTTTTTATAACCATGTTTATTCTGTTACTCTCCACCTATCAAAATCCTACCCAAACTTCAAGACCAACCCTTCAAGAAGCATTTCCCAATATCCAGATGTCCATTTTTGAATAATGTCTGCAACTTTAATACCATTTAGCCTAGCACTTTATAAAAGTGGACTGTGAAATCCTTGAAAACAAGCAATGTTCTACTACATACATTTTCTGTCACCCCCACAAAGAAAATCAATGAACACAACTTATTAAATATCTGATTATATCCTACTTTATTAAGTATATTCTTATTAAATAGGTAAGACTAATAAACAAGAGCTATATATAATAAAGATATTAGGATGAGATCATTTGGTAATCTTCAAAAACAGAAAGATGAGGAAAAGATAATCATAAATATTCACCACTAGGTATTTTTAAAATAAAATGCAAATTTAAAAGAATTACTCTTACATATTAATGTGGAAAAAAATATCACAGAATGTTCTAAGTATTCCAACTCCTCACACTATGCAAAATACACACTGTCCCAACAAAGTTTTAAGATTTTGATAGGTGCAAAAAACAGCACCCTCTGCCCACCCCCACCCCCCCCACACACACACACCCCTCCTAGTTTCACCCTGTCATCTATAAAACAGGGATTATGACACCTCCCTGAAAAGATACATCTTTCATGATGTCTGATACATAGTATTATTACATTAGGCTAATTCCAATGACAAGCTCTTTTTTATCTTACAATAATAAAGTCATCCAAGACAATTTCTAAGAAAAGAGGCAATGTTATTTTGACTATTTTATTACACCGAGTTGTGGCAAGGAGTCTGTGGTGTTATTAATACTGAGAGAAAATGTCTATAAGGTACCATGCTTGGCACAAGGTAATGAGGAATTCCTATGAGGAATTCTTACTGTTTACTACCTACAACTACTTTATATAATAAAGGGGGAAAATGCCTTACCTTTAAAAGAGTTTCATAAAAGATAGCTAAGAATCCTATATGTGCCTACAATAGGGTCTATCCCATGAAGAAGTGATAATCATTTGTATTTCTGTATGTCAAGAAAGGAATGCTAACACACTCCAAAATATATTAGTACTAGAAAATAACTTTTTAAATATAAGCATTTCATTCAAGTGAAAAAATATGCATGAGGAAATAGGTCACTGACAGCAATGAATAAAGATGGTTTAAATTCCCTATATCCATCATATAGCCTAAACCTAAATTCTGAAACTTCTTGTGGTTTTTATATTTTCATTGATGGCAGTGGTGCTTTATACTCTGCTTTACAGAAATACGGATGGATCAGATAATGTTACCTAGGCTCAGTGGAGAAAATATTTTATAGAAGTATATATGTAACATTGAATTATCAAATTATTTATAATTATTTCATGAGAAAATCAAAAAGTTGTTCAAAGATCTTAAATATGATAATTTTTAAGTTATTCTATATACTTATTAATATAAAATATTTACTACAATTAGGTAAGGGCATGAGGATAACATACTTTGAAAAGTAAATACTATTTGGGAGAGTATAAAGATATATCTATTTTCATGAAGTGGTACAAAAATCATCACACCTTGAAAAGTATTGATATGAAAGCATAGTGATGGCAAAAGATCTGAATGATACCTAAAATAAAAGACCTTTGTATGGTACTTGCTTAGAGCATTTTTATCAACACTTCAAAAATATTCCAGATCTGTCTGTACTAACCTGAAGCTTACTAAATACTGAGGATATATACTTCTCATTGATTGCCCCACTTCTATCCCATATTGCACACCATTAATCTGCAGTATGTGAACAAAATTATGCTTTAAGACAGAAATTCTTGTTGATTACAAGTTCCACAGAGAAAATAGAACTACTTACGCATGTGACACAGCTGCCTCTTTGCATTCTCTTATGTCATTAATACGCTTATTATAGCTATGTGCAAAAAAAAAAAAAAAAAAATTAGATCCTTGTCAGTCCTAATTTCATCAGTAACAGTCAAAACGAGTTAGCCAAATACTAAAAGTCAATTAAAAATGACTATTAGCAATAAGAAAAAAATGGTGCTCAAACTAGAAATGCATGGAACAAGTCCACCTACCTCCTTTCCTAAGTACCCAGTCAAGTCTTAGAAAAACAGATCTCATATTATATTAAATCTAACAATAAAATTGAAGCTCACAATGTAGATCTTTGATTATATACACCTTGTGAAGAACCCACAGAGACACTAAAATTGTACCTCCAATGTAATTAACAGTGGTCTCCAAAATCTAAAGTAATAACAAAGCTACTACTTCTAATTTTATGCTATCTGATTAAAAAAAATTCTGAAAGGATATATACTAGGGAGTTACACTACTGAATGTCTGGAGATAGGGGTTTTATGGCAGAAAAAAACTGGGGCAGGAAAGCCTAAGACTAAATTAAAAGAAAGAGGACACCAGGTGCCTGGGTGGGTTAGTCAGATAAGCATCCAACTTCAGCTCAGGTCATAATCTCATGGTTCATGAGTTTGATTCCTGTCAGGCCCTTTGATGTCAGTATGGAGCCCACTCTGAAGCCTCTGTCTCCCTCTCTCTGCCCCTTTCTCTCTCTCTCTCTCACAAAATAAATAAACATTAAAAAAATTTCAAAAAAAACCCAAAAAATAGGAACCAACATAAAAAAATTTAAAGGTAACATGTGAAAAAAAGAGCTAATAAATGTTATTTTCATTAATACTACATGCAAAAACTCAAAATTCCTAAAATGTTAAAGAAAAATTATCTTCTTGACAACCTGGCTAAGACCACTTAAACCAAGAAGTCCCAGCTTCTAAATTAAGTACTCTAAGATTTATGTGATCTTTGAGCAAATGTCTAAAATATACTAAATCTGTAATCATTCTCTTTCATAATTAATAAGCTTTTATACTTACAATCTAACCTGTAAGTACTGTAAATCATATTTTCAAGTGATCACTCATGACTTAATAAATTAAAACTTTACAACTTTAATCATGAAGATTCTTAAATGGTAAATTCATTGTTAGAAAAGTATTAACATAAAGAAAAAAAGCGTAACAAAAAGACAATTGGTGGGGTGCCTGGGTGGCTCAGTCAGTTAAGCATCTGACTTCAGCTCAGGGCATGATCTTGCAGTTCGTGGGTTCAAGCCCACGTCAGGCTCTTTGCTGACAGCTCAGAGCCTGAAGCCTGCTTCAGATTCAGCATCTCCCTCACTCTCTGCCCCTACCCCACCAACAATCTGTCTCTCTCTCAAAAATAAATATACATTAAAAAAAATTTTTTTTAAAGATAACTGGTCTCATGGTGTCATTCAAATTATGTGTACCATATATAACATAAGCTCGCTCAATATATAGACTACCTGGTTCTAAATGCTTACATATATTTAAATATGATTCCACAGAGAAGCTATCAATATGCTAAGACATAATACAAGTTTCTTAATTTTCAATCTGAACCAATTAGAAAATGAAAATAAATTAGGAAGTATCCCATCTGGCATAGGATATTTCCAAGTACTCCAGCATCTAAAATAAAAGCCAAGTAAGAGCTGGAAAGTACATAGGGCACTAGTTCTCATATTATGCCTGAGAATCTACCAACATGAGAATGTCAGAACCATCCATGGTGACAGAAACCACAACAGTGGTCACCGGAGAAGGGAACTGAAAGGTGGGAGACCAGGGGTGGCAGTACTGACCAAAAAAGAGACACAAGACAATTTTCTGGGGATAATGGAAATGTTCTATATCTTGATCTAGGTGGTCACCTAGAGTATTCATATATAAAGTTATTGAGACATACATGTAAAATTTATGTATTCTTCTGTCTGTAAATTCTACTTCAAAAATTACTAGGGAGAAAAAGAGCTGATTCTTTTAACTCTCCAAGATACAGATATAGGAAATACAAATTAGGGATCATGCCCAGTAATCTGGATTAATACGCATCCCAGAGTAATTTTTATGCACACTAAAATTTGAGGCTTAGTTGGTATATTTACTTTTTAATAACTAACAGATGCTTCATCTCAATTTCTTCAAGACATTGTTTTTTTTGTTTGTTTGTTTTTTAAGTAGGTTTCATGCCCAGTATGGAGTCCAGCATGGGACTTGAACTCACAACCCTGATATCAAGACCTGAGCTGAGATCAATAGTTGGGACACTTAACCGACTGAGCCACCCAGGCACCCTGCATGAAGACATTTCTAAATTGGATATGAATCAAATGTTGGTAAACTTCATTTGTATCTGAAACTAACAAGCTGAACATAACTATTTGACACTTTCAGGTATTTTAGAATATTTTAGATGCTCCTAATTTCAAAAGATTTCAAAACCACTACCAAGTCTGAGGCCAACCTGTTTACTGTATACTGCCTACAGAACCTCATATAGAAAGAAATGCAGGCATTAAAAATTTCAAGGAAACAAATTTGTAAGAACTATTTGCTTTCCAGGGAATGAATATAAATGAGTCACGTGGAACACCTTATTAAAAGGAAACATGATTTCTTATGTGCAGCAGTCTGACTTGTATAATTGTTATAATTTAATGAAGTTCTTCTGACTGACCCACATACTTCTCAATAGCACTTCTACAAATTTCAAAACTCTAAAATGTATATGGTGCTTTTAGCAATATTTACGTCTAAACCCATATCATAATTTGCAAAAGAGAGCACATCTTCTTTATCATAGAATACAAGTTTTAAAAGGGGAGAAACACTAGATACTTCAGTCCGTGAAGTTACCTATAAAATATATGAAAATACCGTATCAGGGTGACTGTTAAGAAAAAAACTTACTGTGACCAGTAAGAGGGTACAGGTGACATCTTCTTGCATACATGACCCTTCTCTATCCCCAAACTTCAACAAAAATCATTCACTCACTACCCTTCTCCAAAAAAAAAAGACAAGATAAATGAAAATGCCATACCCTCGTATGTTTACAAATAAGTCTTCTGCAGCTTTGTGAATGTGGAAAACTTCATCCCGAAAGAGAGAGAGGCAAGAGCTACTTTGAAGAGCTAGCTTCCAAAGGTTCAGTGCTGTCGCATCAGTATTTAGAATCCCATGGCACAAAATGAAGCCAACTTAAAAAAAAAAAAAGTAAATACGAATATAAAAGTATTCCAAAATTAAATTCTTTCCATTATAAAGTAGCTTTCAAAAATTTCAGAAACATAAAATTGAGGCTTTTTATTGAGGCTTTTTAAGTGACAGGTAATAACTCATACACACAAGATGGCAACAATTGTCAATAATTTTCTGTATTCTGCAAAATCAGTCCTTTGAACCCACACTGATGAGAAAAAATGTTGCTTCTGGCCTGTGAAAGAAGTCATTTTAATAAATGAGTAAAAGACATTTTCAAAATCTTTATAAAATATTTTAACCTAGATATTAGAAGTTAAACTAATCAACACACAATACAGTAATCATAACTGTTACAGTAACTGAAAAATAAGGCTAATCTATTTTAAATCACCAGAAGAAATGCATCTCACATTTTCATAGCAATATATAGATTACTAAATAAGCTTTCACTTATATTATCTCACATGATTCTCTGGAGTAGATAAAATAGATTGTATCCTTCTCTTTTATAGTTGAAGAAATGAAGGTTCAATGACTTGCCTAAAGTTATACTATTAACTATTAGAGTTATATTTAGCCTCAAGTATTTACCCTTAAAGTCTAAGATTCTTTCAATATATTATGCTGCTTTCTTACATGAATTCATATATCTCTTTCATCTTTTGTTATCTACTTTGGAAATCCTATACAAATTTAAAATCCTATGTATGTTTGTTGATGCCTTCTAGCCCTCTCCACTATGCCACAAAACCTCATCTGTCAGTCATTCAACATTTACTCGGTACCTGCTATACACAAGTTACTGGGTCAGTTACTAACCAATCCTATTTCTGTGAGATTTCCCTAGGATTCTCAGTGGTCACTCCCCCCTTTAAACTCCTGAATCGTTAACATATAACTTGTCATTCATCTTTTTATTCTTAGCTCAACCTTCCTTTAACAGGACACTATGCAAGCAAGTTAACTTTTTAAGGTAAGTAGGCATATACTGTGGAATCATATATAGAAGCATATTAAACTTCTTTAAATACCCTGAAACATGAAAAAGTTTTTCATGCAACAGGACCCTTAAACACAGCCAATTACATGGTCTGGTACACAACCAAAGAAACAGAACATACGCATGGAAACTTAAGTCCTCATGAGAAACTGTTTGTAAAAGATTCTTGCCCTATATAATGTTTTTTTACTCTAAACCTCTGAGTAAAAAGTGATTTCGCTTAGTGTTTTATACCTCGTTGAATACTTAGAGTCACAAAATTGCTGCAGATAATAAAAGGTTTCTCTAAAGATGTTAGCAGTTATTATGGGTTACCATATATATATATTTTTTAAGATATGGATTACCTTATGAATTAAAATATCTTCATTTGTTTATGACAGAATCAAAAAGGGCAAATTAATTTAAAATAGACTGCCCAAGATTAGGATGATTTATTAATTAAATCACATATTAATTTCCTTTACCCACCAAGGTTCCAATACAAGGACAGAAAAAAAAATTTAGTTATTTTAAGCCACAAAAATGTTAGAAAACAAGAAAGAAGACCAATACTAAGAATGAAATCTTGCCATCTGCAACTATGTGGATGGAACTAGAGTGTATTATGCTAAGGGAAATTAGAGACAGACAAATATCATGTGACTTTACTCATGTGGAATTTAAGATACAAAACATGAACATAAGGGAAGAGAAGCAAAAATAATACAAAAACATGGAGGGGGATAAAACATAAGAGACTCTTAAATACAGAAAAGAAACTGAGGTTTGCTGGAGGGGTTCTGGGTGGGGAGATGGGCTAAATGGGCAAGAGGCATTAAGGAGGACACTTGTTGGGATGAACACTGGGTGTTATATGTAGGGGATGAATCATGGGACTCTACTCCTGAAACCATTATTGCACTATATGCTAACTAATGTGGATGTAAATAAATAAATAAATAAATAAATAAATAAATAAATACCAATACTAGACAAGAAAGTTAGGAAAAATCTTTTAAGATCGAAAGTGGACAGAACTCGACTATCAATTTAAAGAGAGTCAGGAATTAGTAATCCAAAACTCCAGAGATGAAAAGAGATCTTTCCCAAGGAGTCCTCTGAGTCCAACCAACAGAGCAAGAATAGACCCTGAAAAGAACATCAGGATAAGTTATTTTATAATTGCATTCCAAATAGCTGGGTCTTCAACATTCCAGACTCAGTAACTCTCGGCCCCAGGCTATAATCTAGACCAATGATTCTCCAACTTTAGCTTGCATCAGAGCTACTAGGAAGACTTATTAAATCAGATTGCTAGGATCCATTCACTGTTTCCAATTGAGTAGGTCTAGGGTGAAGATCAAGATTCTACATATCTAATAAGTTCCTAGGTGATGCTGCTGATCCAGGGACCACACTTGAAACTAATCTAGAGCAAAGCACTAAAGAAAGTAGACCACAGTCTACAGAAAAGTCCTACTATGAGTCTTAGGGTCAAAATGACAAGTGCAGAGTTTAAGGTAATTCTTAACTTCTATATTAACTCTACTCATGGCTCAAACACATGAAGGCAGCAAACTTCAGAGTAAACCTTCCTTACTTGGGCAACTATGATTATCCCAAATCTGCCTCTATGTCCCTACATTCCTTCTTAGGGTAGCCTGCCTTCTGACCCACCTCCCTCTCATCATACAGGGCCCTGTAATCAGCATTCCTAAAGACTAGGGGAACTAGTGCTATTAACTCTAGGTCATCATGCTACCTAACTCTACTAATCACCTCTGTTCTACAGCCAAACTTCCATAAACATGAACAACCAAGGATCACAATACATTTAAGCAAAATTAATACTTTAAAAACTGTGTTTTGATCAAGTAAGAGACTAAAGGATGAAAATCTTAACTATCGTTACAGAAGAAAATAGAGTATCACAAAAATGATCAATGTAAAATATATAATTAATAAAAATGGCTAGGGACAGGGAGTTATGTGCTAAATTCCTCCTCTTTCATACTAATAACAGTGCTATTCAAAGTGCCAGGGCATAATGAGATTGAGTAAAGAAACTAACAGTATTTAGAAACTCTCATAAAAATCTGACTTTGATTTGTGAGTAGAAACCTAAAAACAATGTTAGATTAAACTGAATTTAATAATTAAAAATGTGGGCTTTTGCATCTTTATTAATTTCTGGTAATTCTAATAATTCAATTTTTTTGAATTTTATAGAAGTATCAATGCAAAAAAATTTTTTTAAAAACTGGTCCTTCACTATAGTTTGAGATATACTATAATAAAAAAAAAATCAATAAATAAATCTTAAAGGTTAATAAACCAAGAAACAAGACCTATAAGAACTAAGAAACAAAAACTGCTCAAAATTATTCCCACATGCTACTGGACCTGGGGGTGGTAGAAGCAATTATAGTAACTCTCATTCTATATTGTATCTATATGTTACTGTGTCTATTTCCCCTATGGTTTGTGAACGTCCCAGGGGAACAACTAGTAATTTCATCTTCCAATGCATTTAACTGCCAACGATGAGTCATTATTATATGTACAGAAGTAAACTAAAACCAAAAACCTTAGCTAAATAAACATGACATTTTAAAAAATCATTAAAAACAAAATAAAAATGTAGTTTTGACAGTCATACTGAGAGGCAATATAATGTACCATGAGCCTTGGCATTAGCCTAGGTTCTCATTTTGTCTTTGTCACTTATTAGCTACGTAGACTAAGCTTTAGATTCCTCGACTATAAAACAGACTATCTTGACAGGGTCAGTACGAGAACTGAATGAGGTAATACACAGAAATGGCTTAGGACAGTGCTTGGCACAGAAGTAATCCATATTACCTGTTATTTTTCTCTAAAACTTAAAACCTGAGAGATAGTTACGAAACTAATTGATTTTACTTACAGATAATCCATTTTTCCATTGCATCCAAAGAGAGATATTCACAAGGCATCTTAAAAAGAGAAAATATATACCTGTGATTAGAAGAAATTCTAAAAAAACAAATCCTATGCTAAGTCACTCTCTTCCTCTTCCTCCTAAAAACTCTTACTGCTCAATTCTTGGCTCAAATACCACCATGACGTATTTAAAAAGCTGGATAAAAGTTTTATAACTTATTATTTAAACTTGCAGTCCATAAAGGACAGTAAGAGCTGTGCCCCTTTCACATTTACATTCCCTGAAACCTCCCTTAAAATAATACTGTTGCTAAATTGTCTTCAATCTGATAAAGGACAACTTCAAATTTCCCAAGTCTATTTCAGAGCTTGTAGTATTCCAAGAGATAATATTTAATCAATTTAAAAAAGATTTAGGTACATGGGTACTTACTATCTCACCCCAATCAGTAATTTTGTGTATTCTCCATCTGCATAACATCTATTTTTATACATACAGAGAACAGATTGAAAATACAGTTGACCCTTGAACAACAGGGGGATTAGGAATGCCAACACCCTGCTCCCCATGCAGCTGAAAATTTGCCTAACACTCCTGACTTCCAAAAATTTAAATACTAATAGCTTACTGTTGACCAGAAGCCTTACCAATGACAAAGTCAATTAATATATATTTTGTAAGTTACACGTATTATATAATGTATTCTTACAATAAAGTAAGCTAGAGAAAATATTAAGAAAATATTAAGAGAAAATACATTTACAGTACAATACTGTATTTATCAAAAAATACACGTGTAAGTGAACTCACACAGTTCAAACCAATGTTGTTTAAGGGTCAACTATATAAAACAATATAATGATTTTGGTGAGGATTTAAGGTGATTTGTATTTCCTTCTTTACAATTTTCTGCATTTTCCAAATTTTCTACTATAACAGAACAAAACAGACATTTAAATATTAAAAGAAAATACTTACATTACTAATTGTATTAACTGAGCATCAGATTTTAGAAATAAAAAAACTCAATAGTACAACTTAATTACTGGACATTTTACAATAAACTTCACTGACAGGCTAACATCAATCAGAAGAAAAATCACAACAGTACTGCAGTAGCTGATATTTTTTTAAAAATCAACTTTACTATTTTTATTCAAAAAGGGAAAAACAGAACCATACGGTGTCAGACTGTGCAGGATTAAGCATTGTACTGGGTGCACTGATGAGACTCAATAGTTGGGCATTTCTCCACTGGTCAGCTGAAAGATTCCTTCGAGGATACACCATCTGAAGAGAAATTAGTGCATCTGAAAGAGACTAATTAAAATAGGAAAAAAGGAAATTGAGGAACAAAGACTTTTTATTTTTCCATTTAAATTTCAGCTACAAGTGCCGTGTGTTTCTAACTGTACCATCCTAAAACAACAAAGCCTAATTACAACTATGCTCCATATAGTATCTAAGGTGGGTCTGGCTACCACCTCTAGAATTTTTTTTAATTTCATAAAAACTACATAGATTCTGTATTCCTGGGCAAGAGCTCAGCTCAGGAAATCATGTTAGTTCCTTAGAAGTTACAATGTTTGGCAATCTTGGGATCTTTATTTCAAAAGGGGTAGTAGGCACATTCTTTTGTGCATCATTTTCTATTCTAATAGTTCTTTGAAAAAACACATTAGGGTTATAGGACTGTTAATAGAGCTCAACAAATTTCATATTTCTCCGAAGATTTCTTTACAAAAAAAAAATGTGCTCTATCTTAATAAATTACTTAACTTCTATTTGTCATTTGGTCTGTTAATTATAGCTTTATCATCAAGATATTTAATGTTTCTTCTCATCTGCTTCTTACTTGCTTTTAACTGTCCTTTGCTATTCATCTTTGCTTCCTAGAATCTCTGTATAAGAGTGAACATCTGAGTGCACATGAATTACCATGGAATTTGTTCAAAAATCAGAATCCAGAGTTCTACCTGAAACTTAGTAAACCAGAACCTCTGGGAGTAGACCCCAGGAATCTGTATTTTTATTATACTCTACCAAGTGATTATGAATGTTTTTAAAATTAATTTTAACAAATCCTAGCAAATACACGATAGACTTTGTATCTAAACCTGAGATATCATGGAACATCAGAAAAATTGTGATTAGGAAATAAAGGGTCTAATCCAAATGGATAATTCTCCTGAAGCAATTATTAATAGTCTAGTATATGCAAATGACTATGGAGAACTTAAAAAGACATGCAAGAGTCTTAAGGAAATTTTCATCACTTAAGTGGGAAAAGAACCAAATCTGAATTTGGTAAATAAAAACTTGGCCGTACGTGATTGGCAAAAAGTCAGAAATGAATGTATAGAGAAAACAGAGAGGAGTAGGGAAGACAGTTCCAGGTGAGGAAAAAGCAATACCCAAATCAGAGACAAATGACTGTGGTATGCTCAGCACTCTGAGGAATCCTGACATCTCCATCTGCAATGCTGATTTTTACTTCAAAACTGATGCCATCCACTGGCCTCTTTCAAACTAATGATCCAACTAACTTCAAAACAATAACCTATATAAATTTGTGGGTATAATACAGCTAAACAAAGAAATTAAACTACAAACACATCTTCTGTAAACACATCTTCAGAATTTTTACTGGAGTAAAAAAATTGAAGGAAAATTCTTGGAGTTAACTGTGGGTCAAAAAAAAGCACAGATTTAGAGAAAATAGTGTATTATTAAAATGTTTAACTCTCATGACTCAAAGAGAATGAACCAAGATTCTAAAATCTTGGGATTTAGCTCTGGTTTTGCCCCAATTGCTGCTAAATGACTTATTGTGTCACTTCTCCAGTTCTCAATTTTTATCTGTAATAGGATGTATGAGATACCTCTAAATTTCCTTGATGTGCATATAAACTATGGTTCTTTGAATCAGCCCTACTGCAAACAAACCATAATGGCAAGACTCCCTTGAACCAAAATTGTTTCACTAAAACTACTTTTTTATATATTGTAAAAGACATTCAAAATTATTTTCACAAAGCTCTTATAGTTTTTCTTAAGATTTATTAATAACCTAGTTAAAATTTATCAAATACTATGTATCTAAATACTTTTTATGAAGTAATTCATTTAATCCTCATAACAACCATATGAGGGAGATATTATTTCTCTATTTTTACAGATAAGAAAATGGATACAGGGAAGATGGTTAAGGAATGTGCCCAATATTACACACTCAGTAATTGGCAGAGTTGGGATTAGAACCCAGGTAGTCTGGTATCGGAGCAGACATTCCCAAATACTAAACTTCACTACCTCTATACCCTATACTGAATCTAAAATCTATAATGGAGGTGACTGGGTGGCTCAGTTAAGCATCCGACTCCCGATTACAGCTCAGGTCATGATTTCACGATTTGTGAATCTGAGCCCCATGTCAGGCTCTGTGCTAACATCACAGAGCCTGTTTGGGATTCTGTCCCCCTCTCTTTCTGCCCCTCCCCTGCCTGCTCTCTGTCTCTCAAAACAAATAAAAATAAACTTAAAAAAAAATAAAAATAAAAATTATACTGGATCAATATATTCCTGAGTTTCCATGTACTATTTGGAATCTAACTAATGAGTTCTCTGGTTCACAATTAGATAATACCATACACAGCTATTATTCGCATCCCATTATGTTTTTCATAAAGAAGTTTATCTCACTATCCACCCTTATACTATTTCATATGCCTATTAAAAGCAATCTAAAAACCAGGTCCTACCTTGCTGTGGGGTACAAATTCTTCCATCATTTTTTTTAATGGGTTTTCATAATCCACAATCATCTGACCAAGGCGTGGGTATTCTCGGTCACTTAAAATAGACATATCAAATTTCAGTGAGTTGTTAGCCATCAAACTGAGAATGTCACAAAGCTCTGCATAATGCAGGTCTACCTGGCTCCATGGGTCATTTCATGAGCATAGTTGTATAATCCAATGATTGCCTTCCTTTCTTCAATTCGAGACAGTAGTATCATTAGTGTTGTATAGGTTATAATCAAATCTAAGTAGTTCTTTGTTAAATCAAAGTTTACAGTCTAGAAAACAAAAATCAAGTTTAACCTCTTATTTTGTAAACTTTAAGACACACACACGCACACACACAATCTTCATGGCAGCTACTAAAAGTCAATAATTTTCTTTAGTTATTTATTTTATCCCTACTTCTAAAATTCTAATTCCTTTCACCAAAAACATACCTAAAATTTAAAAGTTACAGGTAACAGTTTCATGTTGGTGACACAATTTTATGGATGACAAAAAGCTTGTTATTGCTTTATTTAACTGGTAAATAATTTAAAAGGATAAATAAAACCAGAATAAGAAGAAATATGGAGCCAATCTCACTAAGCAAGAAAAAGGAGTACTAAATAAAAAAGTAATGGAAGTCATTTAGTAGTAAATTGTCAATGGAGGCGTTTTTCACTCTGACTTCCTGTATCTAGAAATTGTCGTACCTAAGATTCTATCAAGTATGCCTTTTACAGAGAAAAGTATTATTCACTTAACTTTTTTAAATTGCAATTACTAAAATAAAATACTAAAATTAACAACTATTTTCCAAAACACTCAAGATTTATACTTAGTGACAATGAAATAAGTAAAAATAGAAAATACATTATAACTCCTTACCTTTAAAAAGTGCTACAAAATACGTCAAATTAACAATGCTAAAACTGACATACTAGTCATGTAAATTTTCTCTAAAGAAAAACATTTAGTCACCTTAGTTATATTAGAAACTAACAGAGGAGCACCTGGGTGGCTCCTTCAGTTCAACGTCCAACTTTGGCTCAGGTGACGACCTCACAGTTCATGGGTTTCCAGCCCTGCGTCGGGCTCCATGCTGACAGCTCAGAGCCTGGAGCCTGCTTCAGATTCTGTATCTCCCTCTCTCTCTGCCCCTCCCCCACTCATGCCCAGTCTCTCTGTGTCTCTCAAAAATGAATAAAAACGTTAAAAGAAAAAAAAAAAAGAAAAGAAACTACCAGGAGAGAATCAGGAGTTTTTCTGAAAATACTTACGATATCAAAGAAGACTTGGCAAACATCAATAGTGTTCAGCAATTCACAAACATGGTCCTGAAAATAAAAGCTTATGTTAATTTTCTACCTAGGTAAATAATACTAAATTTAGAAAACATACAAATAAAATATATTTTAAATTGTAGTTGCAAAAGAATTCTTATTATCTACAAGTGACAAAGCAATTTATACAATTAATAAACATCAATCTACTTCTGAAATATTAAACCTTATATATTAAAATACATACCTTAAATTCCATAACATCTACAAATGTAAAGTAGTATAATGCCAGATTTTTCAGAATCTCTGATTTTTCTTTCTGTAGCTGTGCAAGCTGTTGCTGTAAAAAAACAAAATTAGAATGCATTTTTCATTCAGAACAAAAATATTTAATTTTACTACAAACTATCTTCTTTTATGATTGCTATATGGAAGCACAAGCTCTTAGAACAGTATCTCTAGATGATTAAGGCTTTTTAAAAAAAACCAAAATACTTGACATAGCAACTGCTAATAGTGATCAGCAACTGACAGTGTGAGGCTATAAAACCAATCAAAGCAGATTAGTACCAAACTGCACTACTATTAAGGAAAACTGGAAAATGTTAGGGAAAGGTATCAAATGAACTCTTTAAAAAAAATTAAAAACAACTCATGAGAGCATGATCACATTACCAGAAGTGAGAGGAAAAAAAAAGGATGATAAACACTGTGACTTACACTACAAAAAAACAATATGCTTTATAAATTTGGAACTTACCAAAAAGAACATCCAGGCAAAGCCACGTTAAGCATGCAAAATAAAATGTAGATACAAACATAAAATACAGTAACGGTTCCCTGACCAGATCCACAAAACACAATAATACATTAAACAAAAGCAAAAAACCACAACAACAAAAAAAGAAATGAGAAAGAAGCAAAACTAGAGTTAAGACACTGGTAAACATGAAAGAGGGAAACGTGAATATAAAAGATAAATATTATCCAATCAACTGCATTATTAAATTTAAAAAGCCCTAGGTTTTCTTTTCAAAACTATAAGTTCTGGAAGAATCCAGCCATATTTAACATCCTGTATCATAAGACTGACAGAATTCCAATAAACCTTCAAGAACCTTGATACTCTCAGTGTAGTCCACAGAAGAGCAACTCCACATCATTTAGGAGCTGATTAGAAAAGCAGAATCTCAGGCCCAAGGAAGATCTACTGAATGAGAATTTTGCCTTTTAACAAAATACCCAGGTGATCTGAATGCACACTAAATGTCTGAGAATCACTTGTCTAGAATGTGAGAAAACTAGAATACGGAAAAGTGGTTTGAAGTAACAAAATTGCTATCAAAGTCCACATAATTTTGAGGCCCTCATACAGTTCTTACTTATACAGGAGAGTTGGGGGAAGAGGTACCCCTCTACATAATTGTACTGAACCATTATGATAAGCCAGAAAATTTACAGCAGTGAGTGCAACATCAAGGGAAAATTCAAAAAAAAATTATGACAAGACAGTTTAAAATAGCAAGTATAGCAGTCTAGTAGACCCATCTAATATAGGGTAAACTACCCTAAAGACTGCAGTCCCTGAAGACATTTAAAGAATTATGTCTAGAAAATGTGTAAACGAAGTACCTCATTACTTCCTCATAATGCCAGACATATTAAAGTGTATACTTACAGTGATGTGTAACTGGTTTTAGCTTTATCTATGAGTAACTGACTTTCTTTTCTTTTCTTTTTTTTAAATTTTTTTTCAACGTTTTTTATTTATTTTTGGGACAGAGAGAGACAGAGCATGAACGGGGGAGGGGCAGAGAGAGAGGGAGACACAGAATCGGAAACAGGCTCCAGGCTCCGAGCCATCAGCCCAGAGCCTGACACGGGGCTCGAACTCACAGACCGCGAGATCGTGACCTGGCTGAAGTCGGATGCTTAACCGACTGCGCCACCCAGGCGCCCCAACTGACTTTATTTTCAACAATGTATCTGTTTCAAAACACTTCCATGTTTATATGCACATTTTTAATCATTACCACTCATCAAGCAGATACTTATACAAAAATGACTATTTTCTGGGGGTGTCAAGTGGACAAAATGGGTGAAGGGGAGTGGGAGACACAGGCTTCCAGTTATGGAATGAGTAAGTTAGGGGAATAAAAAGTATAGCATAGGGAATATTGTCAGTGGTGTTACAACACCATTGTATGGTGACAGGTGGTAGCTACACTCGTGGTGAACGTAGTATTAACGTATAAACTTGTGGAATTACTGTTATACACCTGAAACTAATGTAACACTGTGTCAACTATACTTCAACTAAAACTAAATTAATACATTTTAAAAGATTCTATTTCCTCAGATTAGATTACCTATACCTTTAAGTTCAACAATAAACATTTATGATTGATGACTTAGTCTTTTTTTTTTTTTTGCTTTTCAGTACTTTAAATTTGAGTTTTGAAATATAATAGGTAAAGTACACTCATAAGAAGCAACAGTATAACTCAGTTGCTACTGGGCTTAATTATTAATAGTACCTCCTTTCAATTTCAGCATCCTAGTTTGGACCAAAAAAAAAAAAAAAAAAAGTCACCATCTCATTATGGCCTTAATGATCTTTTACACACATTTTATTTTACATATTAAGAATGTAATGCCCACAGAATGTAAAAGAACTGTCCTTTCTACCATTCTGTATGGTCACCACCTCCCTTTTTAGTAATAAAATCTCATTATGGTCTAAATTTCTCATTCAACTTTATTTCCCCCAAACCATATGTAACTAGCCTCTAGAGTGACTAAAAACATTCACTCCACTAACAAATGTCTGAATTCAAAACAGTCAAGTTTTCAAGGCCTTACACAATTTGGTTCTAAATAAAATTTACCTTCCCAATCTAAAATTTCCCCTACATTCATTCATACACAGTACCTAAAACAAACTATTCCCTATTTTCTATACACATCTCATATTTGTTTCCTCTACTGAGATGTCCAAATCCTACTATCCCCAAACTACTCAGTTTAAATGTTAACCTATCTTCAAAAACCATGCCTGATTAAACTTGTTCCCTGAATGCAAGTATTAGCTCTCTCTTCTAAATGTGTATAATTTCTAACAGTATCATTTTCTACCCTGTATCACAGCTTTCTCCAGCACTATAAGACAGTGTACCAAACTCATTTGTTTCAATCTCCACAGCCTGTATCACATTGCTCTGAACATAAAAAAGTATCCAACATAAACATCTATCAGAGGAGAGATTATGACAAATTTAAAAGGTTTTTATGTCAATGACAGATGACAAATTTTGCTAGAAAGCCTACCTCTTATTGAACAACCAAGACTAACTGACTTAACCATTAGAGCCTAATACTCTCTCATCATTAGCCAAAATAATGTACATGAGAACATCTGACAGTTCCTGGCACCCAGAAGCTACTCATTCAATATTAGATAAATGGCAAAGGAGGCTAAACAAACCATTTCTTCAAAACAAAATAAAAGCTATTTTAAATAATGTCAATACTACTCATAGTACTTCTAGTAAGAGCTGGTATTACATGAGCACACACTCCTTGCCAGGCATTGTTCCAAATACTCTACAAGTATCTCACTCAGTCGTCCCAATTATATTCCCTATTTAATGACAATAAATTCCATAAAGTTCTGTATGAAAGAGATCAATTATAACAACAAAGAACAAAAGTGTCTACAACTTTAAGACTTCAACCACAAAAAAAGAATGGTACCTTTTAGTTCTTAAAGTGAAAGAGAGTAGATACTACTAAATGTATTTAATTTTAGGTTCATCATCTCATTGTTTTATAGTAAACAAAAAGCAGGAAATAGCTAAACAACATAAATCAATAATAAATTGTTTGATGTAACAGAACAGAATTAGCAAAGTGTAATTCTGAGAACTGATTCTATTCATTAATACTTTAAAAGCATATTTTGGATACTTAGATTAACTATATACATTAGCAAAATATTTGTACAATGCTTTCACTAAATTTCAAACCATGGATCCTTATTCTTAACATTCAAAGTAAAAAATATGTAAAAACCGAAAACAAACAGGAAAAACATTAGCAACGCAGATCGTAAGAACATCGTATCTTTGCACTGAAAAATGTTGGTTATCAATCTTTGTCAAATTAAGAAGCATTTTACAAACAAGATAAGTATCTAAAAAATTCACTGAAATGTAGTATTTACTAGTTTTTACTCTTTCAAAGAAAAATTACTGGCAAATTACAATAAAGAACCAATGCCTAAGATGGCAACTCACTGATTTTCAAAGAAATGTGGCTATAGTTCTTTATTCACCTATTTCAAGTATTATGTTCTTTCATTGTCAAAACTGCTTATGCATAATAAACTATTTTTCTTGATCTAAATTATGCTAGTATTTTGTTCCTTTTAAAAACCAAGTACAGTATGGAACCCAAATAGCCAAAGCAATCCTGAAAAAAAAAAAACCAAAGCTGGAGGCATCACAAGTCTGGACTTCAAGCTGTATTACAAAGGTGTAATCATCAAGACAGTATGGTACTGGCACAAAAACAGAAACATAGATCAATGGAACAGAATAGAGAACCAAGAAATGGACACACAACTATATAGTTAACTAATCTTTGACAAAGCAGGAAAGAATATCCAATGGAAAAAATACAAGTCTCTTCAGCAAATGGTGGTGGGAAAACTGGACAGTGACATGCAAAAGAATGAACCTGGACCACTTCCTTATACCATACAGAAATGTATACTCAAAATGGATGAAAGACCTAAATGTAAGACAGGAAACCATGAAAATCCTAGAGGAGAAAACAGGCAGCAATCTCTTTGACCTCAGCTGCAGCAACTTCTTACTCAACCTATCTCCAGAGGAAAGGGAAACAAAAGCAAACATGAACTATTGGGACCTCAAGATAAAAAGCTTCTGCACAGCAAAAGAAACAATCAACAAAACTAAAAGGCAACCAATGGAATGGGAGAAAATGTCAGATAAAGGGTTAGTATCCAAAATCTATAAAGAACTTATCAAACTCAAAACCCAAAAAACAAATAATCCAGTGAAGACATGAGCGAAAGACATGAACAGGCACTTTTCCAAAGAAGACATTCAGATGGCTAACAGACATGTGAAAAGATGCCCAACATCACTCATCATCAGGGAAATACAAATCAAAACTACAATGAGATACCACCTCACATCTGTCAGAATGGCTAAAACTGACAAAACAGGAAACAAGAGATATTCACAAGGATGAGGAGAAAGGGGACCCTTTTGCATTGCTGGTTGAAATGCAAACTGGGACAGCCACTCTGGAAACAGTATGGATGTTCCTCAAAAATTTAAAAACAGAATTACCGTACAACCCAGCAATTGCTCTACTAGGTATTTATCCAAAGGATACAAAAATGCTGATTCAAAGGGGCACATGCATCCCAATGTTTATAGCAGCACTATCAACAAAAGCCAAAGTATGAAAAGAGCCCAAATATCCATCGACTGATGAATGGATAAAGAAGATGCGTACACATAAACATAAACACACACACACACACACACACACACACACACGGGAATATTACTCAGTGATCAAAAAGAATGAAATCTTGCCATTTGCAACAGCGTGAATGGAACGAGAGTGTATTATGCTAAGTGAAATAAGTCAGTCCGAGAAAGACAAATATATTTCACTCAAATGTAGAATTTAAGAAATAAAACAGATGAACATAGGGGAAGGAAAGGAAAAATAAGATAAAAAGAGAGAGAAAGGCAAACCATAATAGACTCTTAAAAACAGAACAGGGTTGCTGGAGGGGTGTTGGGTGGGGGATGGGCTAAATGCATGATGGGCATTAAGGAGGGCACTTGTTGGGATGAGCACTGGGTGTTATATGTAAGTGATGAATCACTAAATTCTACTCCTGAAATCATTCTTACACTATATGTTAACTTGGATTTAAACCAAATTTAAAAAATAAAAATGCAAATTCAAAAACAAAACAGTAACAACCAAGTACAGAAGTTTGGTCTCAGAAAAAGCTTTGTTCAGTTTCTTAATATGATATTCTAAACCACACTTTTAAAAATATGAGTCCTGAGAAGGTATTTGGGTAAACCTCTTATGAAAGGAACTGTCAGCTACCACCCTTTGTCATTAACTCTCATCTAGACCACTACACTAGCCTCCAAACTGCTCTCCAAACTTCATCTTTGACTTCTTTAGCCTCACTCAGTAGCTGTCATACAGGTCTTTCTCCTCTGTTCATCAAATTCATCAAGCTTGGTCCCACCTCAGAGCCTCTGCACTTCCTTTCTCAAGTCTGGGATGTTTTTGCCACTTGTTTGCATAGCTCACTCCCTCACTTCTCTTCAGAGAAACCACTGTTAAGCACTCTTATCTAAAATAGTCTCCTTTTGCTTTTTTTCCCTCTTCTACGTCATCCTTGTGTGTACTGCTGGCCACTTCTCGCCATGTCTTCTCACAAGACTTTCAGGATCAAGCGATTCCTTGCCAAGAAACAAAAGCAGAATCGTCCCATTCCCCCGTGGGTTCGGATGAAAACTGGTAATAAAATCAGATACAACTCCAAGAGGCAGAATTGGAGAAGAATGAAGCTGGGCCTGTAAGGGATCGAACAGGAGATGGCACACGTTTATGCTGCCTGAAAGTCAGGTGTTTCTATTCCATCCCTCCCTACTGCCTGACCAGTAGATCTGTTTTATCAGGAAATTGACTTTTCTCTGTTACGATGCTTCTGCACCTGTAGGTTGGTTCAGTAATAAACATGTGAGACCTTTTGGTTCAAAAAAAAAAAAAAATAGTCTCCTTTTGGGGCTCATGAGTGGCTCAGTTGGTTAAGCATCTGACTCTCGATCTTGACTCAGGTCATGATCTCGCAGTTCATGAGTGGAGTCCCACATTGGGCTCTGCACTGACAGTGTGGAGCCTGCTTGGAATTCTCTGTCTCTGTCTCTCTCTCTCTCTCTGTCCCTACCCCACTCGTGTTCTCTCTCTCTCTAAATAAGCTTAAAAATTTTTTTTAAATAATAAACATAAAAATAAAATAAGTCTCCTTTCCTCCTTGCTCTTTAACTGCTTATCCTGCTTTTTATTTCTTCCTACCACTTATCACCAAATCAAAGTATGTGTTTATTTCCATTAATTGTTTGTTATCTAAAAACCCAACTTGAATTTAAATCCACGAGAGCAAGAAGGTTTGTAACACTCTCTGCTATATCTCCAACATCAAGAATACCAGCACATAGTAGGATGTACAATTAATCTATCAATTAATTTCCAATCATCAAGATTCTCAATGTAAAAATCATAAAGTCAATTTTTAAATTGCATTGCTGATTATAAATGAATGCAATATCAGGTATCAACTCATGTCTCAAATGAGTTTATGTATCCTAACACAGACTGGTGATTTAATCCCTGGAATAAATCCCCAAAGTTGGGCAAAATATTTCATTATGTCCTTCCAGGATAGAAAAGCATAAAACAAGGAAACAAGAAGCGTCTAAAAAGAATGGCATATTCGATCCAATATAAGCAAATCTAAGATTACCTGAAAATCCAAATCAGCACAAAGAGTACTCATTTTACTTTTTTAAAGATTTTATTTTTAAGTAACCTCTACACCCAGCATGGGACTCAAACCTACAATGCCAAGATCAAGAGTTGCAGGTTCCACCAACTGAGCCGGCCAGGTGCCCCAAGAGTACTCATTTTAAAAAAAAGGTTCATAACATTTCGTAGGATTCTCCTTCTATCATATACAAAATGATTCCATTGGTAGTCAGTATTTCATAAATGTATTTTTCTGAGCAAAGGGTAGTAAATAAATTTCAGGGAAGTATCCTTAACACCTGCCTAGTAATTAAGCATGACTGAGTATTTAAAATTTGTTACTGAATCTAATCCTCATAAATACTCTTCAAGGTACATGTTTTTTACAGCAATAAAATATACATAACACAGAATCTACTTTAACAATTTCAGCCATTTTGAAATGTGTAGTTCACACTTAAAAATATACTAACATTGTTGTACAACTATCACTCCCATCTGTGTCCAGAACATCTAATTTTTTTAAGCAGGCTTCACGCTCAGCAGAGAGCCCAGTGTGGGGCCTGAACTCACCACCCTGAGATCAAGACCTGAGCTGAGGTCAAGTCCAATGCTTAACCAACTGAGCCACCGAGGCGCCCCCCCCCCCCCAGAACTTTTATCTTCCCATTCCAGGTATATTTTTATCCTCACTTTCCAGATACAGAAACAGACCATAAAGAGGGCAAAATGCCAATGAAGTCAATGAGACATCAAAGTTTAAAACACCTCTTCGATATACTTCAACATTCAAGTGTCCATACAATGATACAAAAGTAGTATAGGAACAAGCCAAGCTATAACTATTTTCTTTTCAGAAAATACTTGTATTTATTTGTAGCCTCATCAGACTATAGCTTCCAAGAACTCCTCTAATTCAACCTCCTCATTTTATATATTTAATTTTTTCAAATTTGTATTGCTAGTCATCTGTTTAAATTAATTCCAAAGAACAGAGTTTTATATTTTAAAGAACAGAAAGGCAAAGAAATTAAAGGTTTATGCATACCACTTTTGTAATAGGACTTTATTGCTCCTCCCATCAATAGTATTCTCTTTTCCCACCCTTACAATCTCAGCTGGCCTTGTGACTTGCTTTGACCAACAGAAAGCAGAAGCAATGACACTCTTAATGTGAGGCCTTGCAGCTTCTGATTTTGCTCTTTTTGGAACACTGCCCTTGAATGCCATGTGTGAGAGGCCTCAGATATATCATGAGGAATGAAAAGTCTCAGTATCTTGCTATCTCAGTTAGGCCCACCCCCCAGCCAACCCACCAGCTACATGTAGTTGTGACATAAGGCTGGTGAGACAAACACAAGAACTGCCCAGTGAAGCCACAGAATAAGAAATAAGTTGTTGTTTTAAGCTAATATTTGGGGTCATCTGTTATATAGTACTAAGTAACTGAAACAAAGACTAATAAGTAACACAAATTAAAACAATCTCTATTTCACCACCTGTGCACCTTAAGTTGCACCTGAAAAGATCCTGAAAGTTTAAGATTTCTGGTTACAGGACGGTCAAATTAATACAAACTCGTGAAACTACTGTAATTTTATCATTAGTACTAGAAAAATCACTAATTATAGGTCCTAGGGTAAAGAGAGGTTGGTGTAACATATTTATATAAAAGGTAGTATACTGTGTTAATGATAATGTAATTTTTGTATAATGGCACCATTTTCCAATACAAATGAAGCTAGTTCCTCACATTCATTTTTAATAATTTTTATTTTTCTAATATGTGATTACCTTGCTTTCATAACCTGGGCACTGAAAAAAATCAAGCTTTTCTTACAGATTAGATGTCAACATTATAATCAATAATTATACCGAACTATTTATGTCAAGATGGCCCCAGGTGCTACTGACATATCAAGGTAATAAGTCAACATTAAACTGTCCTTGATGGTTATACTTTTTTACTTTTTAAAGTTTTTATTTCTCTGGATGCCTGGGTGGCTCAGTCAGTTAATCACCCAACTTCAGCTAAGGTCATGATCTCACAGTTTCTGAATACATTTCATTTTTTCTGAAATACTTCCAGGACCACCTGGGTGGCTCAGCATCTGACTTTGGCTAAGGCCATGATCTTGTGGTTAGTGATTTCAAGCCACACATGGGGATCCATGTTGACAACATGGAGCCTGCTTGGGATTCTTTCTCTCCCCATCTCTCTACCCCTTTCTCACTCAAGCTCACGCAAGCGTGCTCTCAAAATAAATAAACTTAAAAAAAATAAAAAATAAAAAATAAAATACCACTTCTGGCTGCTGAAAATAGTTTTTCATAGCTTTATTAAGATACAGTTTATGGGGTGCCTGGGTGGCATGCTCTCTCTCTCTCAAAAATAAACAAACATTTAAAAAATAAAAATATAAATCACTTAAAAAAGGTAGCTTACATAACATAAAATTCATCCATGATAAATGAACAATTAAATAATTTGCGTAAATTTAGAGTTGTGCAACCACCAACCCTATCGTTTTAGAACATTTCCATTATCCCAAGGAGTTCCCTTGTGCCTATTTACAGTTAACCTCACTCTTACCCCCATTACCCCCAGAACCAGGCAACTACTGATCTACTTTCTGTCTCAACAAATTTGCTTTTTCTAGACATTTCCTATAAAACAGAACCACACAATATGTAGCTTTTTGCATCTGACTTCTTTCACTTAGCCCAATGTTTTGGAGTTCATCAATACTACAACATCTATCAGTAGTGTGTTCCTTTTAATTGCTGAATAGTATCCCATTAAATGGATATACCACATTTTACTTACTTATTCATAAATATATTATTCATTTAGTCAACAAACATCCCAACCTATTATATTATCAGGCATCATGAGAGGAGCTGGGGATAAAACTGTGAATAAAATGATGACCTTGCCTCTAAAAGAGTATATAGTCTACTGAAGGATGTACATGTCAGTATGCAGGTAACTCTCACCTTTTTTTTTTAAAGGTAAATATCCAGTTTTAAAAGCTGGTTACACCACAATTAACTTCTAGGTGCAAGGTTCAAAAATGGTGAAACACTATAATGCTTATAATACAAGACAAAGACCCTCACCAACTAGTAATAACATGAAAGAAGTTTAAAGCACACACACACATTCCTCCCCCTTCCCAGTTTGAGAAAGACCACAAGAATGGTCAGAGCTTCTAAAGGTAGTGAGGATGGTGAGGAAGATGGGGAAAGTTAAAGGATACCCTAAAATAAAGAGGGCTCCCAGGGATTATTTTTCTTACATATTGACAGTGTGGTGGCTCATGTTAAATTTCCTCAATTTGCAGGCCTGTAAAGAGGAATAAAGTTTATGCTTAAACTCTCTTGGCTTCTTCCTGACCTTTTTGTTTATATGTTGTTCTTGGGAGATTTGGAAACAAGGTAAACTGGCATCTATGAATAACTCCCACTTAAGACCTGTAATACCCTCCTAATACCTTACACCCTCATCAATTCTTGGAACTCAGAAGCACCTCCGATCCATTTACCCTACCATTTTTTTTCCTGTCACTTGCCTTCTCATGCCATAATACCTTTTTTAACCATTTTAAGACTGAGTGGCCCATCACTGGATTACTCCCTTATCTCTTTCTCCATCATGACTGCCTGATAAAACCCACAATAAGAGAAAGCATATAGATATGCTGACTTGATCTCAACCTGAATTCATGACCATAAACCATAACTGAGTAGCAACACGACACCATTTTCACTGCCAATTTTTACTGTCAATTCATTCTCTCATTCTCAATGATTATGCCATTCCTCCTCTCTCTTAAAACACTCAATAATTCCATTTCAACTTCTGTTTCATGTTAGCCTGTGCTCTAGACTTAATACGTATACTTAGCTACTCAAAATCTCCACTCAGATTTCTAATATTTAGACATATTTAACATATCTAATATTGAGTTGTTGAGTACTATCCCTTTTATGCCCGCGCCCACCCCAAACCTGTTCATCTTGGGTCCTTACCCAAGTAAATCTTGAGATCTGTTCAAGCCAAAATGTTGGGGTCATCTCTCATAGTCTCATGTACCCCATACCAATGGATCAGCAAATTACTGTAGACTCTATTTTCAAAATACATTTTCAGAATCTGAACATTTCATGGCTGTCTTCAAAGTAATTCAGAATCTGAACATTTCTCACCTCTACCATTCTGGCTCAAGCCACTATCAGCTCTAATCTCAATGACTGCAAATATCCTTCTCCTCAGTATGGCATTCCCTGGTCACCTTAAGTAAGTATCTCCCCACTATCACTCTGTTTTGTTCTTTTTAAAACTCATCTCTACCTGATATTACATTCATATTCTTTTTTTGTCTATCTTTATCCAATAGAACGTAAGCTCTACAAGAACTGTAATTTAATCTAGTTATTCACTGCTGGATCCCCTCTCCCATAACAGGACTATGCAGATAGCACTCAACAAATGTTTTAAATAAGTGAATGAATGATAAATGGAGGGAACTATTCATGCAGCACTTAACCTAACTTGAAAGGGCTAAAGAAAGTTTCTCTGAAATGGTGACATCCGAGGATAAACCCAAAAGACAAGTAGAAGTTAGCCTAATGAAAGAATATGGGAGGCAAGTATTTTTCCATATAGTGAAAACAGCATAAACAAAGACCTCAAGGCTAAGGAAAGCATGGCCAATTTGTGCCATGAAAGTATACACATACTCTCCAAAAATAAAATACTCCTTAAAAAATAAGCACTTAGGGGCGTCTGGGTGGCTCAGTCAGTTAAGTGTCTGACTTTGGCTCAGGTCATGATCCCACGGTCCATGAGTTCGAGCCCCACGTTGGGCTCTGTGCTGACAGCTCAGAGCCTGCAGCCTGCTTCAGATTCTGTGTCTCCCTCTCTGTCTGCCCCTTCCCTGCTTGCACTCATTCGGTGTCTCTCTCTCTCTTTCTCTCTGTCTCAAAAATAAACATTGGGGCGCCTGGATGGCTCAAGTCGGTTGGGCGCCCGATTTCGGCTCAGGTCATATTCTCATGGTTCATGGTTTGAGCCCCACGTCAGGCTCTGTGCTGAAAGCTCAGAGCCTGGAGCCTGCTTCCGATTCTGTGTCTCCCTTTCTCTGGCCCTCCCCCGCTCACACTCTGTCTCATTCTCTGTCTCAAAAATAAACAAACATTAAAAAAATGTTGTTTAAAATAATAAATAAATGAACATTTTTTAAAAAGCACTTAAATATATTTTCCCATGTTCTGCATTCTATCTAACACTACACAGAGGACTAACATCGTATACTATCCTATTTATTTTTGGCTAAAGACCATTAGTATACATATTTAAAACATTTTTAGCCCAAGATGACTGCTAGGAAGAAGAATAAAGAAGAATAAGTGTTTTTGCAACATCTCTTATTTACTCCACTATAGTTTCTTTTGTCGCCTTTTATTCTGCATCTTAGCAAAAATTTTTTGATCTGACAAAAGGTAAGACCAGGGCAGCCATGATAAACAGAAAGAAACCATACTAACGGTGCTCAAAGGGTACCAGGCTAAAGTAGCTAAAGCTCCCTTCAAACAAATAACCAAGAAAATAAAAATTAAAGATCAACAAGTGATTACATATTGGTAATATCCTTTGTTATTAGGAAGGGCATCATAACCAACATTGCAGCCAAAGGGACAGTTTGGAAGATAGCTAAAAAACTATCACTAAGGGCAAGATATAACTAAGAAATTTGAGGAAAATAGAAAGATGATTGCAAATGCCAGGAATGCATCTCCTTGGGGAAAACCCCAGTATAATGCTCATTAGCAGTCTCATTTGCAGGAAAACAGAGAGCATCAATGAGCTGAAGAGGTTATGATTAGAGTTTAGTATAATTAGAATATATAGTACACAAAATTCACAAAATAAAGTGATTTCAAAGCACATTTGTTTTGGGATCATAGGAATCAACCCTGAGAATACAATGAAAGCCAAAAAATACACTCACATTCAAATTCTGTACACAGTATCAGGGGATTCCCAAATTCTGTGAAAACTCCATATAAAAGCCCAGGTAAAAACCATTATACTTGGGACAACAAAGAGAAGATGTCCCAAGATGAAAGCTCTGCAACAGACATAAGCAAACTGTCCACAGAGGAGTTAGAAGACAGCAGGTTATAGAAGAGTGGGCTCCATACAAAAAGGAAAGCTTACATAGGTGATATGATTATTAGGATGGATAAATTTTAAGAATTCTATCAAGGCACATAACTCTGTAAGTCCAGAAATCATGATATACCTATGAAACAAATTTAACTACAAAATAATTCTGGATGAAAGAATCCATTTTACTTTAATGCTAAATATACTATAGATATAAACATAAATAAATTATTTTAAGTCCAATGTGACAATGGAATGAAGAATACAAACTAAGCACTCAGGTCTTTACTAGTTGCTAATTTTTGGAATCAGCACAGAAATCAGTCTCAGAACATTTTATGGTTTCATAAACAAAAGAAAGCACTAACAATTTGGACAGTATTAAAGTATAAATGACCAAGGGTGAGGGCATAAAAACAGAGAACTGTACTATGTGAAGTTCAAAAAGGAAGTAACCAATGATCCAAAAATATTAACAACAAAACTATCAAATATCAAGAAGGGAGAGTAAGTAAGGAGCAAGAAATCGAATGAGCTCAATTATCATCTTCTGTAGAAGAGAATTTATAATAGGCATTGTCTAACACTGGCAAATGAATTTATAAAAGAACAAGCATATTCCTTATAAGACGTTCCTTCTGAGAAATATGACTAGGGTGGGAAATAGTGGATAGGAGATATACCCACTTTTCATCTCAAATTCTTCTCAAACTATTTGGCTCATTACCATGAATTTATGTTATTTAGGTATAAACTAAAAGGAAATTTAAACCAGTTTAGGTAGGTCATTAGTGCTAATGCAATTCCCTGCCAGCACTTAACCTATTTCAAATACTTTTCAAATATATCAAAGCATGGCTTACTTGTGTCTTTAATGAGGGGTTCATTCTTCTATTTATTCTGTTTATTCAAGTTAGAATTAAAGACTATTACATGTAGAAGAGATATTAAATGAATATTGATGATACCTTTTTAAAAGAATAGACACTTTAGTTCTCATTGTATTAAAATTCTTTCAATTTTGGCACAGTTTACTTGGTCAAAACCAAATATTTAAGTTTACATTAGGGTATTTATAAGATATACAGAGAGACATATTGACTAATGACAAAATATATCCTCCAAATCTTGTTATATTATCTTATTATATGATAATTCCTTTTAAAACCAAAGCATTTCTTGCTGGCCTACTACATCCTAGTCAACAGAATTCAAAGATGAGTGCTTAGGGCAAGAAAACAGAGATGGGAGTTACCACAAAGAAACAGATTAGTGTCCTGTTTGGCCTCTCTTGTGTGGGGAATGGGGAGTGGCAATAGGAGGAGAGACTGGAATGGCAAGAAAAGCAGTGTTTGGATTATCACAGGATTTGTCCCAGCAGGAGACGTGGACCTGAAGGGGATAAATTCAAGACATTATTGAAACTGACAAGTATTAAAAATGATGAGCTCTGAATCACCAACTTGACATTTTATAAAAGCCAAAGGGGAATCTAAAAATTCTAGTTTAGATAACCAAGTGGAAGATGATGGCTCAAGGCAGAAAACATAGAAGAGAAACAAAATGGGGAATAATCATGTGTTCAATACTGGATACAAAGTTTGCTATTATTTAACTTATGCAGCTGTCCAAAGGGTAGCTGGAATCAGACCTAGAATTTCAGAACCCAGAAAACAGAAGAGTAGATTACTTAGTTGAAGCAATGGAACAGAAAGTTTTCATACATATATACTGCTGGGGGTGGGGTGGGAAGGAGTCATTTAGAATTACCCACATTTAAAGGGCAGCTAGAAGAAAAGCCAGTGAAGCAGACCAAAAAGTCAGAGGGGTAATATAAATAACAGCTTCCATTTTTCAAAAGCAATTTGTCACACAAATCTGTGAAGTACTGTAGGAGATATTAAACTGCTTCTTGAGATTGGTATTATCATCATTTTAGAGAGAATAACAAAGAGGCTTTAAGATGTGAAATACCTTACTCCAAATCATTCAGCTAATAAGCGGAAAGACCAGAACTCAAATTCTGTTTCACTGACTCTAAAGTCCATCCTCGTAACCAGTATACTACCACATCATAACGGAAGCCAAGGCAAGACAAGCTAGAAACAAGTAAATATCCTCACCTCTTCCTTCTACTAACTAAATCACACTGCATGTGTCAGGGTTTCCCTACATCTGTCCTCAAGTCCACCAGCCCACTCCCAAAACACATTTATGTTTTTAAGAAGCTGGGACTCATCTTATTCCAGTTTACTCTCAGTAGTATCATTAATGAGATGTATCTGTGTAGCTCCACTAAAAAGGATAGTTAATTTTTAGCTAACAACATAATGAAGTTAAAAATTTATTGGTAAGTTTGAGTTCTGACATAAATTTTAAATAATGATTGAATAAAAGAAATCTTATTCACTCATTCAAACATTTATTTACTGTCTCTTATGTACCAAGCACTAGGGATAAAAAGTTATTTAAAAACAGATTCTAATGCTGTCTCACAACCAACATTAGAGTTGCTTTATTTTGTCTTTACTTGAGTAACCTTGCAAGCTACTTAAAATATTTAATTTAATACATAATATCCTGTAATACTGTGTTCCTTAAGAAAAAAGTTAACACTTATAACACAAAATATTCCTCTAAGTTTGAAAACTTAATTTTCATATTATTTCAATAATGGCCTGTTTCTCAATCTACAGTCCCTTATATTATTCTTATGGCACTCTCCTCACTAACAAGGTCTTCACTCTTAGGGAATTAAGACTTAATTCAACATACACATATCATTTTGTCATTAATTTGGGAATCAAATCCAAAATTTTATACTAAAATGTAGGTAAGTAGGCAAATCCTATAATGACATTGTTGTGTCAGATATTTAAACTGTTTTAAAAAACAAACTAGCTTTTAGATGGAAATACAACACAAGAACTAAAGGGGTAAATAAAGTTTGAAATATTTTAGGAAACATTTCATAAGAAATGTCTTAACATACATAAACATGATCATTTCCTTAAAATGCTCCTTAGAATTTCTTGGACAAAACAATTTCTACCTGTTAAAATATGGAATTTCTACTATTTTCTTTACCCAGGAAAATAACAAATTTCCCTCTATATACTCAGAAGAAACTTCTGGGAAACCAATTTTACATCCACTTGCAGTCACCCTTTCAAAATACTAGAAGATTATCATGTTATAAATTAGACAATCTCTCTGCTCAGAAATGCTTTCCTTAACCTAAAAATAAATTTAAAAATCTATTAACTCTATTAAAATAGCCTGGCACATATTAAACACGTAGTAAGTGCTACTATAGTTACAAAACTTTTATTCATTTGAATTTTACTTAATCAGCCTACTTTGAAGCCTACGGGCACATTTAGTTCAACATCATGACTCAGGGAAACAAAACAAAACAAAACAAAACAAGACATCCTTTGGCCCAGACTTTCCTTAAATCCAGAACTGGAAGAGTCCAAAAGTTTCTAACTGGTCACAAAAGGGCCCGAGCAAGACAGCAAAACTGACTCAACAGAATCCAACATCATCATTGCTGAGGCTATGTTAGGAACCAATCTGGCTGTATCTGTTAGCAGTGTCCTCCCTTTGTTAGAATACCAGATAACCAGGTTATCTATCAGCACACAGGTAGCCTTTTTGTAGGAATCTACTCTCAGAAACGTCAAAATAAAATTTGTGCTTAATTTTTCACCAAAACAGTATTTTTGTCTGCCTTTTCTAAAACTGGGGACAAGTTAGTGCTTACCAGGAATTCTCCCTGATTTCTGAGATAAAGTAAGCATGCTCTGTGATACATATTTATATAGTGACCCAAAGACCAGGAATAGGAAGGAAAAAAAAAACAACCATGGTATCAATATATTTTTTTCAGTTTACTTAGCACCCAGAAATCTGCAAGTTTCCATCATTCCCAGATGCTACTGCCATTCCCAGTCCTGACACCTCCATTAACTACTTCTATGAAATTAAAAAATAATAACAAAATGGCACTCATTTGTCATTTCCTAACCCAAGTTGGCTAGGAACTTCTCACCAGGATTTGTCAAAACTGAGATCATAAAACCTCATAAATACCCAGTATATAATACTTCAGTAGGCAAAAAACAATACAATAGCATTACATGAGATAGTTGTAAAGGCCGTATCACAAAACTGAGACTTTGCACAAAACAACCAAAGTAAATTCTACAAGCAGCATAATATCCAACAATATCCAACTGATTTTATAGGTTAAACAAAAAATTACCACATGACCCAGTAATTCTACTTCAAAGTATACATAAGTTCACACAAAAACTTTTACACAAATGTCATTGCAGCATTATTCATAATAGTAAGCAAAGTAGAAACAATCCAATCATCAATTGATGGATGGATAAATAAAATGTTATAGCCACAGAAAGGAATTTTTTTGGCAATAAAAAGAAATGAAGTACTGATACATGCTACAACTTGGATAAACCTTGAAAACATTATGCTAACAGAAAAGCCAGTCACAAAAGACCATGTTATAGGATTCTATTTATATGAAATCTCCAAAACAGGCATACAGAAAGTAGATTAGTGTTCGCACAGGGATGGGGGATTAGCAGGTGTGAATGCTAATGGGTCTGGGGTTTCTTTTTGGGGTGATGAAAATGTTCTAAAATTGTGGAACTAGACCCACAACTCTGTGGATGTACTAAAAACTCACTGAATTGTATACTTTAAATGAGTAAATTGTATATATGTGAATTGTACCTTAATAAAGCTATTACTTATAAAAAACAACTTTGTGCTGCAAAAGTTGAGAAGGGAAGTACAAATATTAGAAAAAACAAGAAACAGCAGCATTATTATAAAGTTTACCCCACAAATCAAGGAGCAAAGACTCTTAATTTACTCTTTAACAAAATATGTTACTGTTATGAAAACTGTATTTAATCAGATCTTGCTAATTTTCTAAGAAAAGACCTCATATTTAGGAACTATGCTTATTCTCACATGGACATTTACACACACACACACACACACAAATTAAACTTAAATGATTCTCTGAAGAGCTCATATCACAGAGATTTTATAAGCCAGGAGAAACAGAAGTGTATATGAAACTAAATGTAAAACGATTCTCATAAACCCTCTCTCATTCTGAGTATATTATTTCTCAGATAAGTCAGCTAATTAATGTCAATAACTAAAAAGAGTCTCCACACAAATAATACTGTTCTTAAAAAGTGTGTACTTTGAATCACCCATTTGTAATCAGGAACTAGTTGTCATACCTTAATATACCAATTACAAAACATATTCTATGAAACAAAGAAAGACCTCTATTAACCTGTACTCACAAGAAGAAAGAGACTTTAACCAGACTTTATTACTTCTGACTGGTATTTTCCCTCTACATTAAAATATTTTTAAGTAAAGGTGATATCAGTAAGTTAAATATGAATCTTCAATAAAAATACAGGATTTAAGGAAACTAAAGGATGACAAAGTTTTTTAAACAGTTTCTCAAAAGTAGGAAGACTATATGTAAGAGGAAATTTCCATACAAAGTTTGTACATAAAGAAAAAGAGAGCAAAGATTGTAACACAAGACTACCAAAGAAAAATATTTAAAAAGAGAAGACATGTAGAAAGATTCCAACAACAAAATTTATATGGAAAGAACATGGTAAAATAAAAATTAGCTCTAATTTTCTAAAATTAGTTTTTATAGAAATTATTATAAAGAACTACCAAAGGATTATGTAAACATATCGGGATTATGTAAACTCTGAATATGATTATCTTTTGATATACTAAGAAAAACTACCCCATCTGAAGAAAGTAATATGGAAAAATAAAGATCCTACAACATCACCTAGTTATATTATTTTTCAGAAAGTTTTCTCAAACGTAAAAATATTAAAGAAACATATATTTTATAACTAAACATAGCTAATTACTAAAAACAATATAAGCTCTATGACACTTACTAATTTCAAAATAGTGTATGATTATTAGGAAAAACTCCCCAACTAGTCATGCAAATATCTGGAACATAAACATATCTATTACCTTACTTTCTGTTGCAACTTGAAAGTGAAGAAGTGTGTAAGAAATTAACATCTTATGTTTTGTATGATAAAACGGTGACATACTTCAGTCATTTTTCCCAGTTTTAAAGATAAGAATAGTGTCTGTGTCTCTAAAAGTCATTTATCAATGTACATAATTGGTATACCAAAATATAAAGAGTTAGACAAATAAGAACTATTTCAAGTATTAATCTAACCATTACTTTCCCTACTGATGGTTAAAATCAAGTAGCACAAAAATTTCTATGACTTACATTGTTGTTGCGAGTTTCTACAGCAGGGAACTTTCTGACTATGAATTTCACAGCAGATTCCAGATTTTTGTCAATAAGGTAGGATGGTTTTGCCTTGGGATCTCCACATGCCTATAAAACAACAGTAATAAAAAAGTGAAATGCATCCTTGTTCTAAAACCAACTAACTAATAGCAAATCTGTAATCAGAAATTAGAGATATTTATTGTTTTTGGTGAGCAGGTGATAAAATGAATAGGCAAAGTGCAGGGATTGTCACAGCTGAAATATGCAATGGGAGACAGTACAGAGATGTTCTTCTACTGAAAAAAATGCATGGAAAGTTTCAAAGCAGTTAGCGCAGAACAGCAGTGAAGAAAAAAGCTCAAACCTAAAGAAAAAAAGAAAAAGAAAAAAAAAAGTCTTGGTTTGAGGTAGAATTGTATTCATCTGAAGCTAATAAATTATTACAAAATTAAATATTCAGAAGAGTACTGGAAATGTTTCTTTCTAAGTGTTATAAAATAAAAGCTTATGTTTAAATGTCTTTTCCAAAATGTTTTCCTCATTCATTTTAAACATTTTAATACAAGAGCCCTAGTTCAAAAGAACTGGAAGCTGCTAAAATTGTCTTTATAGTACTCAAGTGTGTAACCTGTTCCTCTGAACACCTGAGTTACAACAGTATTTTTCCATCATACCGGCAGCACGTCAAACAATGAATCTGTATCTGTTCTAGATCTCATAAGCACAGAATAAATGGGAATGTTTACATTTTGACCACATCAGCCATATAGCATTCTCTGTAGTAAACTGTAAAGCATTATACAAATGTAAGCATTAGAAAGAACTTTTTATCTGAACTATTAGCAATACAGAATATAATCAGTACTATTCAGTGGTTCGTTATGCGACATTTAACTAACTGCTTGCTAGTGAGATGTTATTTCTTAGGGAATTAAACTATAACATTGCTATTTAACTTCTCATTGCATTTTTTTTAATGTGTCCTTTGAAAAGTTTTATCTCTCTACTATGTGTGAGGAAATATCATATTGCAATTTAATGTTTTTTTTTTTTTCATCTTTTACTATGGCTATGTTGTGAATTGCAGAAAGAGAAGTTATGAAACATGAAACTGATCTGAAAGCGGGCAAGCGGGCAAAGGGAAGGTGAAAAGCTTTGCAAACCTTCCAAACTTGTCCTTGCTGGGGAAGCATTGTAATAAAAAGAGAGAAAATTACGTGTAAACAATGATTGTCAAACTATGACATACGTTTCAGTAGAGAACTTATGCACCGCAGACTATGAATAACAAAACAAGATTAGAACTATATGGTGCTACAATTTTAAAGGTATTCTAAGTAGCGAGTTTAGTATACAATAGATTTTATAGAGTTTACACTATTCATATATATTTAAATACTACTGTGTAAGTGTACAACCATGTCAGTTTCTTGGTGCTCTTTCTAAATCAACTTAAAATAATACTAGAAGGAAAAATGAAGACTACATGCAACTATAAAAACAGGAGCAAAACCGTCAGTGAAATTTTACATACCTTAAAAAGAAACGGTAGCCAAGAATAAAAGTAAATTGTTATTGGATGACTTTTGCACTTCAGCCCAAATTGAAACTATTTTTCAAAAATCACCTAACTCCCTTCCAAGTCAAAGTATAAAAATCAATGCAAACATTCCTGTATTTTCCAAATGGAAATAGGAATGCATTAAGAATGCTCTTAATTCTCAAACGTAAGTAGATAAAGCAAAATTAATTTAAGAAATTTAGAACTTCATAATCCTTCACGAGATTGACACAAGGCAACTATGCAAATTCTATTTCAACATCATAAATACTAAAATATATCTGACTTTTCTTCAGAGTAGACCATCATTTATTGCACATAAACTAATTTGCTAATTAGTCCACCTCCCCAAAAATATTATGCTATATAATAATAACTAAGAACCACATACTAAAATTCTGTCCAAACAGAAATACCTAGATTAGCATTTCCTTACACCAATGATACAATGAAAATCAAGTTTCCTAAATATTGCCTGAGGTGGTGCAGAATCCTAAAGTGATTCCAAATTACATTCAGTTTATTTTTTTATTACATTCAGTTTTTCAATGAAATGTTTTATCCTCCATATTCTAATATTTAAAAATTTAACTATCCATTCTAACAATATTAGTGACTATCTAATAACAAAAATACGATAGACTACTATACCCATTTCCCATGAGCACAAATTCTACTGTATAAGAATTTAATCAAGTATCTGAAAACTAACATATATGTATGCTCACATATATACGTGCTCAGGTGAGCATGTACATATAAGAGGAACTCTTCCTTCTCCCTCTAAAAACTAAAAGAATGGAATTTCATTTCAATGGAAAAATAAATGGTTGTATAATCTTTCCTTGGAATTCATTTCCCTATTTCCACCCTGCTCAATGAGCCATAGCTAAACATACGATAGCGGGAGACAGAACAAAACTTACTGGGTTTTAATCTTCACCACTTACAATCCACAGGACTTGAATATATTACAAAATATCTCCTAGTCTCAGTTTCTTCACGTTTAAATGAGGAAGTTAGTACTTACCTCATACATTCATTATGAGGATTATAAAAGAGATAAACTGTGTACAATATTTAGCTGAAGGACTGACACATAAGTGCTCTAAAATGCTCTAAAAATGCTCGTTGTTGTCAATAACAGCTACAATAATTATAATTACTCAAGTAAAAGTCTCATGAATAGTAACTGCAAAACAGTATTTATCATAGTATATGGAACTAGAAATAATGACTACAATTCCCTCTTCTAATCACATATTTCCTTCATTTGCCCTACGTCTACCAAATTTGTTGCACTTTTACAGTTTAACCTAATAGTTAAGAACATGATTTCCAAGATATTCAAATCCTAGCTCCATCACTTCCTAGCTGCATAACCATAAGCAAGTGATTTTACTCCTCTATGCCTCAGTTTTTCCATCTGTTACATAGGTTGATAATAAATACAATTTACCCTATAAGGTCTTTAGCCCCATTACATGAATATCTGTGTGTGTATGTGTGTGTGCATGCATGCAATTTACAGATAGTTAGCATACCACGAGCACTCAGAAATGCCAATAAAAAATACAGGGTTCATAGGTACTATACAAAAGTACTAGACCTTATTTTATTTTTTCTGAAATCAACCTGCTTGATTTATTTAAATACCAACAGAGACACTGTGTAAGGAAAACTCAAGCAAAGAAAAAAAAAAAGTACAAGAAAAAAACAATGACCTGACTAAAAGCTAACATCTAAGTAAATAAATACATCAAACAAAAAGCCGTACTTAATTCAGTTAAAAAGGATTTCCTACTGGGGTGCCTAGATGGCTCAGTCAGTTAAGCATCTGACTTTGGCTCAGGTCATGATCTCACGGTTCATAAGTTCGAGCCCTGCATTGGGCTCTCTGCTGTCAGCACGGAGCCTGCTTCAGATCCTCTGTCTCCCTCCCCCATTCATTCTCTCTCTCTCTCTCTCTCTCAAAAATGAAGATTTTTTAAAAAAGGATTTCCTACTTGGGCGCCTGGATGGCTCAGTGGGTTAAGCGACGGACTTCTGCTGAAGTCATGATCTCATGATTCCTAAGGTTCAAGTCCCACATCAGGCTCTGTGCTGACAGCATGAAGCCTGCTTGGGATTCTCTCTCTGCTCCTCCCCTGCTTGCCTGCTCTTTCTCAAAATAAATAAACATTAAAAAGGGGGGGGGGGATTTCCTACTATACCAAAACAGTATAGCAAAATTCCAAGTAACCAGCTGTCTCAGTTTATAAAAATTAATCTCCTTCTTCCCCACCCTAACTCAGCACATTTCATTTTCAGGATATGCAGGACAAAGATATCATAAAATAACAACCTGTATTTCAAAAACACTGTCTGCAGTTGGTACCTATGAAACTCTACCTCATCCTACAACTACAATATTACACAAAATTAATCTTTCACTCTCAAAAGTATCATCCTTTGAAGTGGCACATTTAAGAAAATGACATATACTACTGTACTTAGTTATTAACACATTTTACAGTAATACATATCAAAAAGGCTTACCATAAAGACTGAATCAAAAGATTTAACAAATTACCAATTAAATTAAACTTTTGAATAAAACTTTTGAATACTTCTACCATGCCACACACACCAAAAAAGAAAAAGAAAGAAGGAAAAGGTGAGTACAGGGCAAAATTGCATCTAAATAACTGAACTTATAGCCCTACTGAAAAAAATTTTTTTTTTTTTTTTTTTTGCTTAACTGGCTAAAAGAGCTACTTCACTAGAGAAAAAGGACACTATATCTGAACCACAGAATTTAAAAAAAAAAAACCCCACTCCAAAATCTTGTTTATCTTGACTTACCATGCTTTCATAATGCATAAAATACTGTAATTTAAAATTCCAGAAGATCTAAAGCGAATTTAAATATTTATATACTTAAACTTCCAGTTCTCACAATTGAAATTTTATTTTCTATGAATATTCTACCTATCTTTAAATTCAACAAGGTTATGACTATATAAATTTTTTTAAATATTTATTTTTGATAGAGAGAGACAGCATAAGTGGGGGAGGGGCAGAGAGAGAAGGAGACACAGAATCCAAAGGGAGCTCTAGGCACCGAGCTGTCAGCACAGAGCCCGATGCGGGGATCGAACTCACAAATTGCGAGATGATGACCTGACCCAAAGTCGGATGCTCAACCAACTGAGTCACCCAGGTGCCCCTTAGGTTTTTTGAATTTTTTTTTTATATTTTATTTAAGTTATGACTATATAATGTGACAGATAAAATTGCACTAGTGTTAAAGGGAATACTTAAATATAATAACTAAGAAATCTGTCTCTGAGTCAAAGAGCACAGCCCATATGACTTCCTGGCAAGTTGTTTAATCTCTGAACTTCAGTTCTACAATCCACAAATGAAGGGTACTAATACTACCTACTTAACAGGATAGATTGTACAGATTTTTAAAAGACAAACTGCAAATAAAGTGCTTATTCCAGTGCCTGGTACATAAGCACTTAATAATTAAGTTCTAAATAATCATCTTCTATTTTTTAAAATAAAACTTCCCAAAACACATCAATATCTATAGTGAGTTCCCAATTATCAAAGTTAAGATTTTCTATGTAACCAATTCTAGGTCAGTATTTCAATCGACATCTCCAAGTTCATTTTTTTCACAAAATACAAATATATTTATTACCAAAAATAAAGAACAAAGATGTTTTAGAAAACCATATAATATTTTACTCATGCCAAAAAGTAAACATCCTTCACTGGAAACCTCAAGACCAAACTTTATGTGATTTTAAAGTAAACCTTAAAACAAATATTTCTGCCAATCTACCACCAAAACCCCTTCCAAGTCCCTTCCTTAGGCTGTCACAACATAAGATTACATAACACAGATTAATTTTACGTGATTAGTGCTACATGTTTTTTCAAGAACTTATCATGTTAAAAAAATCAAATATAGATAGAAATAGTCCTCTATTCATAAGAGATTATGCGACAATCAAGAAAGCAGAAAACAGGGGCGCCTGGGTGGCTCAGTCAGTTAAGCATATGACTTTGGCTCAGGTCATGTTCTTGCAATTTGTGAGTTCAAGCCCCACATCGGGCTCCGTGCTAACAGCTCAAAGCCTGAAGCCTGCTTCAAATTCTATGTCTCCCTCTCTCTCTCTCTCTGCCCCCTCCCCCACTCACACTCTGTCTTTCTCTCAAATATAAATAAACATTAAAAAGTTTTTTTTAAAAGAAAAAAGAAAACAACAACAAGGGTAGGGAATAAAGAGAACATTTACTGGGCACCTGTTGTGTGTAAAACATCTATACTTTAGAAAGTGTCTAACCCATCACTCAACGGAGACGAAAGGAGCTTCAGAAAAATTAAGGTTTTACAACTATTAGCTGTTGAGGACCCAAAGATTCCAAAGCACTAAAAATGCTTAATTAAAAAAAATTTTAAAAAACACAAAAAGTAAAAAAACATGCCCATTCTTTCACTACCTCAGCTGCTCAAAACTTTCACTGGAGTAATTACTATCAAAGGAAAAACCTGCTTAGTTCGATCAGTTTTATTTTTTAAGTCCTAGTCTATCTAAGTCAGCAGTAAAACACATTCCTTTGCCAAAAAACTATAGAACAAACCAATTTTTTAAATATAGTAACTTACAGGCACCTGGCTGGCTCACCTGGTTAAGTGTCCGACTCGTAACGTTTATTAATTTTAGGAGAGACAGGGAAAGTACAAGTCAGGGAGGAGCAGAGAGAAAGAGAATCCCAAGCCGGCTTCTTGCTATCCACCCAGAGCCCCTTGCTCAATTTCACAAACCATGAAATCAAGACCTGAGCCAGAATCATGAGAGATGGAGCGTGGAGTGGGGCTCTGTGCCGACAGTGCTGAGCCTGCTTAGGATTCTCTCTCTCCCTCTCTCTCTCAAAATAAATGAACTTTTTAAAAAAATAAAATAAATTCAATAATTTAATTAAAAAACATGAACAGGGGTGCCTGGGTGGCTCAGTTGGTTAAGCATCTGACTTCAGCTCAAGTCATGATCTCATGGTCTATGGGTTTAAGCCCCATGTTGAGCTCTGTGCTGACAGCTCAGAGCCTAGAGCTGCTTCAGATTCTCTGCCCCTCCCCCGCTCATGCTCTCTCTCAAAAATAAAACATTAAAAAAAAAATCTTAAAAATAAAATGAATGAAATCCCAGAGATCAGAGTGAGAATACTATTTGTGAGAGTACAGGAAAGAAACCAGCTCCATCTGAATATGTAAGGGAAGAACAGAAAAATGCAAAATGTTACCAATTTATATAGAAACAGGAATTTAATTTTTTCTCAATAAAAAAAGTCAGAGTTTTTAAAGGTTTTGCACAATTAAAAGCATAACAGGACCAAGATTCTCCCGAGTCTCCAAGGAAATTAACTGACATTAAAGCCTAGAAGAAGAATGAACATCACCTAAAATCATGGACTAGTAAAGCAACTTACCTAGCCTTCTTTTATTTATTTTAGAAATAATGAAAATAATACAATGAAATTTTTCAATAGGTACTGGAAAATCTGTCAGAAGCAAAACAAGCCTTAAATTCTCATATTAGTGGTTAATTTTCCAATTATTTTGTTTTCTTGTCCATATCACCTACATTTTGGCAAACCAAACTGCCTTGAACTTCCCCTTGGGAAGTGAAAAAAAAAAAAAATTCACTGCTAAAATTTAGATTAAGAAGCTTCACAGGAAAGTTAACTGGAATTATTAGAAATGCTTTCTTTAATATTAATATAAATTGGGGCACCTGAGTGACTCAAGTCGATTGAGCATCCAACTTCAGTTCAGGTCATGATCTCACGATTTGTGAGTTTGAGCCCCGCATCCAGCAGCATCCTGCTGGCAGCAGGGCCTAGAGACTGCTTTGGATCCTATGTCACCCTGTCTCTATGTGCGCCTCCCCCCCAACTCATGCTCTGTCTCTCAAAAATAAACAAACATTAAAAAAAGTTTTTTAGGGGCGCCTGGGTGGCTCAGTCGGTTGAGCATCCGACTTCGGCTCAGGTCATCATCTCGCAGTCCATGAGTTCGAGCCACACGTCGGGCGCTGTGCTGACAGCTCGGAGCCTAGGGCCTGTTTCGGATTCTGTGTCTCCCTCTCTCTCTGCCCCTCCCCAACTCGCACTCTGTCTCCCTCTGCCTCAAAAATAAATAAACATTAAAAAAAAATTTTTAATAAAAAAATAAATAAAATTTTTTAATTAATGTAAATTTATCAATAACTACCTGTTATTTACAGCTAATAACATCCACCTTAAAGGTATATAAATTATGCTTATTGTTTTCTAAGCACTAGTTCTGGGAAAAATCACAAACTTAAGAAATATTTCAATGTCTTATATAATTCAAAATTAATTAAAAATTTTAATGATATAGGGGCAGTTGGGTGGCACAGTTAACTGTCCAACATTGGCTCGAGGTAATGATCTCATGGTTTCTGGGTTTGAGCCCCACATGAGGCTCTCTGCTGTCAGCATGGAGCTTGCTTCAGAACTTCTGCCTCCCTCTCTCTCTACCCCTCTCCCACTTGCTCACTCTCTCTCTCTCTCTCTCTCTCAAAAAGAAACATTTAAAAAATTTTAATGATTCAAATGCATTACTAATTACTACTCAATTCAAAAGAAGAGGTCTATGTCACTGTTGCTCTTAAACATTTTTCAGCTTGCAATACAGAAAAACATCTCCATTTATAAAACAAAGGTGCTCCATAGTTTTTTTAAAAGCATTATATATGATCATATTTTTACTGTTTTAGAGAAGCTACTCTTTAAAGGACTACTGAAGAACACATTTCTGAAATACATATAAATACTTACTCTGTATTAGCAGTAAGTAGATATCAAACTATAATGTCAGGTAGTTAAAAAGGATAATTAAGAAATATTTCTAGAAGTTGTCTTGAGATGGATTTAACAGGGGAAAAAAATAAACACTTATTAAAGCTCCACTTTGTTTCAAGGCCCAGGAATAGGTTTGATAACAATAGCCAAAACTTATTTATTTCTTACTCTTGTGCCAGGCACTGCACTAGCACTTAATACTAATTAACTCATTGAATTCTCAACCTTATAAGGTTAACTAAAGAGTATCCCACAGGGGTGCCTGGCTGGCTCAGTTGGTGAAGCATGCAACTCTTGATCTCAGAGTTGTGAGTTCAAGCCCCACGTTGGTTGTAGAGATTACTTAAAAATAAAAAATAAAAAGAGTATTCCACAGATGTAGGAGAAATGGCATATCTATTTAAGATTTCAAGAGTTAGAATCAAGAAGATTAACATGGCATAGAAAATAAAAAGTGTACCTTGAAGCATAACAGAAGCTGAGAACAAATACTCAGTAGATGATTTTGCTGGTAGAAAGTCTACATGCAGTCTACTAGCATTCCAGAAATTTAGTTATACCACAGAAAACAAAATTAAATCACTACAGTGAACAACTTCCTGAGAAAGAAATCAGAGGTATTAAAAACATATTTTACTTATCTTAGTGGCTCTTAACATCAGAATCACTTCAGGGGCTTTTTCTTCTCAGTAGTTTGTGTCAAGATACACATGTATTTTTAAAAACCCTTTAAAATGATTATATTATGTATCCCTGGCTAAGAACCACTAGTCTTCGAAGCTTATAAATAAAGAAACTATTATAACCCAGAAAGGTTAAATAACTTGCCCAAAGTTTAAAAAAACAAAATAGAAGGGCACCTGGGTGGCTCAGTCAGGTAAGCGTCCAACTTCAGCTCAGGTCATGATCTCGCGGTTTGTGGGTTCGATCCCCGCATCAGGCTCTGTGCTGATTAACCTTATAAGGTTTGGAGCCTGGAGCCTGCTTCAGATTGTGTCTCCCTCTCTCTCTGCCTGTCCCCCAGTCGCACTCTGTCTCTGTCTCTCGCACAAATAAACATTAAAAATTAAAAAAAAAAAATAGTACCAGAGCTTTATCTAGAATCTAGTTCTCTCAAGCTACAGAATATACTACAACTATGGAAAATGATAGACAAGTCTAGAAGCTGTATGCCAGCAAGAACGACATTAGACATTACTAAGGTATTTTATAACCTTATATGTTTTATATCTTTATATATTCTCCTGAACAGAAGTTTTGGAACCTTAAATAATGACTGACTACTCCTTGACATTGCCTACCTGAAGCTTCTATTCCTACTTCAAAACCAAGCACAAAAGTCATTATCTCTTCTTCCTCAGAATGGAATCCTCAACGCTCTTCTGAAGATTCCCATAATCACACTTACATAATACATTTCAGTTAGATCTCTGTAAATCTCTCATACCTACTAAAATATGAACTTCTTGACATTGGAGACTGTATATTAATTTACCAGTGTCTATGAAGGAAGACATTCAACAAATGAAGAGTAAACAAATGGAAACCCTCAAAATTTGGGACTAAAACAACAGTTCGTAAGATTTATAAAATACCTTAAAAAAAATTTTTTTTTAATTTATTTATTTTTGAGACAGAGAGAGACAGAGCATGAACGGGGGAGGGACAGAGAGAGAGGGAGACACAGAATCTGAAACAGGCTCCAGGCTCTGAGCCATCAGCCCAGAGCCTGACGCGGGGCTCGAACTCACGGACCGCGAGATCGTGACCTGAGCTGAATTTGGACGCTCAACCGACTGAGCCACCCAGGCGCCCCATATAAAATACTTTTTAAAATGTAGTTTTAGATACTATCAAGTATCTATGCAATAAAAAAGTATTTTCCAATATAGGCTTTTACTTAAAACAGGAGATACCTTTAAAATTGGCACACGTACAACCCTACTTACAAATTAGCAATTCAAGAACTTATGAAGTTTGTTAACTTATTTAACTAAAACACTACACTGTAACACTATTTGAAGAAATAATTAACTAGGAGATTGTCTCATCACAATTTACCAAAAGTAAAAAATTTACCAAAGTCTAATTATGGTACTGCAAATTCCTACAGCATTAAAACTAAAAAGATTTTACTACATTTACTGATAAAGGCAACAGTAAAAACAGCCAACAACAACAACAAAACACAGAAGAGTACTACTAGTTTACTAATTACTAATTTTTGCCCAAGACAGAAACAAACTTATTGGTTAGACTTTCTTTTTTTTAAAGTTTATTTATTTTGAGAGAGAGAGAGAGAGAGAACACATGTGCATGTTGGAGGGGCAGAGAGAGAAGAGACAGAGAAAATCCCAAGCAGGCTCCGCACTGTCAGCACAGAGCCCAATACGGGGCTCGAACTCACAAACCATGAGATCATGAACCTGAGCTGAAATAAAAGTCAGACACTTAACTGACTGAGCCACCCTGGTACCTGCTGGTGGGGCTTTCTTTACTGCACTTCTTATATTTCATGTTATGGAACTTTCAATGTGAAAATGTTACCATTTGACTTCATGTAAAATGAAAAAAGTACATTTAAAATTCCATTTAATTTGGAACAGAGTATCGAGTTAGGAAATGATTCCATGTGTCCTTAAAATTAGGAAAGATAAATGCTACTTCATTGTATCTTTTAGTTTACACTTTCCTTTCTGCTTTATAAATACTCTTCCCCCAATTTAAGCAAGTTCCTGTTTCTTTAGTATTGTTTATATGATTAGTTCTTTCAGTTTGTATATTTTAATAGGTCAGGGACTAAATTTTAGAAATAATCACAAAGAAAAACTGCACAGAACATGAAAAGTAAATACAAAATATGTTTCCCAAAAAAATTTGAATTGAATTTTAAAGTTCCTAATTCTAGGGGCACCTGGGTGGCTCAGTCAGTTAAGCTTCTGACTTCAGCTCAAGTCACGACCTCGTGCTTCATGAGTTCAAGTGCCACATTGGGCTCTGTGTTGACAGCTCAGAGCCTAGAGCCTGCTTCAAATTCTGTGTCTCCCTCTCTCTCTGTCCCTCTTGTGCTCAACAGGCTGTCTCTTACTTTCTCAAAAATATACATACATACTTACATACATAAATAAATTTCCTAGTTCTAAATCACCGCTCATTTTAACACATGACAAAGCTAAATGGAAGTCTCCAATAATAATCACTCTGGTACTCTGATAGTATGATCTCAATTTTCATACAAATCCATACAAAGTTCATACAAATGCAATCTACAGTAAAGACAAAAACTATAACAGAATTACATATTTCTTTAAGGTTACTGTGTTAAAAATCTAATTCTATCTACCAAAAAAATATCAATGACTGTAAACCTAATGGCAAAATAATTAAATGAAGAGCCCATACTTAGTGGTCAATAAAAAAGGTGTCAATCTGAATTCCAGCTGGCTCAGTCAGAAGAACATGCAACTCTTGATCTGGGGGTCATGAGTTTGAGTCCCACATTGGGTATAGAGATTATTAAAAAAAAAATTAATAAACTAAAAAAAAATTGGACAGATTACTTAACCTCTCCAAATTCAACTCCTTTATCCAGAAATAAGTATGCACATCACAGAACTAAGACAAAGAAAAAAATATAAACAGCATACAATGGCAGCTAGCAGTAATTTCATTACACATTTTTTTTTGGACAATAAAGAGATGAAACTATTTAATTCTAGTAACATATAAAGTGTATAACTACTGGAGCTGACCCAAAATTACTGTTGGAATTTAACTGATGTGAACATTCCTAGGATATTATCAAACAATAACATGGATCAGATTTTCAATCATCCTAGTCAAGAAGGACAATTACTTCTGACACTGACAGTTTTTCACCTGAGCCTCCTCATTTTTAACATATTGGACATAGCTAGCTAGTAGCTATGTTCATTCCTTTAAATTTTTCTTACAAAGTATACAAGCAATAGATTAAGGACCCTAATTTCATTTATATGTAAACTGCATCCATGATGCTTCATTTTTATTTTTGTAAAGAATCTAATTTAATCAAAAGGTAATAAAATATGCATGCACATATGTTAGCATTTGCACAGAAAAGCATGTAAGTATACAAGGTTTATTTTTAAAAGTAGGAAATGGGTAAGCAGAGAAATTTCTGAAGTGACACAATTCTGTTATGTTTGAATTTCTAACAATAAACAGGAATACAATAAATGTATTCCTTTTGTAATCATTAAAAAATGCTTAATATTTAAGTTACTTAACAAGTCCACAAAGGATAATCTATCATTGCTACTTAAAAAAAATAAAAATGGGGTCCCTGGGTCGCTCAGTTGGTTGAGCATCCGAGTTCGCTCAGGTCATGATCTCACAGTTCGTAAGTTTGAGCCCCCACATCAGGCTCACTGCTATGGGCACGGAGCCGGATTTGGCTCCTATGTCCCCCTCTCTCTCTGCCCCTACCTAGCTCGTGCTGTCTCTCACAAAATAAATAAAATATAAAAAAACAAAATAAAATTAAAAAATAAAAATAATTTTTCCTAAGTATTTTTCAGTGATCTTATTTCCTCGGCCTACCATCCAATATAACAAGAAAAAAATTATCAAATCCTCATTTTTACAAGCAGCATTCATTAAAAAATAAACTTACAAATAGACATAATAGGATCTGTTTAAATAAATAATATATATTATTTAATTCGGGTTTATGGAGAGATGTTTCCTTCTTAACATACTTAAGGCTCTCATGAAACCCCCTTGGCGGGGGGGGGGGGGGGGGGGGGGGGGG